>NC_064618.1:94769269-95091192 GCF_023898315.1 Schistocerca nitens | reverse complement strand
TGTGTAATAAATGTTCATAGTGGTTACAGTTATGAATTCATAACACAACCTGTCACTTCTTGAGAATAAACGTAAAATGGCAATCGTTAGACTACAGTCTATGCACTTAAAGCAGGCGTTTTGCCCTTATTCTGCTTGAAGTGTATAGGTACAATTTGGTAGGCTTCGTGACTACAACGTATTGTTTTTAACTGCTGACCTCCGAAGCGATCTAACAGTTATCGTATTACTAAAGGTTTTATTTAGCCATATGCCTTACTACACGTAAGTACCACACATGATCATAAACGTCCCGATAATGCACTTTCGGAAAACGTTAGTCCGTGTGTCATTTCTGCTGTAGAAAGTGATTGGTTATGTGGAATATACGTTGGGAGCAGTGTACAAAAGAGAGAGAGAGAGAGACAGAGAGAAATAATTTCTTCCTTTTCATTCTCGTCGCCTCGCAGCAAGAATCACCATCCCTCTCTTTTCGCTCGTCATGGGCGGGGCATACGCACAGACTGCAGCAGCCGCAAACCATTGTTGCATAACGTATTATGATTATTAAGTGTTACTGTCAGTATTACCACTTTCTATTCACTTGTAGACAGAGCGAGACGCATTTACAATTTCTTGATTGTCTTGCGAGACCGCGTGGTAAGTGTAGATCTCGTATTTTCATCATCCATATTGAACAATGCAATTTACGTACCAGTGTAGTAAACTGGCTGTTTTCATTAGTTTTAGAATGAGTGAAAGAGGAACTTGTTGTGGCGTAGTGAGACAACCACGCCACTCTGAAGTAGCCGAAAGGCACGCGTTACTGACGCAGGCTAGAGAGGTCTGAAACAGGATACGTAATGAATGCTATAAAGAAAAGTACGTAGCTCCTGGAATACTTAACTTTAATCCATCCTTGTGGTACATGGCTCTTGACGATACAAGTGAGACTCTTTAGATACAAGCTATGTAAGGCTAATGGCGCCTTGCTAGGTCGTAGCCATGGACTTAGCTGAAGGCTATTCTTACTATCTGCTCTGCAAAGGAGCGAGGCTTTGTCCGTGTGCATCGCTAGCTACGTCGTCCGTACAACTGGGGCGAGTGCTAGTAAGTCTCTCGAGACCTGCCGTGTGGTGGCGCTCGGTCTGCGATCACTGACAGTGGCGACACGCGGGTCCGACATGTACTAATGGACCGCGGCCGATTTAAAGCTACCACCTAGCAAGTGTGGTGTCTGGCGGTGACACCACAGAACTGAACATTCATAAAAAAACTCCCCAGAAGAAAAAACTGATATCTAAACACAAAACACACACACACACACACACACACACACACACACACACTAGTGTATCTGAAGCTTTATGCCTTCAGGCGCCTTGTATTTTATGCGGAAAGGTTTCTAGCATTTCTCAGGGTGGACAAAACGACTTGCGCCAACACGCAGAACGTAAGAGACACGCATTAAAAGAGAAATGTAATGTTGCATCAAAGAAGCAGCAGAATTATTCCGTAAGTCAAAAAGAATACAACAGAACATCAAGTCGCTTCAACTGAAATGGCTTTGATGTTAGACAGTGTCCTACGTGAGCGACAGAAGCGAGCGACAGCGAACGACTTCTGGGTACGTGACTTTCCAACGACAAGCAGCAGCATCTGGCGAAAAGCTTGGGGGTCCTGTGTGCGAGCGACCATGTCGCGCTACAGGATGGCTGCTTGGAGCCAACCAGCTGTTTCTATAAAACGGCGTGCCTAACCTGTAGAATACTGTAGCTGGAGAGTAAGGCTACAGAATTAGCTTTACTTAAGAAAATAAAGCGAAAAGGAATGCTGTGCATGAAATTTACAAAGGGTCGAATCTCCATGGTGAATTTCATAAATATCACCAACTACAAAGATCACCAAATTCTTCGAATACACGTGAATGAGCAGAGGAGCATTCGACTATCTCATCAATAAATTAAATACGAATGTCTTTTTACATGATCAAGAACATTTAACAGCCAATAAATGACTACTACATAACTACGCTAAATACAAGCATAAGTATACAGCTTGATAGCTTTGAAGAAAAGCTAGTTGTGGTGGAGGGGTAGTGTATATTGCTTAAGGTTGCACATTAGGTGAAAGTCCTGGGTTCGATTCTAGGCGGTTCTTATATTTTTACTGACTCAGATACAATTCTGTCTGCTACGTTTTATGTATAGCTACTATTTACACTGCATCGCTAAGTATACTTTTAAAATCTTGCCAAAGAACTTGATCTTCACTCCTATCCCAGTATATCACACACATTTAATTCCTAAGAAGTTACAATGAACCATGAAATTTTACAGATACTTGATGTTGTGAACGTAATTCATCAGCAGTCATTGTTAAGGACAAGCGTTTCAGTTACTCTAAATAGTATGTAAAAGTAAAGCTTAAAAAATTTTTGAAAAGAAAGTCAAACGTTTTGTCTAATGATTTGTCTAAAAGTATGAAATATAAAATATTAGGGAAACATTTGGTGCACCTCATTTTCTGTTCTTGATTTCGAGCATCATTAAAAGGCACGAGGAACGTTTCTCTGATCTACTTATTTCTTTTACACAAATCATTTCATAAAATATTTGACTGATTTTTTTCATTTTTTAATTTCAAGTTTTATTCGGAAAGCTTGATCTTACTGACTTCTCATCTGCCTTCCTTTCGCACTTGTTTCGAAGGAAGCCTTTTGGACATTTAAATACTGCACCAATGTATCTTTTTATGTGCAAAATAGCTAGGTCTCGAAGAGATGAAATTTTTGACACTTCATTTACAACAGCTTTTCGTGAAATATTTCAATTTTTCCTCAGCTTATTAATTAAGTTTTCGTTAATTACCCTGATTACTTTCAAGCAATTAAATATTTTCACGCCAAACTAGACCTCATGCTGGTCAGATTGATACCCCGTTTACCTGTTTCTCTCCCTTTGTTTGGCTATGAAAATTTGAACAAAACCTCATGTGTGTAAGTTACAGGTAGTCTTGTTTCCGCTCTACTCAAGCATTTACAAAAAAGGTATCGAGTGTTAATCATAAGATAAAATAGTCCTTTCTGTGTGCTGTCATTTCCAAAATTCATCATTTCGTTATCTTGAACCTTTTATGATATATGACGATTTTTATGACCACTTGATTCCCAAAGCACAGGAACGGCTAGGACGCGTCGCGAGCGACCCATCCACGGATGTAACAACCAATATCTCAATAATCAAAATAGATATCATTCAGGTTTCAACTTTAAATACAATTTAGATATATTGGTTACATTTCATACGAAATAATGTATGGCCTTAAATGAACTATATGGAATGTCTATACAATGTTACACTCCTGGAAATTGAAATAAGAACACCGTGAATTCATTGTCCCAGGAAGAGGAAACTTTATTGACACATTCCTGGGGTCAGATACATCACATGATCACACTGACAGAACCACAGGCACATAGACACAGGCAACAGAGCATGCACAATGTCGGCACTAGTACAGTGTATATCCACCTTTCGCAGCAATGCAGGCTGCTATTCTCCCATGGAGACGATCGTAGAGATGCTGGATGTAGTCCTGTGGAACGACTTGCCATGCCATTTCCACCTGGCGCCTCAGTTGGACCAGCGTTCGTGCTGGACGTGCAGACCGCGTGAGACGACGCTTCATCCAGTACCAAACATGCTCAATGGGGGACAGATCCGGAGATCTTGCTGGCCAGGGTAGTTGACTTACACCTTCTAGAGCGCGTTGGGTGGCACGGGATACATGCGGACGTGCATTGTCCTGTTGGAACAGCAAGTTCCCTTGCCGGTCTAGGAATGGTAGAACGATGGGTTCGATGACGGTTTGGATGTACCGTGCACTATTCAGTGTCCCCTCGACGATCACCAGTGGTGTACGGCCAGTGTAGGAGATCGCTCCCCACACCATGATGCCGGGTGTTGGCCCTGTGTGCCTCGGTCGTATGCAGTCCTGATTGTGGCGCTCACCTGCACGGCGCCAAACATGCATACGACCATCATTGGCACCAAGGCAGAAGCGACTCTCATCGCTGAAGACGACACGTCTCCATTCGTCCCTCCATTCACGTCTGTCGCGACACCACTGGAGGCGGGCTGCACGATGTTGGGGCGTGAGCGGAAGACGGCCTAACGGTGTGGGGGACCGTAGCCCAGCTTCATGGAGACGGTTGCGAATGGTCCTCGCCGATACCCCAGGAGCAACAGTGTCCCTAATTTGCTGGGAAGTGGCGGTGCGGTCCCCTACGGCACTGCGTAGGATCCTACGGTCTTGGCGTGCATCCGTGCGTCGCTGCGGTCCGGTCCCAGGTCGACGGGCACGTGCACCTTCCGCCGACCACTGGCGACAACATCGATGTACTGTGGAGACCTCACGCCCCACGTGTTGAGCAATTCGGTGGTACGTCCACCCGGCCTCCCGCACGCCCACTATACGCCCTCGCTCAAAGTCCGTCAACTGCACATACGGTTCACGTCCACGCTGTCGCGGCATGCTACCAGTGTTAAAGGCTGCGATGGAGCTCCGTATGCCACGGCAAACTGGCTGACACTGACGGCGGCGGTGCACAAATGCTGCGCAGCTAGCGCCATTCGATGGCCAACACCGCGGTTCCTGGTGTGTCCGCTGTGCCGTGCGTGTGATCATTGCTTGTACAGCCCTCTCGCAGTGTCCGGAGCAAGTATGGTGGGTCTGACACACCGGTGTCAAGGTGTTCTTTTTTCCATTTCCAGGAGTGTATTTTACCTCTGCAAATTTTTAAAAATTTCTTGCAGCCATGTACTCAATTTCGTGCAGCACAGGAACTATGACGAATAACGAAAATAAATTCAGACCTATATCGTTTAAAGATATCAAGCTATAAGTTGTGGAAGAACCAAATTTTTTCACTGAATAGTTTTCTTAAAATCGGATGTTAAGTAATTCATAGCTGCCATCGCGTCCGCTCCACTGCTTTGCCGAGAAGACACGTGGCTGTTGCTCTCTGTCGCGTGTGCTGCAACGACAAGATTCAAACACGTTTGAATTCAAACGTCGCCAGTCGCAGCGGGAGAGAGGCAGCGACACAGATGTTGCTCACGTAGCACACTTCCGTAACTACACCGCGGTTTTGTTTTGTCGCCTGAGGCTGCCATGTGCTGTCGCTTGCTTCTGTCGCTCACATAGGATACAACCTTTATGGTTGCCATATCTAGCTGTGACCTCGTCAGGACACTATGAGATGGGTGTGTAGAAATTAAGTAAAAAATTTAGTTCATACAGTTACTTTTTATTTAGAACACAATTACATGAATTTTTTGCGGCAGAAGTAATTGGTACACCGTATTTTTCGGAAGATTTCACCTTTTTCAGCAAGTCTTTATCCCTTTTATGTATTTCTAAAACTCCGTGCAAGTCAGCTTGTAGTTATACTGGCACTGTAAGATCCATTCCACAGTCCCTGGCAGATTTCTTTCAACAGTCAGCTAAGCAGACATCAGTGAAAATATTCTTTCCACAGTGGAATTGTGTTTGGGAATAGAAAACAAATATTCATATAGTCTTAGCAGGTGGCAATATTGACTTTTATGATTTTTGGCCTCCTTAAGGAGGGCTGTAACAGAAAATCTAAACATTTATTTAAAAAATCATTACAGCCGTATTTATTAATGTATAAATCTAAAATTTTGCATGTAAAAAGCAAAACAGCTGTGTTTTAACAGAAAGGCATAATAAAGTACGCAGGATAAATACTTCGCAAGAAATTTGAATATTTTAATTGTCTTCTTTATAAAATGCCGTAACTCAAATCCTAATCATACAATTAATCTGAATATTTTATTGTAGTGTCCTGAGAAGGTTATAAGACCACTGAACTACAGTTATTAATTTATGGCACAAATTGTGTCATTAACAGAGTTTTTTGTTTTGCACATCCAAAATTAACTTTTTTCTACATACAGTCATCTAAAAATCAGAATATAATTGCAGGATCACATATTTTTTTTAGTTCCAGTGAGACACCAACACCTTGCAAACAGTTCCCGAAAATTTCATAGAATTAGAGCATATCCTTTTTGAGAAAAGGCTTCTAATAACTTAAAAAAATGTAAAACCGAGAAAATGAGGTTCAAAGATTTTCTTCTCAAACTTCTACATGTAATAAGCTTACCTCAGTTTTAAAATCCTCCACACTGATACTCCTCATCCTCCAGATTCCCCTTCTCTCCTCTTTCAATCTTCCTGGCCTGTATTTGTATGTAAGACACTGATATGTTAGCTTTCTTGACCCCACTCTGGTTGATGGTGTAAAATGCTTTTGTTGTAAACACACCGGGATCTATACCAACTCTCTTCAGCACTTCAATTCTGCCATTATTTCCACTATTGTGACATAAAACTGCATCATAGACATTTGCAGTACTTCAAGTCCATAGAATGTCCTTTTTTGAGCATCTAATCTAAATTAAGTTACTGAGGCTTTCATTTGCATTTTATGTCTATCTGTGAAGACACTTCTTCAATAAATCAGGGTTTGCAAGAAACCGGAATGTGGGCTTAATTGCATTCATAATGGGTTCTGGCCATGAGTGTTTATGTGAATGCATCTCATTTCTGTTGCTGAACTGACATCAATCGTCTTTTGGACACAGATTGTGCATTGATGTTTGGTCAGGGGATAGTTTGTGGAAAAAAATTGCCCACACCGCACGCCTCATTGCCTCTAAATTATGGGTGTTTTTCCTGATAGCTCTCGCATAAAATAACTGAAGAGAATCAGTTTCTTTCAGAGTAAGCCTGCCTTTTCCTCCTAGTGGTTTTCCATCCTCAAGTACTTTCCTTTCTTCTCTTTCAGCAAGCGATGAAGCCTACCACCAAGCCTCTTTTGGATAGGGTCAACACATTCCAACTTTTCTGTTGTTGTACTGCATGGATTTTTATCTCTTACAGTTTTGAACAAAGAAGAGCCCCCATCACCAAGTTATTTGGTATATTTAACACCATACTGATCCTCAGATCTGGAGAACATCCTCACAACTGCCCCAACCTCTGTGCCCCCATTTGAGTCATTATAATTTTTAGAGCATGTGGCTGCATGCTTTTCTTGCACAGTTTCTCACTGTCTTCATTGTTGGACATTCTCCTTCCTGCACACTGGTGACAGTATTTAGACATAATTTCTACATCTAAAACTTCACCTGACCAATACCAGTAACAGGTGCAACTTCATACAGAAATGTGTGACCCCTTTTTATCCAGGTCCCATCTATAGACACACACAGGTTAGTAACATTTGTAGGAGATTCACTGTCATGAATATCTAGCCCAGGATCTATTTCTTTTTGCTTTATTCCCACCAATTCCTCCGCTGCTTTCTTCACAGACTCTTTGGCAGTATCGCATACAGCATCAGACATTTCTTTATTTATTTTTTCAAACCTTGCACAAGGTTCAGAAAACCACACAATAAATTACCTCCCTCCCTGCCTTTTCCAAGGCATCTCAGAGCATATGCTATCCTAAAATTGCTTTCATTGATACCAGCGTCAGTTTCTTTGGAGGAGGAAATAAAAATTCATAGCCACACGAAGTACAAACTAATTTAAAATCACAAGCTATTCCCACTCTTCTTTCTTCAACATCAGTTTTCAGGCAAAGATATAGATGTCAGCTAGAGATATAAATGTCAGCAACAGATATCGACAGAAAATAGCCTTCACACTGACAAAAATTCCGCTGAAGCAAGCAGTTCCCAAATCTCAGGAAAGGTGGGAGTGGACGTCCGTGCAGAGTTAATCAGTTTAATAATTTAAATGCATTTCTAAACCTTCTATCACGATAAAATTCACACACAATACAGGTTAAACTGTGTAGATAAAGAAAATAATATTTTTGAAAAATCTGTTTTTTGGACCAAAATCCATTACATCCCTCTTTAAGAAAGCAAAACCACCTTTCTTCCATGGAATGTTTAAGACGTCCATTCTTTGGAGTCAAGCTTTGTTTCTAAAAAGCTCTTCAGATAATATATTCCTGAAAACAATTGCCAACTGAAATCTTCACTCCATTTTCAGTCAGGTATATAATAGTGTTTTCATTAATCACCCAATCTAGGTTTTCAGACAGCATCATTCAGTCAAATACTTGATATTTATGAAAAGAAATAGCCCATTTCTCTAAGCGATAAAATGCTATGGAATAGAAAGCCATTGCCTCATCCTCAAATTTCTAATCGAATTACTTATTTCTTGGTTTAGTTTCCCATTCTTTAATTTGTTCAAATTCGTCTCCCTTTCACTTAGACATGTTTGAATGCCGATTACCATATTTTGCAATTAAGAATGTAACAAAAATTATACAGGGTGGTCCATTGATAGTGACCGGGCCAAATATCTCATGAAATAAGCATCAAAAGAAATAACTACAAAGAACTAAACTCGTCTAGCTTGAAGGGGGAAACCAGATGGCGCTATGGTTCGCCCGCTAGATGGCGCTGCCATAGGTCAAACGGATATCAACTGCGTTTTTTTAAACAGGAACCTCCATTTTTATTACATATTCGTGTAGTACATAAAGAAATATGAATGTTTTAGTTGGACCACTTTTTTCGCTTTGTGATAGATGGCGCTGTAATAGTCGCAAACGTATTACTACGTGGTATCACGCAACATTTCGCCAGTGAGGATGGTATTTGCTTCGTGTTAAAATAGACCGTTTACCAATTGCGGAAAAGGTAGATATCGTGTTGATGTATGGTTATTGTGATTGAAATGCCCAACGGGCGTGTGCTATGCATGCTGCAAGGTATCCTGGACGACATCATCCAAGTGTTCAGCCACATGTGGAACGTCAACTACGACCTGCAACAAATGACGATGCCCAAGCACGTGTTTTAGCTGCTGTCGCGGCTAATCCGCACATCAGTAGCAGACAAATTGCGTGAGAGTCGGAAATCACAAAAACGTCGGTGTTGAGAATGCTACATCAACATCGATTGCACCCGTACCATATTTCTATGTCTATGCACCAGGAATTGCATGGTGACGACTTTGAACGTCATGTACAGTTCTGCCATTGATCACAAGAGAAATTACGGGACGATGACAGATTTTTTGAATGCGTTCTATTTAGCGACGAAGCATCATTCACCAACAGCGGTAACGAAAACCGGCATGATACGCACTATTGGACAACGGAAAATCCACGATGGCTGCGACAAGTAGAACATCAGATACCTTGGCAGGTTAATGTATGGTGCAGCATTATGGGAGGAAGGATAATTGGCCCCCATTTTATCGATGGCAATCTAAATGGTGCAATGTATGCTAATTTCCTACGTAATGTTCTACCGATGTTACTACAAGATGTTTCACTGCATGACAGAATGGTGAAGTACTTCCAACATGATGGATGTCGGGCACATAGCTGCGTGCGGTTGAAGCGGTATTGAATAGCGTATTTCATGACAGGTGGATTGGTCGTCGAAGCGCCATACCGTGGCCCGCACGTTCACCGGATCTGACGTCCCCGGATTTCTTTCTGTGGAGAAAGTTGAAGGATATTTGCTATCGTGATCCACCGACAACGCCTGACAACATTCGTGAGCGCATTGTTAATGCATGTGCGAACATTACTGAAGGCGAACTACTCGCTGTTGAGAGGAATGTCGTTACACGTATTGCCAAATTCAGTGAGGTTGCCGGACACCATTTTGAGTATTTATTGCATTAATGTGGCATTTGCGGGTAATCACGCTGTAACAGCATGCGTTCTCACAAGTGATAAGTTCACATAGATACACGTATCACATTGGAACAACCGAAATAAAATGTTCTAACGTACCTACGCTGTATTTTAATTTAAAAAACCTACCTGTTACCAACTGTTCTTCTAAAATTGTGAGCCATATGTTTGTGGCTATTACAGCGCCATCTATCACAAAGCGAAAAAAGTGGTCCAAGTAAAACATTCACATTTCTTTACGTACTACACGAATATGTAATAAAAAGTGGGGGTTCGTATTTTAAAAAAACGCAGTTGATAGCCATTTGACCTATGGCAGCATCACTAGCGGGCCAACCATAGCGCTATCTGGTTTCCCCCATCAAGCTAGACAAGTTTCGTTCTTTGTAGTTTTTACGTATGACGCTTACTTCGTGAGATATTTGGCCCAGTCACGATCAATGGACCACCCTGTATATAATAAATATGGAAAGCATAGTATTAAAATCATCATTTCAAGGTTTCTGCAAAAAGAGCAAAGGGACTGAAATCTTTTTCCAGACAATAGAACTAGAATGGACAGGCATACTGAGACATGTTCCTACAAGAAGGCTTTCGTTGACTACAGCTGTAAATAGGATTCTTCTGAACTGGGGTGCCATCAAGAGCTATTTCCAAAGTATTGGTGAGTGTCCAAAATGTTTGATGTCAATTTTTCTAAATGAAAACCTTGAGTAAGACATCGTGCCAGAAATATACCTCCATTTTGCGAGCAGTGCTAGATATCGGTTGGATACAGTTAACAGAACATTAGAATGGTGTGATTTGATTGTCTTGGAGATCTTTAAACAAATGAGTCTTCGAACTGATAAGCTTAAACAGAGCAGAAGGATGGTTTTTATGGCTGCAAGGCAATAGAGCTATTGGATGGCTTATCTCCTTACTTATAAAAGAGTTTCAGTAGATTTCAATAGCTCTTACTGCATTTTACTTCAGTAGTTGAAAAAAAAACACATGATATTACTACCAATAATCGATATTCACGCTTAGCTCGTTTTCCTTGGATAATGAAATTGAATTTAAAGGTTTTGAAACTGCAATGGAGATTCTTAACCTGAGAGATCACAATTGTATTGGTAGCTTGTATGAAGAACTCTCTGAATTCAAGACTAACTTACTTGAAAGTGTGAACAAGGACAGCAGTGATCTATCGAAGTGGTTGTGTTTCTTTTCAGCCGTATCAAAACACCAGGACCTAATCGTTTTGTGGAAAGTGTCTTCTCATTTATGAGTAACAAATTGAATGGGAGAACAAGAACTGATCGAGGCAGAGCTCCAAATTAAGTTGTATTTCAATCAGTTATGTAAAGAATTTTTTGAATATGTAAAACAAGGTCTTATATTATTGAAAGATGCAGAAACATCTACAAAATATCACAAAAATTTTAATGAATTTGTATAAATGTTTTTCGTATTCGCAAATAAATCTCATTGCAGTATTTCAATATGGGGAAACATTTAGTATGTTCTCATTTTTATCTCTCAAAGATATTAGAAAAATCGAAAATACTCCGGCTTTTTCCTTCAAAAACGGAGCAGCTTCGAAAACGGTCAATTTTTTCCTTCAAAAAAATCTGACAACCCTACTGAAAAGATGACAAGTCGTGGGTGTTTATCAAAAACAATACTGCAATTGCTGTTGTTGCGTCCAGTGGTGAAAATGAGCTTTATCGTTTTGCTGTGGTTGTTCATGAAGAGCCGGCCGGAGTGGCCGAGCAATTCTAGGCCCTTCAGTCTGGAACCGTGTGACCGCTACAGCCGCAGGTTCGAATCCTGCCTCGGGCATGGATGTGTGTCATGTCCTTAGGTTAGTTAGGTTTAAGTAGTTCTAAATTCTAGGGGACTGATGACCTCAGATGTTAAGTCCCATAGTGCTCAGAGCCATTTGAACCATTTTTGTTCATGAATAAAAGTCTTGTATTGTTAAAGAAAATGATAACACCTTACGGAGATGGCATGACAAAATGGGGGGGGGGGTCGAAATAAACACCATGTGGACCAGTTTTTGTCAGCTCTTAGTTGGTTGGTTGGTTTGGGGAAGGAGACCAGACAGCGTGGTCATCGGTCTCATCGAATTAGGGAAGGAATGGGGAAGGAAGTCGGCCGTGCCCTTTCAGAGGAACCATCCCGGCATTTGCCTGGAGTGATTTAGGGAAATCACGGAAAACCTAAATCAGGATGGCCGGACCCGGGATTGAACCGTCGTCCTCCCGAATGCGAGTCCAGTCAGCTCTTAGTATGGAGACAACGGCTATAGCAGCTTTTGGGAGGCGTGCATCTATTGTAAGCACCATAAGTTAGCGTTTAGTGAAGGATTGTAGAAACACACTAAACCTGGGGAATTAGTTTATGCAGATGTTTATGGACCAATTGAAAGAAAAGCTCTGCATAGTCATCGGCACTTTGCCGTTTTTAAGAAACGTTTTTGCCTGTTCCAGTGTAACATACCTTTCGCGACACAAAGATGAAATTAAAGAAAAGTTACCTCTGGTTATCAAAATGATAAAGGCTCAAGGTGCAGTTATTGTTAAAGAATTACGTATAGAAGATGGCAAGAAGTTCCTTAATATATATGTATATAAGTTTTCTGACTCAGTATATTGGACTGAACTGTTAACATACTCCTCGGCAGAACGGATTCGCTGAGCATGAAAATAGGGGTTGAAAATTTATGGTTCTGCTCTGCTAAATATTTACCAAATGCATTATGCATGAGGTGATCGTAAGACATATAGTCTGAATCGAATTGGCCACACGAAAATTAAATGTCCCAAGACATTTTTGGAAAAGGAAGGTCCTTTTGATTATTTGGTGGTATATGGAATGGAATGCAACGAGCATGCCTGTGCATTCCCACAGAAAAACGAAAGCAGTTTGATGCCAAAAATTCAAAACGATATGTGATTGATTATGCTGATTGTCGGAACCATGTTTATTTTCCTGAAAAAGGTGTATGTGTGTGTGTGTGTGTGTAAAATCCAACTGCAAACAACTACAGAAACCACTTACTCAAGGGACTCAAAGAGTTGCTATGCCTTATGTAGAGGAAAAGGAAAAGTCAGCAGAATTGTATAGTGAACAGTGTTTTATTCGTCTCATAACATACAATTTCTAATTATATGATTAGTGTACAGGAGACACGTCAAAAAAATTGATAACACAACTTAGGCCTAAGTGGTACAAAGAATTTTAACATTAATATAAAGTTTTGTTTTTCTTTCCTCCCTGTTGTGAAGGACAGCTACATTTACACACAAGACTATATGTAAATTTATCCTGTTCAAATGTTCAGTTCATCCTTCATGAATTCCTCAACAGTGTAGTAGCAGCGTTTGACAAGTAAATCATATAGCTTTGTTTTCAGTGTCTCTCAGAACATTCTTTCCTTTTAGCTTATGAATTTTCATTACCATATACTGAGGAGACTGCGCACATAGGTTTAAGCGATGAGTGGGAAGCATAAAACTGTCTTTGTTTCTCTTGTTATACGTATGATTTAAACAGTTTTTCTCGAATAACTCTAAATTGCTGTGTAGAAAGATGATAATATCATAGATGTATAAGGAGGGAACTGTTAATAACTGTTGTGTTTTTCAAATAGTGGGCGACATGATGTCCATGGATGGGCAGTACATATGTTCATTATTATTCTTTTCTGTAACTTTAGTATGCGCAATATATTGCTTGAATTTCCCCAAAAAAATAATACCATACCTTACAACTGATTGAAAGTAGCTGTGGTATGCAATTTTCCTTGTATTAATGTCTGTTTCACCAGCTAATATTTGCATAGCAAATGCAAAGCTACATAATTTGTTTAACAGGTAGTCAACATATTTATTCCAATTTAAATTTTCATCTAGGTTTACCCTAAAAACTTCACAGAATCCACTTCTTCTATATCGTGATTTTTATGAGTTATTTTAATTTTTTGGGACTTTGACTGTTTTCATCTCAATTGGACCATGTGTGTTTAGGGATGTTCAATCTTAATCCATTCAGTTGGAACCATGTTTCTAGTTTGTTCATTGTGTTTATTATGTACAGAGGCATGTTTTCTGGCTCCTGGTTTTCAATTAATACAGATGTGTCATCTGCAAATAAAATCGATGGAGCATTTATATTGTTCAGTAAATCATTAACATAGAACAAAAACAAAATAGGTCCTAGAATCGGGCCTTGAGGGACACCTTGGGCTACTGTTTTCCATTTTGAATAGTAATTTACTGCATTTGATGAGACAATCACTCTTTGTTTCCTATTTGATAAGTATGAAGTAAGCCAATTTAGAACACTACCCTTGATCCCATACTTGTCAAGCTTATAGATGAGTACTGCATGATTCACAGAGTCAAAGGCTTTTGTGAGATCACAAAAGATTCCTGCAACTTTATTATGGTTGTCTAATGATGTGCTGATCTTGTTGATAAACTTGTTAATTGCATCTGTTGTGTCTAGACCATACAGCCTAGACACAATGAGGTAGCTAGGTGCACGCTAAACTAACGCAGACGGGCTTGAAGTTCTGGAACATGAGACTTATTAATGAATTAGAAGAAAAGTACGTAGATGTTACTTAACTTTTATTCTCTTGTTGGAATACATCTCTCTTGAATATTAGTACGCTATTAGCACTGATACAATTGGCGCCTTGCTAGGTAGTAGCTATGGACTAAGCTGAAGGCTATTCTATCTGTCTCTCGGCAAATGAGAGGAAGGCGTCGTACTTCTGGTCGCAAGCAATGTCGTCCGTACAACTGGGGCGAGGTCTATTCCGTGTCTTGTGACCTGCCATGTGGTGGCGCTAGGATTGCGATTACACAGTGGCGACACGCGGGTCCGACATGTACTACAGGACCGCGGCCGATTTAAGTTACCACCTAGCAAGTGTGGTGTCTAGCGGTGACACCACATTCCTCCCCCGCAAATCGGCGAACGGTCGTGAGATAAGGCTTCCGCCCGCCGTGGGGAGGACCCCATGTTGACGTATGCGATGAGGTGGGGAGCCTAACAACAGGCGAGGCTGTGCCACCCGCACCCGGCCATTCGGTCCGAGGGGAGCTAGGAAACGCCTGCAAACCTAGTCCAGGGTGCACGTCAACATGAGGTGTACGCGCACGTAATGAGACAAGAGGGTCCGAAGGGTCGACCTCCATTGCGTCGGGGAAGCCGACGCGCGACGACGACATCTGGTCCGGAGCGGGCAAGAGGTCCATGGCGGAGGACGGCTGGTCACGGGAAGTGAGCGGCGGCGCGTGACCCAGGGAGGCGCCATGCGGTTGCAGCGAAGCGTCCACTGCGGGCGGCGCCGGCGGCAGCTGCGGCGGCGGCACGACGCCATGAGGCAAAATGGAAGGCAGCGTCGGTAACACCTGGGGATGAGGCGAGCCAGTAGATGGGGCCCCAGGGCGCTGACCTGACGGCTCCGTCGCTGAAAGCAGACGGGGAGCGGCAGAACCCAGGCGACGACAGAGGCGCAGCTGATTGAGATGCCGACGCACCTCACCAGAGGCCCCCAAAACCAAATACATCGCGCGGCCGAGGCAGCGAAGAATGCGCCCTGCGAGCCAACGCTGTGAACCGCGATAGTTGCGATAATAGACAACGTCGCCAGGAGCAAAAGCAGGAGTCTGCCGCTGCACAGGAACCTGATGTGGCGGATGCAGCAAAGACATCAGGGTGCGATGAGGACGACCATGGAGCAACTCAGCCGGCGAGCGACCATCGCGGGGCTGAGAGCGATACGAAGACAAAAAGAGCAACAAAGCGTCCTCCCGAGAATGCGACTCTGTCAACTTCAACATCTGTGACTTGAAAGTCCGGACCAATCGTTCAGCGGCACCGTTTGACTGAGGCGAAAACGGCGCGGAAGTCAGATGTTGAATACCATTGGCTTTGCAGAATGACTGAAATTCTGCGGACAGGAATTGTGGGCCATTGTCGGAAACAATAGTCTGCGGAAGACCTTCAATGCAAAAGATGGCAGACAAGGCTTGGATTGTGGCAGAAGACGTCGTGGAAGACATCCGGACAACAAAAGGAAAATTACTGAAAGCATCGACCACAACCAACCATCGAGCATTCCAGAATGGACCAGCAAAATCGATGTGCAAGCGTTGCCAAGGGGAAGTGGCTTTCGGCCATGCAAAGAATTTACGCGGCGGTGCGGATTGTTGTGCGGCACACGCCACGCAAGAGGAGCACATATTCGTAATCGCAGCATCGATTCCGAACCAAGTACAGTGCTGACGAGCAAGTTGTTTCGTACGCACTATACCCCAATGTCCTTGGTGAAGAAGCTTTAAGACAGAGGACTGCAACGAACGTGGGACCACGACTCTGGACTGATCATTATCGGAACGCAACAACAAAACACCCCGTCGTACAAAAAGTCTCTCCTTGTGAGCAAAAAAACGGCGAACCAAAGGATCCTCGATCCGTGACTTTGACAAGGGCCATTGCGTAGCAACAAAACGCAAAACAGTAGCAAGGACAGGGTCATCAGCTGTGGCTGTAGCAACACGACGAAAATCAATCGGAAATGATGCGACCACGTCATCGGCTTCCGAATCAATGAACATGCAAGCAAGTTCGGAAGAATCGAATGCTTTATCCTCAGCAACAGGCAAACGGGACAACGCATCAGCGTTTCCGTGCTGAGCAGTGGACCGATACAAGATATCGTAGCGGTACTGCGAGAGAAAAAGCGACCAGCGAATGAATTTCTGCGCCGTACGTGGAGGTACAGGCTTGTTCGGATGAAAAAGCGATGTCAAAGGTTTGTGGTCCGTGATGAGTGTAAAGTGACGACCATACAAGAAGTCATGGAACTTGGTAACACCAAACACGAGAGCTAAAGCTTCTTTCTCTATTTGTGAATAATTTCTTTGTGCAGATGAGAGCAATTTTGACGCAAAGGCAATAGGGCGATCATGCGAGCCATCCTTGTGCGCAAGCACAGCACCGATCCCGAAATCCGATGCATCTACCATCAACAAAAGGGGTTTCTGGGGATCGAATGGCGTAAGGCAAGTATGTGAAAGTAACGCCGATTTCAACTGGCGAAAGGCGCGTTCGCATTCCGTCGTCCAGCCGAACGGAACACCTTTACGGCGTAAGCGATGAAGCGGAGCTGAAATGGAAGAAGCATTGCGCACAAACCTGTTTGGAATTAATGCTAAAAGAAAGCAGGTGTGGATGCACACCCGAATGGCAGTCTTTTGAAGCGATACAAGCCAAGATGCGTGTTTACCACCAAGACGCGCTGGGATGCTTCGTCCACAGGTATCTGCAAGTACGCATCTGCTAGGTCCAATTTGGAAAAAAATTTTCCCGGGCACAGTTTGTCGAAAAGATCTTCCGGGCGGGGCAAAGGAAAAGTAGCAGTCACAAGTTGTGGATTCACAGTTGCCTTGAAGTCCACACAAAGTCTCAATTTCCCGGACGGTTTTGGCAAAATTACTAAGGGTGAGGCCCAGAGAGAAGCCTGCACACGTTCAAGTACACCTTGGGATTCTAAATCATGCAATGTTCTTGCGACCTCATCACGCAATGCGTGGGGAACATTGCGCGCTCTGAAAAATTTCGGTTGCGCGTTGGCTTTCAATTCCAAATGTGCAGCATAGTCCTTAGCGCAACCAAGGCCCGGTGCAAAAATGTCTGCAAATTCTTCACAAAGACTAGAAACACTGGCGGAAGGCACAGTCTGATTCACTGATAGGACCTGATTTACTATAGACAAATTAAACAATTGAAACAAATCTAAGCCAAACAAGTTCACTGCACCAGAAGAACGAAGAACGTAAAATGATACAAGTTTTGTTTGTCCCTTGTATGTTGCAATAAGGCTGCACTGTCCTAACACAGGGATCTGCTGTCCTGAGTAACTAGTTAACTTAACATTTGCGGCACGCAATGGCGGTTTGCCCAGTTGTTTGTACGTGTCGTGATTAATCAATGATACTGCAGCTCCGGTATCGAGCTGGAATGGTATCACTTTGCCTGCAAAGTCCAAGTCCACAAAAAGTTTATTGTCCTGCTGACGACAAGAGCGACTGTCACGTGCAATTTGAACAGACACTGGTACAGCAGCACTTGCGACTTTACGGGATTTGCGGCGACGTCGACGCACACGTTTGGTGGGACGAACACAGTCACTGTTAGCTAAAGTGTCACTGGACGGGTGGGAATGAACTACATGAATGTCCATGGGCGAAGGTCCACGAGCCTGATTGTCCTGTGTTTGATTCCGGCGCGAAGCAAAAGGCCTGGAATGATTGTGATTGTCTGATCTAAGCTTTTTCTGGCAAACACTTTGTACATGTCCTTTCTTTTGACAGTAAAAGCAAAGAGCTTGGCGTGACGGGCAATTTTCACGCGAATGTCTCGTTGCACACCGCGGGCATGATTTCACTGCAGTTGCTTGCTTTCGCGGCGCACGTGTTTGCAAGGTAGGCTGCCGCTGCTGTGCGGACGGGCGCGAGGGCCGCCTAGCGTCCCGTGCAGCGGGCTCGGCGGGCCGGTTAATGTGACACACGGCTGGCGAAGTTTCAAACGATGCCTGAGCAAAGTCAAGTGTGTCTTGCCTATCCAATATGTCTATCACTTGTTGAAGGGAGGGATTGACGAGTTTCAAAATCTGTTCCCGTATGCGAACATCAGAAACGTTCTGTGCTATTGCATCACGCACCATAGTATCTGAATAAGGGAGGCCACAGTCACATTCAAAGGCACACTCCCTAGTAAGTCCTTGCAAAGTTGCTACCCACTCCCTATTAGTCTGACCGGCCGTACGTTTTGTACGAAAGAACGTATACCGTTTTGCAACTACATTTACTGTTTCTTTAAAATAGGCATCTAAAGCAGACAAAATTTCGTCGTAGGACAGAGTTGCTACGTCGCGTCGGGGAAACAATTTCACTATCACACGGTAGGTAGACACACCGACACAAGAAAGCAAAAACGGCTGCCGCTCTTTACCTTGAATTCTGTATGCTGCTAGGTGAAAGTTGAACTGGCGAGACCACTCTTGCCAGGTCTCATCGGCCGCCACGTATGGCCGAAAGGGAGGTGCAACAGCGTTTTGTGGCAGCGGTAGCGAAGAAGCGGCTGCTGCCGCATCGGTTTGTAGCGCACGTTGACCCTGGACGAGCTGTCCAAGGGCTTCCAATAACGCCTGCGTCTGCTGATTCTGCAAGCGAAAAAATTCGGACAGTACATCTGGAGAATGTGGCGAAGCCATGACACAAACGAATTAATACAAACTCTTTTACTCGTCGCCAAATAATGTTGTGTCTAGACCATACAGCCTAGACACAATGAGGTAGCTAGGTGCACGCTAAACTAACGCAGACGGGCTTGAAGTTCTGGAACATGAGACTTATTAATGAATTAGAAGAAAAGTACGTAGATGTTACTTAACTTTTATTCTCTTGTTGGAATACATCTCTCTTGAGTATTAGTACGCTATTAGCACTGATACAATTGGCGCCTTGCTAGGTAGTAGCTATGGACTAAGCTGAAGGCTATTCTATCTGTCTCTCGGCAAATGAGAGGAAGGCGTCGTACTTCTGGTCGCAAGCAATGTCGTCCGTACAACTGGGGCGAGGTCTATTCCGTGTCTTGTGACCTGCCATGTGGTGGCGCTAGGATTGCGATTACACAGTGGCGACACGCGGGTCCGACATGTACTACAGGACCGCGGCCGATTTAAGTTACCACCTAGCAAGTGTGGTGTCTAGCGGTGACACCACAGCATCAATAGTAGTTTTGCCATGCTGGAAACCAAATCGGTTTTCCGTAATAATATCATATTTCTCCATAAAATTTCGAATCTGCATAGTAGCATCATTTTCAAAGATTTTTGATAGGACTGGAAGGAGGGAGATGGGACGATAATGCCACCTATCCTCTCTTTACCCTTTTTTGAGTAACTGTGTTACTCCTTCATACTTCAGCACCTCTGGGAAGCTTCCTTGTTCAAAGGATTGGTTTATTATTTTAGATAGTGGGTATCCTATTATTTTACACACAAATTTAACGACTTTTGCTGGTATTCCATCCCAACCTGCAGAATTTTTGTTTCTTAGTTTTAATATAATTTTCTATATCTATTGTTAAAACTGTTTTGAGTTTTGTGAGGCATTCAGAATTATGATTTAGTCCAAAGGGACATACATTGTTCTCATAATCTGCAACATTAACCTCTGGTTTCACCACATTAATGAAGAACCCATTGAAGCATTCTGAAATTCGAGCTGGATTTACAATGATCTCATCTTCAAGCTTAATTGTACTAATTCCATGTCTAGAGGCTTTCATACCTAATTCGTGTTTTACAACTGACCACACTCCCTTTGATTTATTCTCATGTTTTAAGATTAATTTATTATTTGTCATTTGCCTTGCTGCTTTGACAACTTTCTTAAATGTACTTTTGTATCGTTTAACATATTCAATAAATTCAATTTTTTTATTATGTCTTAGTTCCTTATGTAGCTGCCTTTTTTTTAACAGTGGAGATTTTTATACCTTTAGTGATCCATTTTAATTTTGTCATTTTATTAAAATAAGTTTTTTGTGGAAATATGTCATTGAAAACATTTAGAAAATGCCTTAGAAATACTTCAAAATTTGCTGTGCATGAAATATTTTTATCAAAGTGCCATTCTGTCTCCTTCAGCTTACCATGGAACAGAGTCAAAGTTACTTGGTTGAAGATCCTTTTTACATAAGCTTTTTTACATGGGAATTCTCTACCTGCTCTGGCTAGCTAAATGAATAATGCTGAATGATCAGAAATTCCTAGATCTAGACAAAATTTATATTCATCTTCAAATATGTAATTCGTTAAAATATTGTCAATGCATGTAGCTGAATGAGCATTTTCTCTTGTAGATTCAGAAAAATTTTATTTGAAGCCATATTTTTTTATTAAGTCCGTAAATTTTGATACCTCACATGTTTCATTCAACACATTGATATTGAAATCAGCAGCAACTACATTTTTTCCCTCTTTTCTTTACTGAGGTATTCTAACAAACTCTGAAATTTACATAGGAAATGCTCAGTTCCACCTTCCCTGGGATTCTATAAATTGATATTATAACAACATTTAAGTCCTTTAACTCAACACAGCAACCCTCAAAAATACACTCTTCATTAAAATAATTGAAGTCACATCTTATATGGTAATCTAAATCAGAATGAATGAGTATGCATGAACCTCCTCATGACTTATTTATCATACAAAAGCTGGTAGCTACCATGAAGTTTTCAATTTTATTTAAGATTTTTATGGTATCACTACTAAGCCAGTGTTCATTTAAACAAATTACTTTAACATTTAGAAATTCAGATAAAAAAATTGTAGCTCATCTAACTTAGAGCTTCTGTCACATGAGTATTCAGCACTTAAACCATTTACATTACAATGCATTATATAGTTACTACTAAGATCATCAATTTTATTTTTTAAAGACCTAATATTTATTAATGAGCCATCCTCACAAACGGGTAGGCCTGGATACTTCTGTAGCAGCCCATCAGCTTGCTCACTTAGCTTGTACATTTCTTCGTCACTTTGATATTGTGTACTTACATCCATAGTTACATTCTTGATGTCACTGGATCTGGATGGTGCTGAAGTGATTTCCCTGGTGCCAGCCATAAAAAATCACTGTTCCTCTCTGGAGGTTTCCTTGTTCTGGAAGACACACGTACAGCAGCTTGTTTGTCTTCCAGTATTTTTGGAACTTGCAAAATTTGTGCTTCATTTCTTTATGGCTTGAATCATTTCGTAATTTGAGTTTTTTTCCCACCTTGAATGTTACTTTCTGGCCTATTGGTTCTAAACCATTTCGTGATTTGACATTTATTGATGGCTATATTGTTCGCTGCATGAAAAGAACGCTTTGTTACTTGCGATCGATTTCCACTTGTCCAGGGTACTTCATTGCACCGCGAAATACGAGTAAAAAAGTACCTCCTTTCCTAATGCATTCAAATGAAGACCATGAACTGTATGGAGCCTTCGCTCCAAACAGTTTATGTCAATAACGTCTGCATTTACGAAGTGAGTACATATTTCACTGAAACTCTTGTTTAACTATTTACACACGACCACCTCGGTAAATCGTGATGATGCGGGATATTTACAACGAGTACATTCGTGTGAGATAAATTATTGAAGCATTTTTTCAATTCTGTGCTAGCTTTGAATGACTAATTTCTATATATATTTGATCCTCCCAGCAATACAACAAAGTTATCCTTACACAAATTAATTACTTCACGTAATTTTGGAAGATTTTTCAGTTCACTTAATGGAGCACCAGGCGTCACGAAACCGTTTGCCCTGTAATAGTATTTTTCCGTTAGCACTGCGCCTAACACACACATTTTTCCGTATTTTACAATGTTAGTAGTCAGAAGTTCATCGAGCAACGGTTTGTTTACTTTTTGTGGTTCATTTCGTAACTTCTCGACTTCGGCTGTCGTGTTCATTGAATCTTCAGTAGTGAATACTCCCACAAGGTCGTTATACGTTCTAGTTTGACAGTTTTTATGCATTAAAGTTTCACTGTGTATACACATTGAAGTTTCAGTGCTGCTTTGAGATTGTACTTTCTGAGTGCAGTTTTTATGCATCAAAGTTTCACTTACTGAAGTTTCCCTGCTATTTTGGGATTGTAATTTCTGAGTGCAGTTTTCTCCCGTCATTGTTTGCCGCTTGTTTGCAGAGGTCGCGTCTTCTTGCTTCTTCAGCGATTCACATTTTTCCGCATGAAGTTTCTTTATGTCCAGCTTTAGAGCACTGATTATAATTTGTAAACTGGATATTCGTTCGTTTAGCTTCGAGATCTCGTCCTTCCAATTTACACGAATTTCTTTTACACTCGCCGCCATCTTGCCAAAGATGAACCAAGACATAATTATAAGTGATGAGTCATGAAAGGGTTATAGATCAATTCTTTAATCTTGGCGGTTCGCGCATGCTCGCCCAGACGCGGGAGACTGCTGCATTGCCAGTTTCACGCGCCAAGAGAAGCAGGGCCATAGTATCAACTTACGTTAGGGGGGAGCGCGCAATTTATGAAGTAAAACCAACACGGCCGCATTAACCCTCTCGCTGCTTCAGAGACGTGCTCCCCGCATTCCACGCTGTGCGCGATTTTGTCATCACTGCACTGCTCGCCTGTGCAGACACATGGTGTTCAGACTGCTTTGGCACACTTATCATTCGATTTCACAAAAACTATTTGGCCCAAAAATTTGATTTTTAGACATCTTCTTGACTGATACCTTCCCCCCATAGATGACTTAATTTTGTTTCGATGTTCAACACAGTTATTGTGCAGCATTAAATGTAGTAAACCATTGCACGAAATTTAGAAGAGCTTGCAGAGGTAAAAGTTAACTGCGTATACTTTCCGTATGGTCAATTTTAGTTGCCACTAGAAATTTCAAAAAATTACATTCAAACGAATAAAATTCATGAAGTAAGACACTTCGATATTGTTTTTAAATAAAGAAAACATCATCCATCGAACAAGATTTGAACTCTGAACCTTTTGTGTAGCAGCCAAAGACTATAACTATTACACTAATGCTGCTCATCATTCAACAGCGTTCCTGGAGATCTTTACAGAATCACGCAAAATACCTACAAATACTGTTGGTATGACTATGATTCACTTACGTTTCGTCGAAGTACAATGGGAAATAAACAATTACTGCTGTTCTTTATTGCGAAAAAGCGGTTAGTGAGAATGAATGTCCTTGCTATCGCCTGAATTAGGAGGCTTATTGCTTGTTTGGTTTAATTAATTAATAGAATATGAAGCAGTTGTTATAAAGAATGCCTTTTCCAAACTTTCTTTTATAGAAAGTCTGCTATCGAGACATTGCTTTTGTTCAATTACTTTATTTATGACTGAACGTTTCTAAAACTGAAGACACTCGTGCGTGCTCTGCACTGCAGTCGAGCTCTGGCAACGTCGTTCTCTGTTCATTGGCTGACTGTGTTTTGTGACGTCATATGCGCAGAACAAACCTAAACTCGGCCGCCGTCGTAAATGACGCTCACTTTAGCAGCCATTGGCATGATGCTGAGATACAAGTTGAGTGCAACTTGGAAGAAAGAAATGAAGACAAAGGAAGCCACAATTTACTTGAATGACAAAATCTGAAGAAACCTTCGTGTTACTGTGCAGGTTCATCCCATAAACCGAGAATAAGTCTTCTTTGTGAGACATCAAGGAGTTATAACGAAGCAATGCAGTCAGAAAATTCTGAAGGATAGAAGAAAGCTGTGGAAGAAGAAGTGAATTCTCTGAAGAAAAATAAAACGTGGCAGCTAGCTTACAAAGTTAAAACAGAAAGATAATTGAAAATCTATGGTTTTGCCACAAAATTGAATACAGATAGTGTAGAGGCTTGATATGAAGCTTGATTGATGGGAAAAGGCTGTACAACGTTAAATAACTATGTTGAGACATGTAGCAAGATTTGACACAATGAGAGCTCTGTTCGATGTAGGTATTCAACACTATTGATGTATAAGGCGTTCAAAATTATTGGTGTGTAAGGCAATTTGATGTAAGGCCAACATTACTCAGTTTTTTTTTTTTTTAAAGAGAAAATGTATGTGTATCAACCAGGGAACTTTGATAATATTAAAAGAGGCGAGTATAAATCACTGAAAAGTCTGTATCGTTAAAAAAAAAGAGCAAGCATCAAAATGCTGTTTTGAATGTCTCATCCAATTTCTTAGTGGATATGATTTATGGGAGAGCTGTTCAGACCTACGTATCTTCTATGGGAATAACCTGGTACTGCTGTTTTATGCTGATGATTGATTGTGAAAGTATTTAAGATCCTTAATTCTGAACACATTTGAAATTTATTACCATGTTTTTTGCTATTAACTGCTATTTAATTATCATGCAATGAATTACTTATTCAGTAATTTAGTTTGCTCAATGATTCCCAGATTTTTTGATCATTGAAATGTCAACACTGAAAAAAGTTTGTGATTTATCAGTAGGTTCAATGTGATAGTTGTAAGGATACAAAATTAGTGCAGTTATTGTAGTGTACCCTGAGGACCACCTTGATGGACCATTACATTGATGTTACAGTTTGCGCTGGGCAAGGATGAAGAACGCCGTTGCCCCAGTGGTGCAGTCCATAAAGAAATTGTGAGTATCCAGGCAACATGTCCTAGCAATACACAAAAACTTTAACAATTGCAGCACTGAAAAATGATGGTTTTAATGAATCCAAACTCAAATTATTCTAGAGTAATGAACCAGCAGTAAATAATTAATGTTTCATACAGATGGCATCAGCATAGGCCCAACAGCTCCTTCTCTTATGCGACTGGAAAGGTCAGTGCTATGCAATTATCAGTCATTATTCTCATACCACTATACCTCCTCAATATCAGTGGACACAATATTGTCATTATATCAGTGCATGGATAGAAGATGTTCATGTGCAGTGGCAAATGGCTAGCAGTACTAACAACAGCAGCAGCAGTAGTAGTAGTAGTAGTAATATTCATCCATGAATCACTTTTACAAACACTCGACATTCGCATGGCTCATTTAATGCTGGTCACAGAGTGGTGGATGTCTGACTTCAGCTCATGCCGCGGCATGAGGCTTGAGACTGTGCCGTGACAGCCTGTGCCCTCATGGCAACTGACATGCTAAAGCTAAAAAACCATAATTCATGTATACAGACATTTACATACTTACAAGTCTATCTTCACAGACAGAGGACTTGTAGTCGGACATGGCCATATAGCAGGAAATATCCTGATATTTGCCAGAAGAAATTTAGGGAAACCAAAGAAAACCTAGACCAGAATGTCTGGATGGGGGTAAATGCTTCCATTCTCCTGAATACAAGCTCACTCTGTTTAAAACAGTGCAACCATGTTCAGTTTATCTGCAGTGTACGAAACTCTCTTGTCTGTACAGTCTTGTACAGAGATTGTTCCATAATGCAAATACCTAGCAGTTCGCAGTTTACTCATTGCTCAGTACCAACCACTGCTGACACTACACACATGCTATCAGTTTACATTAGCTCCAAGATTATGTTTGGTTTCTATTTCGTGTACCACCACTTCCCAATTGCTTGCTTGAAAAAACTGATGCAGTTTCCTTCCATAGTGGGTGAAATTCCCACAAAGTGAATAAGATCTTAGTATTATCCATAGCAGAGGTTAGGTGTGAGGTTTATATTGCACAAGTGTGATGTGATGTAACAGATGTTTTATTACTAAATATTTCTGCTAAATTTTTCTGCAAACCTGTATTACTTAATAGGTAATTAGCACATTTTAAATAACTATTTTTTAGTAATATTTTAATCTTCATAGGCAATTCTTGTGTAATTTTATTCCTTTACAGAAAAAGCTATTTTTTCTATATTTGTACCTTCTTGGTAAAAGTAATGTCAGTCTAGATCTTGTTCTGTGATTATAGACAGAGCTGTTTGTTTAAGTATCAAGGTTATTTTATATGTGCATTAACTGGTTGACTGATAAAGGCATTCATATGGTGTATTTAAAATCCCAAGTGTTTTGAACAGATCTTTACAATGAGGACAATTGCTATTTTTGTTCAGCCTGCTTATGACCCTCTTTAGTTTAAAATGTGTTCAAATTATGTGCTTTTGCTTCCTAGAAAAGAATTCCAGATCCAAGCACTCAGTGTACATAGTGTAGCGTAGAGGTATGCATTCACACTTAGGAAGTGGTAAGATTTATTTCAGGGGCTGTGAAACACTGCTGAAACCATTCCCACACTGAAGAGAGTGCCATCTGTTCATATCTATGCTCGCTTAACAGTTCCAGGCCTAGTCACACACATACAGTTTACAGATCATGTAAATTACACACTAACATGTGAATTAACAAAGTCATTTGCCTTGGACCAAGTGATATGAAATTTTATAAATACTTGTGGAATGGAAATGAAATTTTTCCCCACTTCCCTGCCTCCCTGCCTCCCTGCCTCAAAGCCTGTTGGCATTCTAGTCCCAGCACACACTGTCAGACAGAGTTAATCTCTACCCCCACCCATACACTACTGTCCCTTCTCGTTCCCTGACTCCTGCAAACTTCTGCTTGCATCCCATGTGATAGTTGCATTCTGGCCCAAGCTGCAGAGTTTGCAGTCATATGTGCACGAGGTTTTCTCGTTTGTGGATATGAATGCAGTGTGTTTCTCTTTTGCTGATTAAGGTTGTGGCTGAATGCTTTATATAAGTGTCTTTTAAATGTGCCTGTCTGCATCTTAATGTGTCTTCTTTATGGTAAGTAACAATCTATCTTTTCCTACATTGTTGTTTTTAAATCTGGTTTTTCATTTCAGATACATTTTAACATGATTTGATTCCTCAAAAAGTTCGTCTTCATGTATTTCTTTCAGAAGTTTTTCATCAAAATCTGCCGAATTTTTAAGACTTTTCTGAACTTGAATAGAAAAAGATATTTGAGCTAAACCCAGCTAAATGGTTTCAGCACATGAGATTGGTTAGCCTATATTTCAATATAGTCAGTTAATGTCATAAAATTAACCTGAAACATCCAAGAAATCAAATCAGAATCTTTCAGTAAGCCACCTTCTTGCACTGTTCTTATTGGAGACTGAATTTTCATATTTTTAACATTTTCCTCCTTCCTGATCTTCACATTCCTTATCAACATAGTTAACATCTCCAGAACTTCATTTACTGATATATCTGCTGTTTCAATAGTTTTCATTGTTGAGGAAAGCATTTTGAATTGGCTCTGAATAAAAACAATGATTGAGGTTCACTAAAGAATGAGTTTAAAATAGTAGGACATTCTTCTTGACAGGAAAAGTAAGATTTTACTCCCTCGTAAATACTGATAATTCTGTTAACAGCCAATACATATGTAGTGTTAATGAGAAAATACTGAAAATTTTCTTTACAGTGGTTTATCACTGTACTGCATTACACACTGTGTGTGCTGCATAACCTACACCATGAATGTTACTTTTCAGCAAAGGTTTAAGTTCAGTAAAAATATTGTTTTGTCCATTTCTTTCTGGAGCTCCAAAGTTTGTGATTGCAGTTGTTACCACAAAATACAACCATTTCATCATTCAGATGGAATTTATTAAGAACTTCCATGGTAAGGTTTGTTACAACATTAGCCGTCAAGTATTCTGGAAATCAGTTACTGTTACTTGAATCCCCTTACTTGGTACAAAATATCTAACAAGAACTGGTATCAGTTTTACACTTTTGTGGTTAAAAGTGATCAAAATCACTGAAATGTACTTCTCATCTTTCACCTCCTCACAAACTTGATGCAATGCATATGGAGCCAACACATATACTATTATAAATGCTCACTTTGTTTTGGAGTAGGTGAATTTCATCTCAAATGATTGATTGCTGGTGACTGCAGCAGTGCAGTTCCTTGAACTGAGGGAACAGTAACGTTTCACTGTGTGGAAAGCTACTAAACATTCCTCAGCACGAAGACACTTTTGTTCATCATTCATAATCGAGCCATTCTCACGTTTAGTAACTAAAACTTTCTGATAAGGTTTTACTTGAAACAGCTAGCTTGTGTTTCTTCAAAAAATGTATTGCACAACATCAGACCAACCTCACGGTTGGTTGAAAAAGTGTTTTTACACAACATGCAAATTTTTCACTTCACTGTTCTAATTTAAGAATGGAAATTCGGTTTTTAATTTTGCAAGTAAACACAACTTTCTTTTTGGCATTTCTGTGAAAATTTTGCAATATATCACATCAAGTAATGTAATCTGTGACACTATCAGAGTAAACCTACATGTGGGGATCTGAAGCAATGGGCAAATCGCAAAGAAAGGAGAAATGATGAAGTGCTCATCATGTGAAAGCATTACATAGTATCAATTGAGGAACTGCAAAAACCATGCCCATTCAGTTCGGTTTCATCAGAAAGTGTATTTTCCTTATTCTTTTTCCTTAGTCTCCATTTGGTTGTGCTACACACTAGTTAAAACATGTTATTTCAAAATAAACACAACAGTTAATGAAAAATAGGATGATATATGTCCCTCACAGATTTTGTCAGGACAACAGGACACTTCAACTAAATAAGGGATGATCCCATCAAATAAAGGACATTTGGTCACCATAGTGTAGAGATTTGCTGGGATCATGCCAGTGCAGAGTGCTAGACTTATTATTATAAAATTCCTTGCAACACGAGTGTATTGTTGTGAGTACAGTGCCAAGAGTGCTCGAGACCCGGTTGCTGTGGGTGATGCTGTGCTATGGTTGGCACTACTGCCACTGTTGGCACTGCGGCGCATGACGCACAGCCCTGGTGCCATGGCGATGCTGCGTGTCACAGTGGAGGCGACGGCCGAGCTGCTGGTGGCCACCATGTTGGCAGGTGCTGCCATCTGCGTCACAGCACTGCACGTCATGGCTGAGCAGGATGCAGGTGCTGACGATGATAGCGGAAAGCAGCCCGACCTTGTGCGACAGCCCTGCCGCCGCTCCCTGCAGCCTGAGCCCCCACTGCCTGTCGGTAAGCCCATGTTTCAAACCATTTCACTGTTCACACAGCTTGCGTTTAATTCAGATGGTAGTTTCTTATATTTTGCACAGCCAGCATTTCCACACTTTGACACCAGAAGACCAGTGTTCTCTGGCCTTGAAACATCCTTAAATTATGTGGAAATATAGAAGTAGAGTGAGAAGTCAGAACACCCATCATATTTCAGATTTGATTTAAGGATCAAAATGAAGTCAGAACACCCATCATATTTCAGATACAGTTTAAGGATCGAAATAGGGTTTTGGGCAACTGATATCACTTGAACAGTTGAGTATTTTGGTATGTGCTAAATAATAAGAACTCCTCCCCCTCCCCCCTCCCTGTTCCTCGTCTCCCAGGGAAAAATGCAACTTTGTCTACTCCCCCACCTGACCTCTCCCCATCTTCCTTAATCTTCACTGTTGCTTACTTAGCCCCTTTATTGGCATTAACACATGCTTACAATATAGCAAAAAGTACACAGTTCAGTAGTCCCTTTTTGTATGATGCCAGTCTCATTTTTTAGACACATGTATCCCTTCTGCCTACATAGTTTGCTACATTTGTATTTTCTGATTTTATCAGTTAAGCATCCTGAGGGTATCTAAGGAACTGCACAATAAACAGTTTACAGATTAGACAGAAGAGAACAAAAGTGTTGGAAATGTTGTGCTACAACATAATGCTGGAGACCAGATGTGTAGATCAAATCATAATTGAGAGGTGCTGATCATATCTTGATGCAGCAAGGGATAGTCAATTTGGTAATGGAAAAAAGTATACAGGGTAAAAATTATAGATTGATACCAAGCCTTGAAGACATTGAGCAAGTTCAAATAGGACCAGGCTGCAGTATTAAAACATGGATAAGGCAGTCAAAAGTTGCATTGCTAGCAATAACAATTCAATTCCTTTTTCACTATTTTATTGTCAATCAGTGCAAAGCCGTAACAGATCAAATATCAATTGTGGAATGTACGTTTTACAATTTCATTGCATTGGTTAACTTGGCATGTCAAGCACGGCCAGTTTAATAACATTTTCCCACACTAATGAAATATGATTTAGTGCTGCCCCTCCACCTCTTATATGTTCACCTTTGTTAATTTTCATTACTAATTACAATATGCAGGGCTGACATGAGAACATTTTTCCTCACAAGTGACTTTTCATCTGATCCCCTCTTTCCCCCCTTTTTGTTGATACTTTTTCACCTCTGCTAGTTTTCACTACTAATTGTGATACACACTGTATACAGATCTTTTACTTGGGTCCCCTGGTGCGCTACTCAGCTTCGCATCCCTCTCAGCTTGCCTCTGCAAGTGGCCACTTGTGTCGCTTGGTACCTAACTCAGCATTTGTTACAAGAGTGGCTCCATCTAGTAACTGAAAAAAGGGAACAAATGTCTCCTTACTAGGGAGAGGTAGGTCTTACGAAACGTATTTAGCTCAGTCCGGTCCACAGGCATCCACAGGGAGGGGAGAGACAGAGAGAGGAGGGAAAGGAGGGATCTTGCCCTCCTGGAATCTAGAACTTACACTTTTTATTCATTGTAGAATTCACATTCTGGAACTGGTTCTAAACTCCCAAACTGAATGTACAGTTTATGCTGGTATTAGTTTGACAAAGACGATTGAAATTACTGTGGTCTTTGCTATTGCTACACAATTTAGGTTTGTTTGCCTTACATATTGTTTGTGATCAATTATGCTGGTTCTTTTATATTGGCAAGGGTTTAGTCACTGTCCTACAATGAAGACAAATAAGAACCTTCACTGAGCAGTGCCTAAATAGAATCATCAAACTCATCTCTCCTATGTCTCCATACATCCTCTTACTGAGCTGCTGAATAGACCAGCTCCAACAGTCAAGCGCATGGACACACTCGACTTTTCCTCCTCCATCACACAACAAAAAAACACAAATTGGAGGTAGTATACTTAGCTACCTCGCCCACATCTGTCTCCATTTTCCTGAACACCCTACCTCCAATCAGCACTACTTTATAATCAAAATAGTATACACTTTTTCTGTGCACAGCCTAGAACTTTGTTAGCCTGCATGTAATTTTACATAGCAGTGACTGGAGTAGATACTGAAAGACAGCCATTTTATACAGTAGATCTACTTTATATGTTTTTATCTATGTCTACATCTGTAGTCTGGAAACTCCTTTGATATGCATGGCAGAGGGTACTTGCCATTGTACCAGTTGTTAAGGCTTCTTCTCGTTCCATTCAGGTGCATGCTTTAGTTGGTCCAGTATTGCCCTCGTGATTCCTGTGTGAGTGATATGTGAGAGGTAGTAGTGTATTCCAAGAGTCATGATTTAAAGCTGGTTTTGGAAACTTTCTGATTATCCTTTCTCAGGATAGTTTGTGTGTATCTTGATGCACCTGCCAGTTCAGATTCTGGGGACATGAGGGACTGTTTTCATTTAATCCCAGGCTATTAATGGCCTGTTCCTTCAATGTCATTAACTGGGGATCACTTTTGATGTTATTCAGAAAATGAACCCAGTTCAAAAATTCACTATATTGCATCAACTGAATGAGGTTCAATGTTGATGTAATAAATTAGTGTAAGACATGGTTGGTAGTATAACTGAATTAGCCAGTGATGTGATTATCACTCTTTGATAACTGGCATTATCATGTATTGTAGGTTCACAGTATTTATTATTGAAGGTGTGAGGTGTGACACACTATGGAATGATAATAATGCTTTATTATACAAATATATACACAATATAAGGTACATGTCTGTTTTACATCGAAGCTAAGAACACACTAAAGTCTGTGGTCAAGTCACAGATATTCCACTTACCGTACATCAACAAAGTATATCACAGTGGATGTTCTGACAAAAGTTCCTTGTTGTAAAGAGGGATGAAATGAAGTAGAAACAGCTTATCTATGCCAGAAAAAGACTGAAATAGTCAGATATCTGTAAAGTAAATTAAAAGAAACAATATAATTCTCTGTGCTTAAGGCTCACGAACACAGAGTGCTATGCAATAAATACAGGTATGCTCAGGATGCTAATGGTATATTCAGGCAATGTGGCTTCAAAACTTAGTTTTGTCACATTTATCTTTGTAGCCAGTATCTTAGAGAATACTCATTTGGCTGCTGATAATTCACTGCCACCTGCTGTTGGCCATTATGTGGCGCAGCCATTTTGACTGTGAACACAAACTGTAGGCAACCATGGAATCACGTAAGTCTTCCACAAATTTGCTGGACATGGTGAAAACATACACATTACATATTGTTGACTATGGATTTAGGCAACTGTCTGTGTGAACACAAGTTCAATAGTTCAAAGATTTTAAAGCCATTAGTCTTCAACAGTAAGGAAGCTGTTGGCACAAAGAGTGACAAAGATATGCATTTATAACTGAACAGACTTACCCATCTAGATATAGGGGGTTTACAGTTTAATGTGGACTCCGAACCATGGTGCAGCTCAGAATTTGGCACACTGACAAACACTGCCAGATGCAAAAGAAGTGATAAGTGCCACATGGGGGGAAAAAGATCATGGCCAGCCTGCAATTGAATCACAGACCTTCAGGAACCAGAGTCCAGCATATAAATGAGCCACTGACAGAAACTTCATTTTTGACTTTGTTAACAAACATAAAATTGCTTATTGAGTTATCATTTCTATACATTAATGCATATACATTACTGGCTACTGTCAAAATCCATATACTCAACTAAAAATAGTTTGAATTTCTACACTTCACTTGGTCACTAAGTGCCTATGAAATGCTTTTAAACTTTTTCACAGTAATTATGAGTCATCACCATGAAATATTATGGGAGCAGTTTTTATCTGTATTCATTACTCCATTGTTGATATTCTTCTTAGCCTCACTCATAGAGCAAAAAGAAGAGAAAAAAAAGAAAAATTCAAACATTAGCAATATGTTGTTAAAGATAGTATAATGTTTACCAAAATAGATGTTGGCTCTTACTGTGCAGAACTAGATGGAGAATTTAGCTGTATAAGACGAAACGCAGAGAATACTGTAATTGTTAGCTTATATAGATCACCAGGAGGAGATGTAAATACATTTTTCGAAAGATTTGTGCTGCTTATGAGGAGAATACTAAAATCTAAAATAAAACTAATTATCTGTGGTGATTTCAACACTGAAATGGCCAACAGTGGTGAACTTGTTACTAGAACATTTTTTTAATATCTTAAGATCACTAAATTTACAATGTACAAATTACACACCAACACGGGATAATGCGTGCTTAGATAATATTTCAGTAAATTTTTCTAGAGATATGTATGCTGTCAGACTTGCCAGTGGAGCCCTAGCTGATCATGAACCATTGATTTTAACATTCTGCTGTGATCAGTTGTCTAAATTAGACAAATCAGTCAGAATCAAGTCTGATGCCACATGGGTAAGAGGACAGAAAGATGAATATATTAATTTATTTATTGACAGATTATCTGATATTAACTGGGAATTTGTGTACAACACACAACCTGAGAAGGGTGCTGGTGAAATGGTGTTTAACAACTTCTCACAGAGTTATGGTCCTCCTGCTCACCATTAATCAAAAGTAGCCCTAAGCATAAACAGAAAAACAAACAGCTAAAATGGTATACAGATGAGCTAGCTCTCACTAGGGAGGAGATGCTCAGACTGTACAGAATATATAAAAAATCTTGTAAACAAGGACCTGAGCTAGATAATACTTCTTATAGAGCTTATCTAGAATGTAAAAAAATCTACAAAGACAAACTGTCCTTGGCCAAAAAACAGGGACGTGAACATTACATTGAAAGTGCTCCAAACAAATGTAAAGCAGCATGGGATATCATCAACCAATATAATTCACAAACCCATACACAAGATGCAATGCTGGTCCCAGAAGAAGTAAATAATTACTTCCTAACCTCAGTGAGTGAGCTGAAAAACAAAATCAAGCAAAATGGCACTTGTGCACTAGATCATCTTGGTGCTGTGCCCCATAGAAGGTATACTTTCCACTGGAATGTTGTCACCCCAGAGGATAATGTAAAAGCTGTGGCAAGGTTCACCAACTCCAAAGGTATGGACTGTTATTGGTTTTCTAACTATGTAATGGAAAAAAATAATACACCTTATCTGTCAACCTCTTTCTTTCATTTTTAATATGTGTTTAGAATCTGGAGTTTTCCCAGATGCGCTCAAAACTGCTAAAGTGATACCAGTCTTTAAAAAGGGAGATAAGCATCTGCCCCAAAACTATCAACCAGTTTCTATTGTCCCAATTTTCTCTAAAGTTTTTGAATATCTAATGTACAGTCAACCAAATAACTATTTTGAAAAGCATGGTCTCCTCGCCAACAGACAGTTTGCATATCAACATGGTAAAAATACCACTACTGCTGTCACTGAAGTTGTTAACCAGGTGTTAACTGCATTCGAAAATAAGGATCTAGTATCAGTTGTACTTTGTGATCTTAGCAAAGCCTTCGTCTGCATACCATCTAACACCCTACTTGCAAAACTGAAATTTTATGGCATACACAAACCATCTTTAGATGTAATTGAATCATACTTAAGTAACAGGAGACAGTTTGTATCAATTAAAAATAGTTGCTCCTCACTGAAGGAAGTTCAGACTGGAGTGCCTCAGGGCTTGGTCCTAGGTCCTTTCTTGTTCATCATTGCAATTAATGACTTACCTTACCATGTAGGAGCAAATTCAATTGTGTGTTATGCAGATGACACAACATTGCTCAATACACACCATGACACAACAGAACTGCATTAAGGAACACAGGAAAAACTAGAACTAGTAGTGAATTGGTTTTCTTCTAATGAAATCCTATGTAATCCTGATAAAACACAAGAACTAATTTTGGGTTTAACGACAGCTGTTGAAAGCAAATCAGTAAAATTGTTAGGATTCCACATTGATTCAAAATTAAACTGGGAGGAACACATTAGCCATATCTGCAAGAGAATAGTAAGATTGTGTTATCTCATCTGGAGACTGACAGATGTAGTCACTGATGAGTATCTAAAGGTGGTATATTTTGGCCTATTTCAATCACACATTTCCTATGGCATATTGTTATGCTTTGTCACTGAAATTTTGAAAATTCAAGAAAAAGTAATCAGAATAATGAGCAAAGTTAAGCCCAAGCACATGATATCAGCTGTTGTGAATCCATACATCTATACAGCACTGCTTTATGTCAAAAGCAACTTAAATGAGTTCGAGACCAGAGAGAACATACATCCCCACAACACCAGAGGCACACTGGACTTTGACATACCAAGACACCGACTCACAAAGACTGCAAACTCTTCAATAAACTTTCAGCATCTGCTCGGTCACTGACCAGTAATATTTTCAAACATAAGATTTGTGACTGGTTACTCAAACACCCATTTTATTAGATAACAGAATATTTTGAAATAATCATTGACAGTAGTATATAAGAATATTCCTAAAAGAAAAGGAATTAAATTGTAAAAACTTTACTGTAAAGTTATTGTTAATTGTGTATTTAATATTCAGACCTATTCCGCTGTAAGTGGTCAATGGTGAATAAACTGAACACTGAATGGGAGTATTAAGAACAACTTATTTATTGTTTCCTTCTTTTGAATTTATATTTTTGCCAAAACAATTCCGTTCATTTGTAGTGCTACTAGCTTGTGTACTGATTACTGCAACTGAACTTGACTTGACCAACAAAATATTGCTACTCAAATTTGATCATAGTTTGCAACATAATAATCTGAGATTAACGTTCATACAACACTGCTTTCCAAGTTCAGATTGATACCAGTTCATTAATTTGTGCTAATCTAGGATCATCTGCTTTATACAATTAGCTTTAATAGTCTATTGTCCAATTTTAGGGTATATGTTTTGAAGTTCATCACATGCTCCTAGACAAATGCTAGGTTTGGGTTATATTTTACACCAACTATTCCGTACAAGTAGCTTTCAGCACATATTTGCTCAGCATTAATTATGCCAACTTAAAAAGTGGAAAACATGCGAACAATGTAATCCATCAGCAATATGACCAGATGTGAGCTTTTGTATGCAAACAAAGTGATATACAACATGCAACAGAAATAGTTTTACTAACTTTTGTCGATTAATTCCTCAGCCAAAAAGAAGAAGAAAAGGGTCTAATGAGAGAAGAACATAAATCCTTCATTTGGTATTAACAAAGAACACTCTTCAGTCACAAACTGGCAGCAAAACTGGCCTTGAATAAAAAAGTGTGTAGTATAATGCTCTTAACTTCATTTGTAAGTGTGTTACTGTTTTCTTGAAATGATAGAGGTAATTTATTACAGAATATACTGCCTATATTTATTACCCGAACTATATTTCTGGTCACTCTTTGGCTTGTAAGATGAGTGGAACGTGTATTATCATTGTGAGTAGACATGTTGGTCCGAAACAAATGGAGGATATTGTTAACAAATGTCACTGTCTCTTATATAGAAATACAGGGCGCAGATGATATTTTTAATTCCCTGAACATTGGCTTAGTGGGTGTTTGAGGAAACACTTGTTTCATTACCTTTGTGAGCCTCTTTTGCATCACACTGTTTTTCCTACATAGTGACCTCCAGATTGTGATGTGATAATAGATAGTTGAATGTTGTAATGAAAAATAAACTGTCTTTTGTGTTGCAACATCAAAGGACTGACTAAGGAATTTGAAAAGTGAGGCAGACACTGCTCAGTCTTTTGACCAGCTTTTCTCTGTGAATATTCCATTGTAAATTATTGACTTATTATCTGTCTATTTCTCAATAAATTTTATATTTCCTTGACTTATTCTAATACTGCATCACTTATTAATATGTGATAGAGGAAGGGTGATTTTTGGAGGTACTGAATAGCATACATGCAGTTTTGCTTTTATTTAGTAATAGTCTATTATTGTACAACCAGGAAATTAGTTTGTTCATGGACTCAGGACATTTATGGGACATAATCGAGAAGTCAGCTCATGCAAAAAATTCTGCACCAGCAATACTTTCACAGTTATGGATGGCTATAGAGACAGCACGGCTCAGTATGTTTGCTGAGGACTTCCAACGGCTTGTTGAGTCCATGCCACATCGAGTTGCTGTACTATGCTGGACAAAAGGAGGTCCGACATGATACTAGGAGATATCGCAGGGCTTTTTTCACCTGAGTGTAAATGGCCCTCATAGAAAATGTGCTCAGATCCTGAAACCTGACTACCATATCCCAGTTGTGCTGCTTGATATTGAAGCATCTATAGGTTTTTTCAAGACTCTGATGTACTATTTTTAATGCCAACCAATTGGTCATAAAACTAACACAGTGATGTAGTATATGTGAATACTGACATTTAACTTATCACAAACAAGGTGAAAAATCCATAGCCATTAGTGTGCCTGGTAAGAAATTTTAATGTGCTACCACTGTTACATCATTGTTAAGGACAGTTGTATAATTGAACTTACTGAACGGGCCTCAGAAGGCCCAATGGGCCATCCAACCACCGTGTCATCTTCAGCTGATAGGCATCACTGCATGTGGGTATGGAGGGCATGTGATCACCACAGCGCTCTCCCAGCTGTTATCAGTTTTTGTGACCAGAGCTGCTGCTACTCAATCAAGTGGCCTCACAAGGGATGAGCACACACTGCTTGCCAACAGCACTTGGAAGATCAGAATGGTCACACATCCAAGTGCTAGCCAAGCCCGACAGCGTTTAACTTCAGTGATCTTACGGGAACTGGTGTTACCAATGCAGCAAGGCAAAATAGAAAATAATAGCTATGACATTTTTAAAACAATACCTTTAATCTGCATGTACATTATATATTATTTGATCAGAATTTTTGTGGACTAGCTCATCATGAAGAAACTTACACTAGCACTATCCACATCCAGTCTGGTATCATGTATAACACCTACCAACTGTAAGTGTTACTTTCGTCAGGAAGAAAAGTGGGAAAATATAACCATATAAAAGCATTAAAATTTGTGAAAATCACAAGCTAAAATCAACACTTCATGCTAGTTTCAGTACAAGACAAATTTGTCCTGTATCGACACAATGTGGTACTCCACAGCATACATTGATATTGCTCCCATGACCAGCTGGTATAACACCCACCCTGGCCATACCATTGGCACATTAATAGAACACTAAGGTCTCCTGGGAATCAGTTTCCTCATTAAATGCTAGTCCTGAACACCACTCAAATAATAAATAATTTGTATGCAACTTAGAAGTGTTGTTTTAAAAATATTTAGCAGATATATGGAACCTGCAGAACACCATGCATTTGAAATTTCGATGAAATATAATAATTTATGTTACTCCTAAGTGAGGCACAAGAAGACCATAAAGTTTGAAACTTAATCCAAACAAATGCCAAGTTTTTCCCTCTTCTTTATTGGTTTCCCCCAATTCATGGTGAACTTCTCAATGCTCCCTTTGATTAGTTGATGCAATTTCTTGAAACTTTCATATGACATCCAAAAATAATTAAATATTAATCTTGATGCAATTCCAGATCATTGCACAACTGGTATGTCACTTATCTTTTCCTCTTCATATTAATGTCGTTTCTTTGTACTGTTAGGCAATGTTAGTATGACAAGGGGTTGTTTATCACCTTGTAGTGTTGCTGCTAAATTCTGTTGTAAATTTTCTCTATATCAGAATGGATATGGCTTAATTTATATGCAGGATCATGTCCCCAGTAGCAACACCATAAACATAATTATATCTTACTCTTTTTTCCTTGATGTTTAGTAAAACAGGAATATTATATTTCTGTTAACTTTTATCTTGTAGCCAATTCATGTTACCATTCAGAAATGAACTGTTTGACTTGGGTAATTTCAAAATTCATGATTTCAAATGCTCATTTTAGCTAAACAAAATCATGCCAGAAATCTGTAAAGTCAATTACAGTCTTTGCCATAAATATTACATGTTCAACTAATTTTTTTTATATTTCTTGCAGGGATATTAATGTAATTTAAGCATTGCTTTTCTTTTTCATGGACACATGAATTCAGTTTACTTGTTTTAATGTTGAAATACTTTCTGAGGAATTAGTGGATTAATAAAAATTCCAGATTCAAAATATTTCCATTCACTGATTACTTTTTTCTGCTGAAGATTTATTTCAGTAAATATCTTAATAGAGATGGGCAGTAACTCCATAACAACATATTGACTTAGCACATATTTCATGTGAACTCCTCAAGAAATGATACAGAAATGAAAATATTTTATTTGCAAAATAGTTTCATTTCAGTATTATTATGTGCTTCAAGGTTCTTGACAGTGCAGTCATGGCCTTTTCCTGAGTAGTGGCCATTGGCTGACTCCTAGTAATAACATTCACTGCTGCAGGCTACATCCATAAATAACCACTGGACCACACTGTCACAAACTTGTGCACTTGACTGTAACAAACAAAACATATTTCCTTAATACATAGATAAATACTTATCAGTGTACATTCAAGTAATTGATTCTTCCTCACCTGACTTCACTAAGACAGGAAAAGATGGTGGTGTTTCAATTAATATTTTGAAACACTATACCCTGAACTACTCATATTTGTACAAAATGAATATCTTACATATGACCTTAGCACACTGTCTGCTGGCAGTTGAAAGTTGGACTTTGTTCTCATTCATTTTCACAATGTGCTGGGTGAAGCAGCAGGGCAGTAGCTGCAGTCAGCCACTTCTGGTCTGGTCTCTTCTACCACATGGCTGAATGTCGTGATCGTCACTCTTTCAGTTGCTCAGAGTTTTTGTTGCAACAATTATATTACTGAACACAAGTATAAGAGTTTCCCTCTTACAAAATTACATTTGCCTTTTCCTCGAGTCTCCTGAAAACATTAAAGACTGCTGTAGCGCCATTCTGTTCATACCCTGTCTTTATACAGCCACATGTTGCAGATGCGGGTGGTGAGCGCTGTTCTCCGCGCTCCGTTCTGCCATCTCCGTTGCCGAATTTGCTGCATTAGCTTTCTTGGCAGGCACTGGTAAGTCACTCAATGTTGTCTTTGGAAGAGTTTTTCAGGACAGTACATGCACAACCCTTGACATCTCAGCTGTCTAACACTGAATCAGTACTAAGCATGAGATTCCTGAAGCTAGTGTTTTATTTTTAATCACTAAAAACCTTAGTGAAGTAACAATATAGTAGTCAATAGTGAAAGTTGAGTTTCTCTTCAGGGACTGTACTGTATTGTGTAAAATTTCTCTGTAGCAAATTGTATGATGAAGCAGCCTGGCCCACTGCATACACCACACATTTACAATTTCAATTTCAAATTTACAAAATGTTTAATTGTACTTTATAGCACCTCCCTTCCCATAATACCGCATAGTAAATAGCAAGAACTTCAGTAAACACAGCCCCAGTTTTGGCCATGCACACATTTAGCACACCAAGGTTTCTGAAGCTAAGAGATAACCAATGTTGCCAGTTCTGTGTTACCATAAACTGTGTGCTCAATGCAGCGGCCACCATTAGGTGTGGCTTGCTATTCAAAATGACTTACCCTCCTTAAAAAGAAGAAGAAAATGAAATAGCAGAGATACATGTAACCATAACACAAAAGCAATTACTCATGCTAAAACCCGAGTCCACCCACAGAAAACTAGATTAAATTTTTGTTGAAACAACAATTTCAAATTCCTTTCCAAAGGACATGTCACTGCTTATGTTTACTGCCAATGCCAAAGATGTCATCAGTAAAACTGCATTGTTGTTATAACATGATACATCATATTGCTTTAGCTACATACTAAAAAGCTCAATCAGTTTATACAAAAACTTCCTAAAATTTTCAGAGGCACACACACTAAGTCAGAATTAGTCATTTGGACAATAAAGTTAAATTTACATCATCGTTTGTAAAACAAGAATTAGGATGCAACATGATGTCACAGAGGAAAATATAATGACCAGTGATTAAATGCAAGGATCATGATTGATAATTCACAAGTAGTTGGTATTTTTAATGGAAATTTATTAAATGCAGTAGACAGTAAAGTGAAGAACATCAACAGAAAAATCAAGGCTGCAAATTGAAATAATTAAGTTATTTGCACAAAACTACACAATATGTTCAGACAAGATTTAATAATCGAGGTAGCACCTTCAAAATGTTAGTTGTACATAAATGATGAGAACTGGAACTACGCCACACTCACACACAGTGCAGCATATTAAATACTTAAGCTGTCACTATTGCATTTCGTCTCATGCCAAGCCACAAACAAATTTGTACAATGAAATATTGTGCTTATTTTCATTCAACAATGTTCTAAAGAATTAGTTTCTTGGGTCTCTTCATAGTTACTCCACAAAACCTTGTGATAATTACATGAAGTGATTATCTATGATGGTCTGGAATAGATATTCTAACACATCTTCATCATACATATATTCAGGCATGAGATTAATTACAAAGACTCAGTTAATTCAGAAGATGTAAGAATACCTTTAATTATGATCTTGTAAGAAAATACCTTATTTACCTGCTATTGGACTCTATTTTATATCAAAAAGGGGGAAATGATTTGGTGGGCAATATTTTTGATTACCTTGTCTACTATATACTTAATTTTTACATTGTTTACATTGATAATTGTGCACGAGATATTTGATTTAGGCTTGGCAGCTATTTTGTCCATTGGCAATTTTAACTTCATACTTGTGTGATTTCTTTTGAACATCTTGCGTATCATGATGATTTCAGTTTCTTCCTGATGCAAAGTTTTTTAAAAATCAGTTTTCTCTGTCCACATTTGTTCGTGAATACATAAATGTTTTGAAGATTTTGTACCATATTAACCTATTTTTCTATTAATTATGTTTGTATGACATCCTTATTTCATTTTAATTCACTCATCATTTGAATTTCTCTACCCACTGCTAGATTTCTATTGTGTTAATTTTTTTTAGCAGTTAACTGAGTCTTTGTTGAAGTTTACTCTCTCTCTCTCTCTCTCTCTCCTGCCTGGTTTTGTTTGTTTCCTTCTCCACATCATTATCTTATAGAAAATTTTTTTGTCATTTTCATTACAGTAATTACGTCTGATGTCATTCTACACAAATCTTCCTTTGTGTGTCTCCTAGCTTTGATCCTTCTTTGGTCTGTTACTTGTTCTGCAAGTAAAAATGTAGTGTACTGTTATTCTCAATTATGCTATGCTCCCCTGTTATTCTAAAGTAACATAGCCCATACTGTTTAACTGGTTGCCTTCTACTTCTTTTTTATTAGTTTTGATTTGGCCTACTAATGATTACACAAAATAACTAATGTCTTCAGAATGAAATTTTCACTCTGCAGCGGAGTGTGCGGTGATATGAATCTTCCTGGCAGATTAAAACTGTGTGCCAAATTGAGACTTGAACTCAGGACCTTTGCCTCTCGTGGGCAACGGTAGGAGATAAGGCAGTGGCAGAACTGAAGCTGTGAGGATCAGTCATGAGCCGTGCTTGGATAGCTCAGCTGGTAGGCACTTGCCCGCAAAAGGCAAAGGTCCCGAGCTTGATTTTCAGTCCAGCACACAGTTTTAATCTGCCAGAAAGTGACTAATGTCTTCTTTCTTTCCTCCTTTATTTATTTCCAATAGTTCTTCATTCTTGGCCTATGTTTTTCTCATCTCTCTTCTGTCCATACTGCACCTCCTTTTTTACTTTGTTTTCTCCTGGAAACCCCTGAAACCTTTTGCTTTGAACTTTTCTCTTTCTCCTATTTCTTTCTCCATTATTTCCACTTTTCTCAGGTCTGCTTTAAATTCTTTGGTCCATGCCATTGATGTTTGTGTCTAGTTGTTTTAGGCATTCATAGAAAATAATTTTTCTTCTTCATAAAGTCTAGTATTGTTCTGTTATTTTATAAACATCTTCCTTCCTTCTTAATGTCCATTTTCCAGTGACATATTTTGCTCCCAAGGTTTTCTGCAGTAGTTTTCCTTTCCTTCTTTTCTGTTTCATTTAATTGTTTCACTGTATTTGATGAAAGCGATTCCGGAATGTAAAGGCTTTCTGGTCTAATGAAATTGGTGAAGTGCCAGAATTTTCCAGTTTTGTTATACAGGTTTTTTGTTAATTGATATGATTTTCCTTGCCCCTTCTACGTTAGCTTCTTTGTCCAGAGCATTTGGTTGTATTATTTCACCTGGATATTTAAATTTGGTAGCCTTTTTTATTCTTCCATAATCAGTCTCCATATATTTCAGAACCTCCTTCCATCTGTCATATACTCTTTTCTTTCAAAGTCAAGCAATGGAAAAATCCACGATGGAATGTAACAGTATTATGAAAATGATAGTGCTACTCACCATATAGCAGAGATGCTGAGTTGCAGAGAGGCAGAACAAAAAGACTGTCAGAAAGTGAGCTTTAGGCTAAGTAGGCCTTTGTTGGAAATAGACAATATACACACTGCTTTTGAAGCAGGACTATGTATATACGAATAGCATTACCACTCTGAGGCAAATATATTTCGCACTATTTCACTATTTGAATCCCATCTAAGCTATAGGATAGAGGTATGGGGCTCCATCAGCAAAGGTAATGTGAAAAGTGTACTTATCCTACAAAAGAAGGCACTTAGAATTATGGGAAGGGAATGTGCCAGGAGTCCTGCAGAAATTTGTTTAAAGAATTTAAAATACTAACTGTTCATAACCTATATGTACTTAAGATAATCATTATGGCAGCAAACAGTAACAATACACTTAATAAAGAAATACGAGAGCGAGTCAAATGAAAACCTTAAATATTTTTTAAAATATTGTTTATTGTGCAGAAGTGGTATAAAGCTGTATCACTTTTCAATATAATCTCCCCCATGCTCAATGCAAGTCCTCCAGTGCTTACAAAGTGCATAAATTCCTTTAGAAAAAAATTCTTTTGGTAGTCCGTGCAACCACTCATGCATCGTGTGGCATACCTCTTCATCAGAATGGAACTTCTTTCCTCCCATTGTGTCTATGAGTGGTCCAAACATATGGAAATCACTTGGTGCAAGGTCTGGTGAGTATGGTGGATGAGGAAGACACTCAAAATGCAGGTCTGTGATTGTTGCAACTGTTGTACGGGCTGTGTGGGGCCAAGCATTGTTATGTTGCAAAAGGACACCTGCTGACAGCAGTCCACGTCGCTTTGATTTGATTGCAGGCCACAGATGATTTTTTAGGAGATCTGTATATGATGCACTGGTGACAGTGGTCCTTATAGGCATGTATGCTCCAAAATGACACCTTTTTCATCCCAAAAGAGAGTCTGCATAACCTTCCCTGCTGATGGTTCTGTTCGAAACTTCTTTGGTTTTGGTGATGAGGAATGGCGCCATTCCTTGCTCGCTCTCTTCGTTTCCGGTTGGTGGAAGTGAACCCAGGTTTCATCCCCAGTAACGAATCTTGCAAGAAAGCCATGACCTTCTCGTTCAAAGTGCTGAAGAAGTTCTTCACAAGCATCAACAGGTCATTCTCTCATTTCAGAAGTCAGCTGCCATGGCACGCATCTTGCAGACACTTTGTGAAACTGGAGCACATCATGCACAATGTGGTGTGTTGACCCATGACTATTCTGTAAACATGCTGCAATGTCATTCAGTGTCACTTGGCGGCTTTCCTTCACTATGGCTTCAACTGTTGCAATGTTCTGTGGAGTCACAACTTGTTGTGCCTGACCGGGACGAGGAGCATCTTCCACTGAAGACACCATTTGCGAACTTTGTACTCCATTTGTAGACTTGCTGCTATGACAGACATGCATCACTGTACTGAACCTTCATTCGTCAATGAATTTCAATAGGTTTCACACCTTCACTACGCAAAAACCGAATAACAGAACACTGTTCTTCCCTGGTGCAAGCCCCAAGTGGTGCGGCCATCTTTATACTGATACTGCGACGGTATGTGTGCATCTGCACTATGCTACCACCTACAGGCCATTCTGCATGCTGTTTGTAGCATGCTTACCAACTTACAGGATAACGGTGTGAAATTTCGATTTGTTATTACAAATTTAAGGTTTTCATTTGACTCACTCTTGTATATTATCACAACACTAGAGATAGAGAGAGACCCCACAACATCTCTCAATAGAACAACACTTTATGAGAAAAGCCCTCACTATGCAGGCATAAAACTACTCAATTGCTTCCATTCTAATATCTGCAAACTGCCTATTACAGAACTAAAAAAGAAATTAAAATTATGGCTCCTAAACAGTCCTGTATATTCAATAGATGAGTTTCTAAATTTAGCACACTAACATGATGGAAGACCATCTATCTAAAAATATATGAATCTCAGATCCTAGACTGAGTCACAAACTGTAAATATTTGAATCTCAGACCTAAATCTGTGTCACAAACTGTAAATTCCTTAATCTATGTATTCCAATAGCAAATTGGTTTTACGTATTCAACATCGTTTTCTCAGCTAAATTTAGAAATAGTTGTGTAGATAATAATGCCAGGCAATAATATGTAACTCTAGTAAGTAAGGCTCTGACTTATCCAGGAGACTGGGACAAAGAAATTTTTTTTTGCAATCAGTTGATGTTGGATCAAAATAAATAAATAACTAAAAAAGAAGCTGTCTCTTGTAGGAGATGTGTCTGCATTGTTGCATCTTCTATAGATTCAGCTAAGGTGGCAAGATCACCTGCAAAAACCAAAAAATCAAAACTTATATTATCCTCGTTTCTTCTAATTATGATTTTTTAAATTTCTGCTTCTTCTGTTCATTCCCTCCATTCTTTGATATCTTTTCTAGTGCACAAATAAACATCAGTGGGGACACTCCAGTTCCTTGTCTTACAACAGTTTTGATTTCAAAAGCATTGGAGGTTTCAGCTAAAAATTTAATTTTGCATTTTGTATTTGATAATGTGCCTTTCACATTGACGCACCAAAGAAACTGGTATATGCATGTTTATTCAAATACAGAGATATGTAAACAGCCAGAATATGGCACTGAGATTGGCAATGCCTATATAAGACAACAAGTGCATGGTGCAGTTGTTAGATTGGTTACAGCTGTTGAAATGGCAGGTTATCAAGAGTTAAGTGATTCTGAACATGGTGTTATAGTTGGCACACGAGTGATGGGAGCATCTCCGAGTTAGTGATGAAGTGGGGATTTTCCCATACGGCCATTTCATGAGTGTACCGTGAATATCAGGAACCCAGTAAAACATCAAATCTCCGACATGGACCAACAATGACTAAAGAGAATCGTTCAACGTGACAAAGTGCAACCCTTCTGCAGACTGCTGCAGAATTCAGTGCTGGGCCATCAACAAGTGTCAATGTGCGAACCATTCAACAATATGGGCTTTTGGAGCCGAAAGCCCGCTCATGTACCCTTGATGATGGCACGGCACAAAGCTTTACACCTCTCCTGGGCCTGTCAACACCAACATTAACTGGAAGCATGTTGCCTGGTCAGATAGGTCTCGTTTCAAATTTATTGAGCAGATGGATGTGCACAGATACGGAGACAACCTCATGAACCGTTGGACCCTGAATGTCAGTAGGAGACTGTTCAAGCAGGTGGGGTCTCTGTAACAGTGTGTGGTGTGTGGAGTTAAGAGTGATATGGAACCCCATACACATCTAGATATGACTCTGACAGGTGATACTTACGTAAGAATCCTGCCTGATAACCTTCATCCATTCACATCCGTTATACATGCTGATGGACTGGGGCAATTACAGCAGGACAATGTGACACCCCACACATCCAGGATTGCCACAGAGTGGCCCCAGGAACACTCTTCTCAATTTAAACACTTCTTCTGACCACCAAATTCCTCAGACATGAACATTATTGAGCATTTCTGGGATGCTTTGCAACATGCTGTTCAGAATATATCTCCATCCCCTCGTACTCTTATGGATTTATGGACAACCATGCAGGACTCATGGTGTCAGTTCGACCAGGAGTACTTCAGACATTAGTCGAGTCTATGCCAAGTTGTGTTGTGGCGCTTCTGCATGCTTGCAGGGGTCCTACTTGATATTAGGCTGGTGTAACAGTTTCTTTGGCTCTTCATTGTATGATTCCCACTGATCTGTTGTCAGCTCCAAACTCTTTTAAGGTGTTGAATAATGTTCTCCTATCAATCATATCATACGCTTGTTTTGAATTCTACAAATGTAATATAAATGCTTTCAGTTCTCATTCTTCTCCATCTGCTTATACATTTCAGATTTCAAATTTATTCCGCACAGGATTGTCCTTTCCTAATTCCTTCATGGTACTCTCCCAACTGGTGATCCAGTTGGCTTCCTCTCTGTTTTGTAATGATTTTGAAAGAATTTTGTAAATCAGTGGAAGGACAAAAATTCCCCTACACTTGTTGCAATCAGTTTTATCTCCTTTTTTGGATTGGGTGAACAATGATTTTTTCCAATCTTCTTGTGTAGCTTCTGTTTTCCAGATATTGTGGAAAATTCCGTGTAGTGTCTTGACTGTTGCAGCACATGCAAAGTTCCACATTTCAGCGGTTACTGAGTCTCATCTACATCTACATCTACATTTATACTCCGCAAGCCACCCAACGGTGTGTGGCGAAGGGCACTTTACGTGCCACTATCATTACCTCCCTTTCCTGTTACAGTCGCGTATGGTTCGCGGGAAGAACCACTGTCTGAAAGCCTCCGTGCGCGCTCTAATCTCTCTAATTTTACATTCGTGATCTCCTCGGGAGGTGTAAGTAGGGGGAAGCAATATATTCGATACCTCATGCAGAAACGCACCCTCTCGAAACCTGGCGAGCAAGCTACACCGCGATGCAGAGCGCCTCTCTTGCAGAGTCTGCCACTTGAGTTTATTAAACATCTCTGTAATGCTATCACGGTTACCAAATAACCCTGTGACGAAACGCGCCGCTCTTCTTTGGATCTTCTCTATCTCCTCCGTCAACCCGATCTGGTATGGATCCCACACTGATGAGCAATACTCAAGTATAGGTCGAACGAGTGTTTTGTAAGCCACCTCCTTTGTTGATGGACTACATTTTCTAAGCACTCTCCCAATGAATCTCAACGTGGTACCCGCCTTACCAACAATTAATTTTATATGATCATTCCACTTCAAATCGTTCCGCACGCATACTCCCAGATATTTTACAGAAGTAACTGCTACCAGTGTTTGTTCCGCTATCATATAATCATACAATAAAGGATCCTTCTTTCTATGTATTCACAATACATTACATTTGTCTATGTTAAGGGACAGTTGCCACTCCCTGCACCAAGTGCCTATCTGCTGCAGATCTTCCTGCATTTCGCTACAATTTTCTAATGCTGCAACTTCTCTGTATACTACAGCATCATCCGCGAAAAGCCGCATGGAACTTCCAACACTATCTACTAGGTCATTTATATATATTGTGAAAAGCAAAGGTCCCATAACACTCCCCTGTGGCACGCCAGAGGTTACCTTAACGTCTGTAGACGTCTCTCCATTGATAACAACATGCTGTGTTCTGTTTGCTAAAAACTCTTCAATCCAGCCACACAGCTGGTCTGATATTCCTTAGGCTCTTACTTTGTTTATCAGGCAACAGTGCGGAACTGTATCGAACGCCTTCCGGAAGTCAAGAAAAATAGCATCTACCTGGGAGCCTGTATCTAATATTTTCTGGGTCTCATGAACAAATAAAGCGAGTTGGGTCTCACACGATCGCTGTTTCTGAAATCCATGTTGATTCCTACATAGTAGATTCTGGGTTTCCAAAAACAACATGATACTCGAGCAAAAAACATATTCTAAAATTCTACCTGGAAGCCTTATCATTTCTCAAATCTTTACTGGTATTTTGGATTGCTTCCATGCTGGGGTATGGGGAGTTCTGAGTTTGTATAAGTGCATCCTGGATTTAATCCTAGAAATTTTGCTATGTGTGTTGTGACTCGCCGATCTTTCAAACTGCTGCCGTGCAGTTACGTGCGTCCCCTACATGCAGCGCTGTCTGCCAGCCATGCAGCAGCAGCGCCACCTAAACGGCCAGCGGGCGCTAGACTCGGATTCAGTTATGATTTGACTGTTAAAGTGTACGCACATCTTACTCTGTTTACTTGATCTGTGACTTTCATGTATTGTGTCTTCCTTGAAATATATTTGTTCAACTTGAAGTTACAACAATTGGTGACGAGGTAGTGATTTTTCTTTTCCATCGCTTACCCACATGTTTCCATGGCTACTTTAGAGCAACTATTGCAAGGTCTCAAAGAACAGCAAACGCTTCTCACAAATGCGATTTGTGATTTCGTTGCGGCATCAAATGCGGGGCGTCTCTCGTCATCGTCTCTACCTCCTTTTCCTCCTTACAACGAGACGGCGGAAGGCTGGTCTGATTACGAAAAACGTCTTCGACAGCACTTTTTGGCATTTCATGTCGCGGATGAACAAACATGTAAATCTCTGTTCCTTTCATGGATTTCACGTCAAATGTATCAGTTGTTGTCGCAATTGGCTCCTTTGAAAGATCCTGCGTCTTTGTTCGTTGCTGAAATGTGCTCATTTCTGTCCATCTATTTTCAATAGCAAATGCATGTGGTAGCCTATCATGTTGCCTTTTATCATTGTCAAAAACAACCGAATCAATCCTGTCACACTTGGGCTGCTGAACTTCACCCCTCAGTAGAAAGTGTCAATTTGTTACTGAAGTTCACAAAGAATCCTACACTGATTCCATGGTAAGGGATGCTATTATCCGATCAGCATCCGACAAAGGAGTTGGGCAACGTGCTCTCCAGTTGGCAAATCCGACTCTAGATGAAAACCTATCCATTGCTCAGTCTTTTGAAATTTCTCACGCTGCTGGAGTGCAAATAGAGGCATGGGGCGACGTCGGGGAAATACAACCTCTGTGTGATGTTGACGAAGCGTGTGGCGTGTCCCCGCCAGCCGATGTGGCTGCAGTATGCTCCCAAGTGCAGCCTCGGTCTAACTGTAAACAAACCTCTAAGAAACTGCAGCAAAACCCACGACAACTTCCTTTATGTCCACAGTGTTTTATGAAACATTCACGAGAAGATTGTCCACAACATTGGGCCGTGTGTAACAAATGCAAAAAAAAAGGATCATGTGTCATCCATTTGCATATCCAACTGCATACATGATGTTCATAAACATGACACTGATTCTGATTCTGTGTTGTCTGTCAATTGTATTTCTTCCCTTTCAGGGAAGACATTCCTCACTGTCGAAATACTTGGTCGAGATGTTCTCATGCAGGTGGATACTGGTTCTGCTGCCACTATCATCAATTCTCAGACGTATCTTCAGTTGGGTTCTCCAATCCTGTCACCTGTCACTAAGCAATTATGGACTTACAATAAACAGAAGATTTCTCTCTTGGGACAATTTGATGCTGAGGTATCTTACAAATCTGTCGTTCGCACTGTTCCCATATTTGTGGTCGACCATAGTAACGCGGAGAATCTTTTTGGTTTCCATGCCTTTCGCGTTTTTGGGTTCTCCATAGATGACTCTGTCAATATCTTCTCTGGTGCTATTCTTTATGCTCAATTGGATTCCTTGTCGACCACATTTTCGTCCCTTCTTTCTCCTGGGTTAGGCTGTGCAAATGACTTTGAGGCTCATACCATGCTCAAACCCACTGCTCAGCCTAAGTTTTTTTCGGGCTCAGCCCATTCCTGTGGCCCTTTGTGATCAGGTCAAACGGGAGCTGGATCGTCTCACTGCTTCAGGGGTCTTGCTTCCTATCACTTCCAGTGAGTGGTCCTCTCCTGTCATTGTCGTTGCTAAGCCAAATGGTGATATTCATCTCATTTCAGAGCCACTGTAAATGCTCAGTGCCTTATCGACACTTACCCTATGCCTCGACCCGAAGAATTGTTCACTAAACTTGCTGGATGCCAGTATTTTTCTAAATTTGACCTGTCAGAAGCTTATCATCAACTTCCTCTCGACACTGCTTCCCGGCAGTTTCTGGTCCTTAATGCGCCTTTCAGCCTCTATCAATACCAACGATTGTCTGTCAATTGTACTTCTTCCCTTTCAGGGAAGTTATTCCTCACTGTCCAAATACTTGGTCGAGATGTTCACATGCAGCTTCTGGTCCTTAACACGCCTTTCGGCCTCTATCAATACCAACGATTGCCATTCGGGGTTGCCAGCGTCCCTGCTCTCTTTCAGCGATTCTAGGAACAATTATTGCTCACTGTCCCTGGGTGTATAAATTTCCAGGACGACATTGTTGTCACTGGCTCCACCACTGATGAACATCTTCAAAATCTCTGCACACTTTTTCATGTCTTACAGACTGATGGTCTTAAGTGTAATCTTCAGAAATCAAAATTTTTTGAGGCATCTATCACATACTTGGGGTTTCAACTCTCTCGGAATGGTATTCGTCTGCTTCAGCAAACTGTCACTGCGATCAATGCCCTTCCTCACCTTGCAGGAACTGCAGGCCTTCTTGGGGAAAATAGCATACTATCACAAGTTTTTACCGTCTGCTGTTTCAGTGGCTCAGCCGTTGCATTGCCTGTTGCATAAAAACGTGCCTTTTCACTGGTCTGCATCATGCGATGCGGCTTTCCAGAAATTGGAGACTATGCTGAAACAGGCCCCATGCCTGGCTACTTATTGACCTGGCCAACACCTTGTTCTTGCCACAGACGCCTCTCAATACAGGGTCTGTGCAGTCCTTGCACACCGTTTTTCTGATGGTTCTGAACAACCCATTGCTTACGCCTCCAAAACACTCACGGATGCCCAACAAAAGTATTCTCAAATTGAAAAAGAAGCTTTGGCCATTATTTATGCTCTTCATAAGTTTGGTGTTTTTCTCTATGGATCCAAATTTCATCTTGTTACAGATCACAAACCACTTGTTTCCTTGTTTCATCCATCATCGTCCCTTCCCGACAAGGCTGCACACCACCTCCAGCGTTAGGCTCTTTACTTGTCTCGTTTCAATTATGAGATTCATTTCCGGCCGACGGCTCAACATGCGAATGCTGATGCACTGTCTTGCCTTCCCATGGGTCCTGATCTGGCATTTGATAGGGATGAGCTTTTGTGTTTCCACCTGGATGTTGCCGAGCAGCGGGTTGTGGACGGGTTCCCCATCACCAGGAACTGGCTGGTGGCTGCTACAGGTTCTGACCCTACCCTCTCCCGGGTTTTACGCTGTATTCAGAAGGGTTGGCCAGATCGTCCATCCACTAAGACTTCTGATCCGTTGTGGAACTACTACGCATTGCGTTACCGCCTCACGGCTAGGGATGATGTTATCCTCCTTTCCACCGAAAATGCTTCACCGCGTGTTGTGGTACCTGCGTCTTTGCGTGCTTTGGTCTTGCGCCTCCTTCACTGAGGGCACTGGGTTGTCTCTCGCACAAAATCTCTGGCGCGCCGTCATGTGTACTGGCCCGGCATCGACCACCAATGCTCTAGCTCGCATTTTGTCTTTGGAAGGCCTTCCCTCTACTCTTGTTACTGATAATGGTCCGCAATTTGCCTCTTCCGATTTTGCAGATTTTTGTGCCCATCATGGCGTCATGCATGTCACGGCCCCTCCATTCCACCCACAGACAAACGGTGAGGCTGAATGACTGGTCCACACATTTAAGGCTCAGATTAGGAAACTCCTGACTTCTTCTGCTGCTGATGATGCGCTTCTCCAATTTCTGGCTTCTTACCGTTTCACCCCCATGGGCGACCACAGCCCGGCTGAGCTTTTACATGGCCGACAGCCCCGCACGTTACTTCATCTTCTACGGCTTCCACCTCATGGCCGCGGGTGCCTTCACTTGGCCGCTTCACCGCCGATGACCTTGTATGGGTACGGGGATATGGCAGGCGGCAAAAATGGAGTCCTGGCCGCATCTTACAACACCATGGCCAACGCCTGTATGAAATCCAGATGGACACGGGTGTTGCAGTGCATCATTCGGGCCAGCTTCGGCCTCGTGTGCCGGCAACGCCTGTTCTGGATGCCGCTACACCACCTTCGGCTCTACCTGATGCTCGGGATACTGGAATCTCTCATTACTCACAACACAGTCCTCTCACCATCATATCCGTGCCAGCACAAGAACTGATGCCACCAGGAGACATACCCATGCAGGAACCAGATGACTATCATCTGTCGGAGTAACTCTATTCGCCTCCTTCTCCTATGGACACGGACACATTGCACATGTCTCCTGTTATAACAACAGGACTTGCCACAACTGGCAGATTGGTGCATGGGGCCCCAGCAGATTTGACCCCCACGTCTCCTGTCATCTCGACCCATTATCATCGGGGACACTTCCGTCTGTACGGGAAGCCTCCTCTTCGAGACTTTACGGCCAGTCAAACAACACCTATGGACGTTATCAATCTACAGGCCACCTCCATCAAGACCTGTGCAAAAACTTCAAAGGGGAGAAAAGTGTTGTGACTCGCCAATCTTTCAAAGTGCCGCTGTGCAGTTACGCGCGTCCTCTACATGCGGCGCTGTCTGCCAGCCATGCAGCAGCAGCGCCACCTAAGCGGCCAGCCAGCCAGTGGCCGCTAGACTCGGACTCAGTTATGATTTGACTGTTAAAGTGTATACACGTCTTACTCTGTTTACTTGATCTGTGACTTTCATGTATTGCATCTTCCTTGAAATATATTTGTTCAACTTGAAGTTATAACACTGGGTTCCTCACAGTTTGACAGTTTCTTAAAGTAGCTTGCTAATATTTTATGATTTTCTTGGTTGTTTAGGACTAATCCTTCATCTTCATTTTTGAACCACAAATTAGGTGGTTGGTAAGTTTGAAAGCTTTGTTTAAAAGTTTTATAGAAGCTCCTGATATTCTTTGGTCATGCACTTCAGATTGCAATTTCATTGTTGTTGCTATAACTAAATGTAACCACAACCATAGCTGTAGGTCCAATCACTCTAACCTCTACCAGATTATCGCAAACGAATCATATGGATATTTGGATCAGCACTTCTTACAGCAGCAATGTTCACTTCCAATCAAATTGCGTCTGTATTCTACTTAACATGCTGTCTTTCCTTTCTGCTTTAAGGATGCTAGGCACTGCATTATCTCCGCTGCTGCAATATCATAATTTTTCTTCATGTTGGTTGTAACTTTAGTCTCACAATCCGATAATCCTAATTAATATCATTACTATCATTTTATTTGCACACTGGTACATGTGCCTTATTCCACACCTCTTGATGTATCATTATCATAGGTACTACCACTGTGATAGTTCTGTACACTTTGTTGGTGCCTATCACAGTCTGTATCAAATCGCTTTCCACATATTTTTAATAGTCTATTTACATTTTCTCATATGCTGTCCTTCATTATTATTAAATTACTGAGGAAGTTCCAAATATATTACATTTTCAGTTCATTTGTATTGATATAATGGTTTAAATGCACTCATGTTTGCTGTTACTGCACTGACATGTTCATGTTAATGCAGTTCTGTACTCACTGAGTTAACACACAGATTTGTTTAATTCAGAGTGTTTAATAAATACTGTTCTGATTTAACTTTTCTAGTCTTCATAAAATTATACACAGAGGGGGGGAAAAAAGATTTCAAAGTAAAATTTTCACATATTTTGAAGCAGCCCCAGCAGCATTAGACAGGGTGACAATTACTGTACTATATGAAATAAAATCATCATAACGTTCGAAAGGTTTGTGTGAGGATGTTCAAACTGCATGGTTGGCCATTAAGGGAATTAGTATGCACATTATTGTTTGGTTTAGAACAAAGCTCACTTTCATTTGGTTGGGTTCATCAAAAAGAAAAATTGGCACATTTGGGGGACTGAAAATCCACAGTTTGCAATTGAGAAGTCTTTTCACCCTCAACGGGTGACTGTGTAGTGTGCAATGTCCAATCACAGAATAATCGGTGTAATATTCCTTAATGGCACCATGACTACCAAATAGTATGTGAAGGTTTTGGAAGACGATCCCCATTACCCAAAGAGACCCTGTGCGCGCCCGCTGGTGTGACGGTCTTATCGCGTGGCACCGAGCCAGGTTGGACGGGTTGCGTCACCGAGTCGCTAGGCGCTCAGCGGACATTGCGGCACTATGCTTTGGAATTTTATCAAACTGTTGCATCCTGAGCCTGCAGAGTCTAAGTCCCTTATCAGCACCTTACGTATCCCAGCACTATTGAAGCACTATGCCACGTCGACGTGTGATCTGACCACATGTGACTCCTTTTTGTGGGGCTATATTAAAGACAAGGTGTGCAGCAATAACCCTAAAACCATTCATGTGCTGAAAGTAGTGATTCAGGATGTCATTGACCGCACTGATGTTCTGGCACTTCAGTGCGTCATGCAGAATTTCACTATTTGCCTGTGCCACATCATCACCAATGATGGCAGGCATATCAAATATGTCATAACTTAAGTCTGAATATCTGTAGTGATGTTTACATGTTAAATAAAATGTTTAAATCTCCAAGTTCACAATTAATTTATGTTTTTTACATATGGTTCAATAATTGTCAGCCTGAATGTGCCACATATTATCATTTCAGGGCTCTGACACACAAAGAAATATTCACTGCAGACTAGTAAAATGTCAAACAGGAGAAATCAAATCATTACAAGACTGATATCTGGATGAAAGATTTTTTCTTCAGCTGTATTCATTGGTAGCAGTTTTACATGGTATTGATTTTAAAGCTAGATAACATCATCTTCACCTGCCTTAATACAACCAATCAAAACCTGCAAATCTGTATTCTCTCCTGTATGCAACTCCATGTATCCAGATTTACTTGAAAGCAATATAACTATAAAATTACAGTCACCATGAGAATATAAAATTACATCTGCAAAACAATTGCCTTCAAAACAGTGTAAAGCATGAGTGCTTTAACAATGTAATAGTTCATAGGTGAACAAAAGATGTCAGTGTCCACCAGGCACAAAATTTCAACAAATGACCACATTGTCATCATAGATGCATTAGTGAACTGAGTTCCAATGAGATTCCGTGGTGCTTTTATCTCTTTGCCCCCTCCCTCTGAACTGCTACTCCATGTGAGGTCCACTCCCAACATCTTCTCCCCCTCCTGCTGATTTGTCATTCTGTTTGTGTTTCGTGCCTAGGGCGACATGCTGAGAGTGTTTTGTCTGCTGTCCGGGCAGGGCAACATGGCCATTTGCTGAAATATTGTGATGGCTGGACACTGACATCTGGCTTTTCACTTGTGAACTATTTCATCATGAATTATGCTGGGAGAAGTTAAAGAATCACATCACATATCTGTAAGAGGAGGGGATGTATCACAGCATGAAATGACTTGACCAGCTGCAGCATCAAAGGAGCCATTTGCTTAGTGCCTTTCATTCCTTGTGAGGTGCTGTGAAGAATGTGTGGTGCTGAATTTTGCAAAGGTAATACATTACATCAACTCAGCAGCAGTCTGAAGAATGGTTGCCTAGCCATGGTAAGGGAGGGAGAATGCTTTAACCAAACTTATTCAAAGTAAATCTACAGTTGGTTTACTAGTTCAGTTCCTGAATGTGGGAATGGATTGGCAGTTTCACCCAGGCCACAGCAGGTTCTACACGAAGAAAGGCCATCAGATGTCAACCATCACAATTGAAGAGCATATCAGAGAGTAGCTATAATGCCCCCTGCAAGCTATCTTCAATCCCACAGCGAAGCAACTGGATGAAGAAGAGGTTTCACTTCTTAAGAAAAGACTCAATTTTGCACCAGCTCCTAAACCCGCACTACTAGGGACATCATCAGTGCAGTGTAACAGGTAGCTGCACAGCTCCTACCTGAAGAAGTATGTCAAAAAACCTGTCACACTCTCAAGCAAACAAAGCCTATGAAACCAAATACCTCTAGCAGGGAGTTGGTGGCCATACAGGAACTAAAAGGAGATCCAGATACTGCGGTTTTGCCAGCTGATATAGGCGCTATAACTGTGATCCTGTCTCACCAGGATTACATTGAAAAGATGTGCAGCCTGCCAGAAGACAGTACATACTGGAAAATTGATACTGATCCTACCAAGAGAATGGAGATGAAGATCGTGGCACTTATTAAAAAAATCCAGTTTACCAGACAGAGTTGTTAAGAAGCAACTGAAAGCACCAGTTTCACCAAGACTTCAAGGACTTCCAAAGGTTAACAAGGACAGGGTGTTTTATGCCCTGTTGTTAGCAACGTTGGTGTCCTGTTGTACTCGGTCACTAAAGACTTGAAGGATATGCGTAGCCCTTTCTATGAGAAATGTTCACATCATATTCATGACTCTCTGGATTTTGTTGGGTACCGTGATAACTTTAAGCTTAAGGGTTCCAACATCATTGCCAGCTTTGACATTGTACTTCTTTTCACCAGTGTGCCTTTACAAGAATCCTTGGAACTCATGAGCCAGAAATTTGACATAAAGAGACCAACCTTTTTAGGTATGTATTGATGTCAACATACTTTTTTTTTTCAATGGTGTTTACTATGAGCAGATGGAAGGAATATCCATAAGGAGTCCACTTTCACCAGTTGTTTCCAAGATGTGTTTGGAATATTTCAGGGAGGAAGTCCTGGTACCTGCCCAGTGGAAACCAGCCTGTTTTTTCTGGTATGTCAATGACACCTTTGTCATATGGTCACGTGGAAGACACAAGCTGAATGATTTCCTCATACATCTCAATTCCATATATCACAACATAAAGCATGCCATGGAAGTTGAAGTGGATACAATGCTCCCCTTCCTGGATCCCCAGGTAAAAAGAAGTATATTACAGTAACTGGAAATGGACATGATCAGAAAATACTGGCTGAGTGCATTGACCGTGAGTCACTGAAAACCATGGACAGTAATGGATGAAGAACGAAGACAGCACGGCAGAATGACAAATTTGGAGAGTGAATCGAATTGAGAGCCTAGACGTAGCAACATCAAGAACCAAGCAACACTTAGTTCAATGAACAGTATGAGAGCACAGTTGGAACACAACTGAGGTCAGGACCCCTGCACTGCTAGCTTTATAGCATGGCCGCACGTGGAGCATAGCCTGCACCTAGCACTGAGGAGGTGACAGGAATGCTGCCTAGCAGCTGTTGTCTAGGCCCGTGCATTCAAGTGGGCTTTTGAACTTGTTGGGCTGGGATACCAGAAAGAATTTGGGTCAGAGTGTGTACCATAATAAGACGCACGCCAACATACACCCACACACAGAAAGATGCCACCACATGGCATACAGGAATGGAGTGCTCGAAACATTGATGCATAGGGCTTGCAACGTCTCTGAAAATGAAAGTCTCAACTAAGAACTTGAGCACCTGAGGACAGTGTTCTGTAAGAATGTCAACACTGAGTAGCAAATTTGGAGAGTCCTACATCCTCATGATTGTACAACTGGCGGAACAGAAGAGGAACCTCAGGAGGATGTAACCATTACATTTTTTCCATTTTGTGATGCATTATCCAGAAAGATAGGGCTAATTTTCTGCAAACACCAAATGAAGACTGTCCTCTGCCCACCTGCTAAAACAGTGGTAATGCATGGTAGAATCATGGACAGCCTCAGATTATCAAAGTGTAGAGTCTATCAGATTCCCTGATAATGTGGCACTACATACATAGGACACACAGTGTACGAGGGGGGACCCAAAAATAACCAGAATTTATTTCTAGAAAGCATATACTTTATTGTTTTCAAATACAACCTTAATCTCCTTCGAAGTACTCTCCATTAGCATTAATACACTTGTCCAAATGTTCAGTCCAGTGTTCAAAACACCTTTTAAATTCGTCCTCTTTGATACCTGCTAGCACTTTCATGACATTGCGTTTTACATCTTCCACATCCGTAAAACGCTTCCCTCTCAAGTCTTTTTTCATCCTCGGGAATAGGAAGAAGTCCGAGGGTGCTAAATCCGGTGAATAGGGCACATGGGTCAAGGTAGTCGTCTTCATTGAGGCCAAAAACTGGTGAAAGCTGAGAGCCATGTGTGCGGGAGCATTGTTGTGATGCAGGAACCACATGCCAGAATCCCACAAAGCCAGACGTTTTTGCGACAAACTTCTGCGAAGCCATTTCATAACCTCCAAATAGAATTGTTGATTTACTGTCTGGTTTTCAGGGACAAATTCAGAGTGTACGATACCTTTGATGTCAAAAAAACAGGTCAACATCATTTTCACATTCAATTTCACTTGTCGAGGTTTTTTTGGTCAAGGTGAGCCAGGTGACTTCCATTGTGATGACTGTTGTTTACTTTCTGGATCGTACCCATAGCACCATGACTCATCACCTGTAATGATTTTGTTGAAACAATGTGGATCATCTTTGAACGCGTCCTTCATTTCAAGACAGGCTTGAACGCGATGATCCCTTTGATCTCCAGAAGCTTTGGCACGAATTTTGCCGCCACTCTACGCATCCTCAAATCAAAGGTCAAGATGTGCTGAATTGAGCTCCAGGACAACCCGGACAAGTTCTCGAGTTGGTTGATTGTCCTGTGTCGATCTTCACTGATGAGACCGTGGATTTTGTTGATGTTGTCTTCACTTCGAGCAGTTGAAGGTCGACTGGAACAGGGCTGATCCTCAACCACAATTTCTCCCTTTTTAAACCAAGAAAACCATTCATACACTTGCGTTTTACTAAGACCATGGTCTTTGTAGGCTGTTTGAATCATCGCAACAGTTTCTGCTGCATTCTTGCCGAGCAAGAAACAAAACTTCACTGCCGCACGTTGTTCGTAAGAACTAGCCATTTCCTCGTATCACGTCTGCACTGTACGTACACTCAAAGAACTGCCAAAGAAACCATACTTCTCACTGTTGGGTGACGCCACGTGGCAGAATGACTCAGCAGAGCTCCTACTACAACCCTCTGGCGGCGCAACCTGCTACTACAAGTACACAATGTGCAGCATTACGATTCTGGTTACTTTTGGTCCTCCCCCCCCCCCCCCCCCTTGTATACTGTCAAAAATTGTTGTCGTGAACAACAATACCCCAACAGACTGCAGCATCCTCGCAAGTCAGCGCCTCAGAACACTGCCTATCAGTGCTACTTGGAATAGATTAAGGCCATAATCACATGCTGACACTGATGTCTGACACTAATTTTGAATTGAAAAGTAAACACATTTTATTCAAAGTACTGACCATTGCTTTCTATACATTTTGACCACCTTTCTGGCAATTTGTGGACACCACGCCAATAGAAATGTTCGTCTTTTGAAGCAAACCAATCAGAAACCCAATTTTCAACTTCTTCGTAGGAATCGAAGTGTTCCTCAGCCAGTGAGTGTCCCATTGATGAAAACAAATGGTAGTTGGAAGGGGCCAGTCTGGTGAATACGGCGGGTGGGGTATCAGCTCCCAGCCAAGTGTTTTGATTGTATCCTGAACAAGTTTTGCTTTGTGTGCAGGTGCATTGTCGTGTAAAAAAATTACTTTGCCATGTCTTCTGGCCCATTCTGGTCTTTTTTTATCAATGCATAGTTCAAATTGATCATTTGTTGTCTGTAGCAATTAGTATTCACAGTTTCACCGGGTTTTAGAAGCTCATGATACACCACACCTTTCTGATTCCACCAAACACAGAGCATTGTCTACTTGCCGAATCGATATGGTTTTGCAGTCGATGTTGATGGTTGTCCCGGATTAACCCATGATTTTTCCCATTTAGGATTCTTAAAATAAATCCATTTTTCATCGCTAGTAACAATTCGATGCACAATTGATTTCTTTCATGTCTTTGAAGCAAAATTTGACAAATGGTTTTTCGGTTTTCCATCTGTCTTTCATTCAACTCATGTGGCACCGATTTTCCACACTTTTGGATCTTTCCCATAGCTTTGTCAGAAATTGTTTGTTGTGTAACATTTAGCATTGCTGCCATTTGCTTCTGACTCAAAGTATCATCTCCATCCAATATGCTTGCAATTCAGCGTCTTTGAACTTTTTTGGTGATCTTCCACGTTCTTCATTTCTTACATAAAATCATTATTTCTGAACCATTGAAACCATATTTTGCATGTTGCTTCTGATAGAGCATGATCACCATATGCCTCGACAAGCTTTCGATGCGACTCTGCAGCACTTTTTTTTCAAATGAAAACAAAAAATTAGTGCTTACCGCAAATCATCACTTTCTGGTACAAAATTCGACATTGTTAACACGATGAAAACATATGATGTTTTTTGTTCCATGACTGGATGTATACTAAATATCTTTGACAGATGTCATACCAACCAATCAAAAAAAAATTAAGGCTCATTCACAACAAATGTTCCCCATCGACACATTTGTATCTTAACACTCATTTCATACCAGTACACCTGATAAGGCCTGGGAATGTGCACTTACAAAGGAATGGTGGAATCTAACATGTCAAAACTTACCCTGAAATTTTTCACACAGGAATAATACACTGAAAGAAATGCACTGTCAGAATTTTAGTTGCTAGGGTGCACTGTAAGTATTTTTTACATGAAGAACTGCTTATAGCAGAGGTTTGTAAAGCCCTTCCTGCCTAGTGCATGAGACGGAAAATAAGCAGAGACAGCAGTGACATGAGAATGTAACACCATGTAGCGCAAAGTCTGAAGTGCACACATAGGAATTTTAAACACTTAACACATGTCAGAAATATCTCAAATCATTAATTTTTTTGAACAACTTGCAGTTCATATCAACAGCTAAACTGTTGCAGATGTAATTGTTACACAAGTAACTGACAGAGGAAACAAAACCGTGGCAGTGTATTAAGGAACATTGCAGATAACTTACTTCCATTAATTGCTGATATTAAATATTTTATAAAAAATTCTGTAGCATAGTTCTTATGATAATTTTTTAATAATGTATATTTTAATGAAACAGTTGCTTGTTTATTCCCTGTAATCATTACAAAACTGCGAAGTGTGTATTTGATGACAAAAACAAATATTTTCCTTATTCAAGGCATGCTTCACAAAAGAAAATTTAGTGCATTCAGGAACTTCACAGTAACTGCTAGTTTTATTTAGACAGAATTGGGATGGAGTGAGAAATGGTCATGCCCATTGTTCTGCATATTGTGTAGCATACAAAGCATAGTTGATACAAACTGACAATGTACAAGTGACTGAAGTTTAACATACTTTTGCACTGATAAACCTGAAATGACATAGATTATATCATAAATTATATTGTCTGACAATTTTATGAAGAAACCTTTACACGGTCAAAAAATATCTTTATTGATGGGCTGAATCACACTATTAATTCTGGGTGGAATCCGAATTACAGTTCGTCTTTTCATCCTCCTCCTAAAGGCAGAGATGTTGTTATTCCCACACCAAGAGTTTAACAAAAACAAAGAATTACTATCTGCAACTGGCAAGAAGACATTTTGGATTTAGTATTTAACATTATGTTCTCCCATTTTTTCAAGATTTTTGCAATTAGACAGTTCTTTTTTAAAAGTTTTGGCCCTGATTTACATTGAGGTTGCTGCAAATAGACACAGTGTAAAGCTGTGGAAACAATAATAAACCGGTGCTTATCTCTGATATTTTTGTATATAAATGTCTCATAGCATTCATCAACTGCACAAGAGAATCCATCTTTCTCTCTCTCTCTCTCTCTTTTTTTCACTTGAAATGATAATTGCTGTTTGCATGTAACATGATTGTCTAGCTTTATACACAGCTCTTATGGGATAACGATAATTTTTTTCTTCAGATCAGTTATGAATTTCTCTATATTATTACCTATTAATGAACTTTCCTCCACATGTTTACTTGAGGTAAACTTCATAATTTTGCAAGTTCCTTTTCCATATAATTTCCTGAATCTGTTTAAGCAGGTCAAAGAAGCCTGGAAACCACTAATGTTCTACTCACTTGCAATTCATTGTGCCCAGTGTCATACACCTCCCTCGGTAATGGTGCATTGACTCTCCTGAGCAGTTCTAAATCTTTCGAACAGTTTTTCTTCCACACTTTAGTGAATTTCATTTTGGTGCATATTTTGTATTGTGTGTGAATCTTTCTTCCGTTTATGCAATTTACTTCAGATTTGATGAAACAAAACTGGCTTTACAGGCAGCTTAACATGAAGCATTTTGTCCTTCCTTTGTTTAACTGAAACGTTCACAACCTTTTCTTTGTCACTGGAAGCTATCACTCTTCATATTTTCCTGGGATCGGAAGGTACTGTATTTTTGCTCTGCACTTTAATTAGCACAACAATCATCATTCGAATCACAATTCACAGAATCATCAGAGTTACTTCATCTTTCTTCTGTTGTTTTCACAATTCCTAATGGACTGTTGAAATCACTCTAACAAATGTCCACGAATTAACTACTAAATAATAAGTTTGTAGGTCTTCAGGTGAAGTCGGTGATTTCAACTGCATACCACATTCTTCTTATTTTATCTTTGTGAGATTGAAAATATTAATAAGATACCTCATTACCGTGAAACTCTGGAACCTACACAAAGACAGATACTACTGGCAAGCATATACAAAGAAAATTAATTCAGTTTTGCCTTCATTGTTAACACTTACCAATACTGCAAAAGCAACTGCTAATTATTATGGATATTAAATGAGCTGCAAATTAAAGCAAATAGTAACTGTGAACAACAGTGTCATTGTATATATGGTTCTCGAGCAAGACGTCAGATGTCATAGTGAAAACTCCACAATATTTCATCAGCGTAACTGGCCGACATCTTCAGGTGCGAAGAACACACTGCTAAGGCAGGACCAGAGCCCCCTATTTATGCCAGTCTTAGGCAGGAAGTGCGCATGCGTGGAGGCGCCAAATTCGATGGCCAATAGCGCATGCGCACTTCCTGCCTAAGAGGTTAATGCAAGATTTCATGAGCTACACATTTAACGTGTTTTATACTTTTACCTGGTTTACCAGTTTATCCTTATTCTAAGTTTTCTTTATTGGAATTATGTTCCCTGAATTCTGCTGTCTTAGGCAGGAAGTGCGCATGCGTGGAGGTGCCAAATTCGATGGCCAATAGCGCATGCGCACTTCCTGCCTAAGACTGGCATAAGTAATGGGCTCTGGTCCTGCCTTAGCAGTGTGTTCGACGCACCTGAAGATGTCGGCCAGTTGCGCTGATGAAATATTGTGGAGTTTTCACTATGACATCCGACGTCTCGCCCGAGAACCACATATACAACATGTCCATCAGGAAAGCCTCAAGCAACACAACTGTGTCACTGAAACTATCAATGGAAACTGATATTCACTTTATAGATTATGAGCATGTTGCACCATGTTATATGTTTACTGATGTGCCGTCATTCAGGGATGTCTGCCAGCCATGTTATGCATGTGCTGCCTGCTACAGCTACAGTAGGGGTGTTCATTACTCCAGCTGCCCGGCAAGCTGCGAATTTGGCAATTTTCAACATTTAAAAAAAATACTTGCAGTCTGTCTTAGTAGTTAACATGTTGACATTGTGTTTCTTTCAGTGAAAGTTTCAGGGCAAGTTTTGTTATGTTGTATTGGACAGTTCCCTTTTTAGTTTTCCTAAGAAGAGGAAGGAGATATAACACAACAAACTGACAGTGGAGGCAAGCAGAGCCAAAGTGGAAATGCTGTCAGCATGCATCCCTGTCCTCAAACCACAACGGAGTGAGGAGTCTGTTGGATGGGGAGTAATGGTAGTAGATGGGTGCGGACCTCACACAGAGTGGCAGTCGGAGGGAGGTGGGAGAGGGGATGGTTTAATTTAATGTTGTGTGACGAGGGTCTCCCGTCAGGTAGACCACTCGCCTGGTGCAAGTCTTTCAATTTGACGCCACTTCAGCAACTCGTGTGTCGATGGGGATGAAATGGTGATGATTAGGACAACACAGCACCAAGTCCCTGAGCAGAGAAAATCTCCGACCCAGCCGGGAATCGAACCCGGGCCCTTAGGATGGACAGTCTGTTGCACTGACCACTCAGCTACTGGGGGCAGACACAGGGGGAGGTAAAAGTGCCACACCATCTCATAGGCACTCACTTAGTCAGTGCATCTGATGATGGAAACATGGCTGCCTGCCAAAATATTGTGCTCATTTGGACACTAACATCTGTCTGTTCAGCCATGAACATGAGAAGTTGAAGAATCACTTCGTGACTGCTTTCCAAAGTCTTTTCATTTGTCACTTATTTTTTTCCCTTTAGCTAGATGAATTTCAAGGTATTGATGAATATTATAACAGCGATTTCTCTTATAGGTGTCTGGATGGCAGGAGCTAGCTGACACAAGTGCTGGAGTCACTCCGTACAAGAAAATGCTTCATTTGAGCATGCAGATTTCATCTCAAGAACACTTTATTTTTCAGTGCCTTCACAAGTTATTTTGTGTGCTGTCATTATTACTTTCAGTATATCAATTACATGTCTAAAATAGCACTTCATCTTTCCTCTGTAATCTTATTGCATTGTGTACTAGATAAAGAGAACGTGCTGCTGTTTCATGTGACCCTGAAGTGTTCATAATTTGTAACTTTTCTGTTGCATGTGGGAACATCAGAGAAAATGTCAAAATTATATCAGTATTACAACAATTTCAAATAGATTAATTTCATATAATAAAGAGCTGTGGTTAACAGGCAACCCTCATTTTGTATATTAATGGTCTGGCACTGGCAGACAGAAATAACGTTAATACTGACATCACATTTTTTTCTGCAGCTTGCTTTAAATGTACAGAAATATGCAACTGCACACTTCACAAAATGATGAAATGACTAAAATATCAGTGTGTCACGACTAGAAACAGTCTTCCCATACAAACACGAAAATGTAACAATTTGTGGGACTATGAAATGGAATGATAACATATGCTCAGTTGTAGGTAGAGCAGGTGGTAGGCATTGGTTAATTGCTAGGATACTGTGAAAATGCTGTCAGTCTACAATAGAGATTGGATACAAACTACTCAGATAAAAGTCCTAAAATACTGCTCAATTAGATACATGCGAGTGTGTCACAAAAATGTTAAAAAACCTAAACTGACAGATAACTGAAGATAGATGACAAGTATCCTGCAAAAGTCTACTTACAAACCAGTATCAAATGAGGCATAGGCTATGCTCCCTACTCATAGTAAGCCTTGGCCGAGTGGTGTGCCAAGGGTGTCATGCATGTACTGTATTAACAACAGTTCATTTGTTGACAATGAACTAACTAGGTACAGCTGTAGAGGAACAGGTCATCACATGAGTACAATGTCCTTCAGTAACAATGTGTAATGGTGGCTATATGATGAAGTCCATGATTGTCAGTAGTGGTGATGAGCTGAGGAAGCAGTGCCTTCTGGAGCAGCTTTCAAACCACAACAGCTGTGATCTTCACAAAGGCACAAGACAACACTGCGAGAGGTGTGCTGGCAGACATCATGGTCTGAAGTGTAAGCTCAAGAATGGCTGGCGATCAGTCTGGAGACCAGAGCTGTATTGGCCTTCGATTGGCTGAACTGCAACCTAAATACCTACAAGTGGAGGAATACCGGCACAGTGTCATGTGGACACGTGACCACACAGACGCAAATAGGTGTCTGTGACTGCAGTGCTGTTTACTGCAGCCTATATATCACACAGCACCATGACTTGTGCCACTGGATGCTGTGGCAGCTGCAAGAGGCTTGGCGGTCATCAACAGCTCAGCAACTCTCCCATTGACAAACAATTTGTAGAGCCGTGCCTGGCCCAAGAAAGATATCCAAGATGGTGGTTAAATATATACTACTTACCGCTCCCATTGGGACTAAGCACACAAGATTACACCATCATGAGCATACTGCTATAATGGAAAGCACTCTCCATCATGTCATCATGTGCTTCACAGTGGTTTGCAGAGTATACATGTAGATGAAGATACTGCAGCTCTTCATGGGCAACATAAATATTGAAATTGTTCTGCTATTATTTCCTTTAGATAATTTAGTATACTGACACACTATTGCAAACTCTTTTGCTTCCTTACAACAATTGTGAGAATGCAGCATAATCTGAGATATTTAGGCATAACAGATTCTGATTTCCATGACTATTTGTGTGATTTATACACCCGTAAATGATTTATGATCATGAAGATTCATTTGAAGCATTTATCACGGATATTTATTTGAAGACGCAGAAGCATCACTATAAGAGTCAAAGAAATTTCCCGAATGGCAAGAATATTAGATTAGATTCAGTTTTCGTTCCACTGACCCAAAAAATGAGATAATTCTCATGGGTGTGGAACATGTCAGAAAGTATAACTTAAAAACATAAAACATTTGAATATTATACTTACTACCCTGATCATTTGTCAGAAGATTGTCAAAACAGGTGAATACAATGTGGTAAACTGGAACAGCCAATATTTACAGAATTAACACGCTGTCAGAATGAAACATTGTTAAGCACTATTAATAAATTTATCATAAACAAAATATCTAATCTTGAGTGCTGTGACCAAGTGCTGCCAAAACTGAAATCTTAACAGACATTTTTACTTAAGCTGGTTTAACTGTCTCTGTTAAGATGTTCATCTATAGAGTAGAAGGAGTTGCCTATCAAAAAGTCTTGCAAATGCTGTTCAAACTGAAATCCTAGTAACCAAAAATTTAAGAAAGAACATCAGTTCCCTAGTACCCAAGTTCTCTCTCACACTAATAATCATCATGATAATGTTATGCCATTGGTATGTCTGTATAATATTTTTAATTTTCCCTTTCCTCAGTCCTTCTTTTATCTGTGATGGTCTATTTTGTAAGCAGCATTTTATCTAGACTAGACCTTCATTATTTATCGTACAATTATGTAGGCTCTATTTTTGAGATTCATTTTACTTTACGAGGTTAATGCAAGATTTCATAAACTACACATATAACGTGTTTTATACTTTTACCTGGTTTACCAGTTTATCCTTATTCTAAGTTTTCTTTATTGGAATTATGTTCCCTGAATTCTGCTGTACTTTAACTCGACTCACAATCTCTTGATGCTTCAACATTTGTATTACAATTGGAAAGAGAACTTTGGGTCATCTACTGGTCATCACTTGAACTAAGTTACAAAATAAATGTGAGTATATAATTTTCCTATATAATTTTGTGCACAGTTCAATTACATTTTAACCAAAACAGGATCTTGATCTGTTTGCTCTTATTTATATAGAGAGGTATTCCTGAATATGTGGCTCTAATGCCATGGAACTACTTCATTCATAAATAAATATTTATTACACAGCTGAAAGAGTCTTTTTGATCATTCTATGATTCTACAGCTGTGGATGGCCACAATACAAATTTTTCTGCATACTATAATCATCAGAGGAGACTTTAATCATCCCACAAACAAATGGGATAATTATAGTTTTGTTAGTGGTGGACATGACAAGACATCCTGTGAAACATTGCTAAATGCTTTCTGTGAAAACTACAGATAGTTCAGAACTCCACTCTTCATAGAAATACATTAGATATAATGGTAACAAATATGTCTGACCTCTATGAGGATGTATGTATCGAAGCTGGTATCAGTGACAATGAGGCAGCTGTAGCAACAATGACTACCACAGTACAAAGAGCAATGAAAACAAGTACAAAGATTTATATGTTCGTCAAACTAGATAAAGAAGCAGTAGTGTCATTTGGATAGGGAAGATGAAGCAAGTTATCTTTGGGTAGAGAGTCATTGAGTGACGTATAAGTAACTTTGGGTGTGCCAAAGGGAAGTGTGTTGGGATCCTTGCTATTCACATTGTATATTAATGATCTTGAAGACAATATTAATAGTAACCTCAGACGTTTTGCAGATAATGCAGTTATCTAGAACAAAATACTGTGTGAAAGAAACTGTACAGATATTAAATCACATCTCAATGAGATTTCAAAGTGGTGCAAAGATTGGCAACGTGCCCTAAATGTTCAGAAATATAAAACTGTGTGCTTCACAAACTAAGAAAAACATAGTACCTATGACTATAATATTAGTGAGGTCACAGTTGGAATTGGTCTACTCATACAAATACCTGGGTGTATCAGTTGTAGGAACATGAAATGGAGCCATCATATAACCTTAGTTGTAGGTAAAGCAGATGGCAGGCTGCATTTCATTGGCAGAATACTACGAAAATTCTATCAGCCTGTAAATGACACAGCATGCAATACAGATGAGTGACCCATCACAGAATGTCACTCAAGTGTTCGAAACCTGTAGTCAATAGGACTAACAGAAGATATTGAACTAATACAAAGGACGGTGTGGCACAAATGGCCACACATTTGTACAACCCATGGGAGAGAGTCATGAAAATGCTGAAAAAATTGAACTGGCAGATGTCTGAAGATAGAAACAAACTATCCAGTGAAAATATACTCAGAAAGTTTCTTTAAGTTATGAATCTAGAAATATACAAATCACATTCAATAAGAACTGCAACACATTTTTTTCTGAAAGCAGTTTTTTTTTTTCAGGATTCCAACACACCATATTATTGCCCACCATTTTGGCTACAAAACCCTGTTTTTCAACACAATTCCATTCAATGCGACATCTTACTGGGAGGGCCTGTATGCCCGCATGGTACCACTCTACTGGTCGAAGATCATCTTGCTGTATCAATAACCTCCCCATCATCCACCTACTACTTTCCACAGAGGGCATCCTTCATTTGGCCAAACAGTTGGAAGTCTGAAGGTGCAAGATGTGGGCTGCAGGCTGGATGAGGAAGTACAATACAATGAAGTTTTGTGAGCTTGTCTCGGTGCATGACTTAATGTGGGACCTTTTGTTGTTAACATGCATTGTCATGGAGAAGGAGAGGTACATTTGCATTTCTGTGGTGATGAACATGCTGAATTCTTGATGTTAGCACAATTGAGGGAGGACATCAGACAGAATAACCCCTTCAGAGTCCCAGAAAACCATCACCATGACTTTAATGGCTGAGGGTGCAGCTTTGAACTTTTTCTTGGAGGAGAGGTGGTGTGGTGCCATTCTATGGATTGCCATTTTGTTTCAATTTGAAGTGATGAACTGATGCTTCATCACCTATGATAGAGTGCAACAAAAAATTGTCACAGTCTGTCTCGTAATGTGTACACAACTCTGCATAGGTGGTCTTTCATTACTCTTTATGGTCTTCTGTTAAGCAGCAAGGAACTCAATGGGCACACACCTTTCAGTACCACAATTGGCGGATGAGTGTGTTAGCAGTACCAACAGAAATATCCAGTTGTGCAAAAAGATGTTTGACAGTGATTAACTGATCACATTGAATGAGGGAGTCCACATGTTCCAATATTGCAGGAAACACAGCTGTGTGTGGCTGTCCAGCATGCAGGAGATCAGACAGATTTGCTGACCTTGTTGCGATGATGAAAGGTGCCCCATTCTATGACTCAATGAGCTCTTGTTCACTGACAGGTCTCTGGAGCCATTCTGCACACACCTTTTCTGCCAAAAGAAACTTAGTGACAGCTCTCTGCATGGAATGCACCTCTGTTACAGATGTCATTATGCAGACTGAATATAATGCCTTCACCTCTTGGGACTTCATGAAACTGTAGGGACTGAAGCAGAAATGTTCCACAATGTTCCAAAACAAATTCTGCATTTTTTTTTCAACCAAAATTGGCTGAGAAAAAAATGTGTTGCGTTACTTATTGAACACTCCTCATATTACAACCTCCTACACACTGTTCCCATATGGACTGTGAAGAGAAGTTGAGACAAATTGCAGCATGCACAGAGGCATTTAAGTAGCCGTTCTTCCTCTGATACATGAATGAATGTAGTGGGAGAAACCCCTAATAACTGGTACACAGTGGGATGCACTTCAGAGTATAGTTGTAGAAGAGTTATGAGCTGAGCTAGACCCACTTGAGGAAATATTAATTTCATCTGTTGTTGGAAAAAGTCAATCCATTGAGTGCTGAGAATTCACTGTGGCCAGATACACCATAATTGATGGTAGAATTTATCAGTCTTTATAATTACAAATTCTTGTCAGAGAGTGAGTGTTACCCATTACAATCACTTGCAGAGATACATTTAATATATGATGCTCAGGATGTAGTGTCGAAGAAGTCAAATGAATGCAGGCAACACTCTGGTTGGAGGAATTTTATCACTGTGAATATAAAATTACGAGGAACTGGGTTTTCGAACCACAGTGAATTGGTCAAGTTACCTGACAGAGAACTGACAGAACAATGAAATGGTGCTTTCCTTCTATGGATAGGGGGGCTATACAGGTGTTGAGACATGAGGGAAAAGTAAAGCTCTTGGTGCTGTTAGCATACAGTCAGGGCAGTCCACAAAATTAAAAAGCAATTATACCCTACAAGATGCACCTGTTAAATGAGTCTTAGAATCATTGTAAAATAGCAAATACCTGAAAGAAGGTAGAGTGATTATTGTTTGGAAAGGTGGCAGGAAATATCCTACTGTCACTAAATCATACAGGCATAAACAGCGAAACCCAACTTCTGCGATACTGAATCTCAGGTTATTTAGTGGGAGGGAGAGCAGTAGATACACACATGTGCTTTATATTCTTGTACTATGCCCAATGTTGTTATTATTATTATTATTATTATATTATTATTATTATTATTATTATTATTATTATTGCCTCCTTCCATGTACAAAAATGATAGTATGTTCTTAAATAATGAAACTTGAGACATCAGCAACTGATTAATTGACTTGAAAAATATTGTAGTAAGTTTCTAACAGTAACTGTTCCCCACATAGATACTACAGAACATTAATAAATAATTTTTTTCCCAACCAATTCAGCTAATTGAACATTTGCGTAAGGCCTCTCAAGCTGCAGTACCTTATGACCACTCAATGTATCATTTTTACATCATGGTCCTCAACAGACAGCCCAAAGCAGAGTTCCTGGGCAATTGCAAATCACATTATTGCTGCAGATGACAATTCCACCAACAGCCAAAGATACCACCAGGACTATGAGTCAACAATGAAAAATATATTGGATGAGGAAGATCATGTTGATCAATGGAACTTTATAATTTTTATTCTAATATTTGTCTCCCCTACAGTTTTTACTATTGTAAGCTCCATCCAGTGCCATGGAAGTTTTTCCTCGATATATTGAGAAATATCCTATGATCCTGTTAGCCTTCTTGTCAATGTTATCAATGTGTCCCATTCTTCACTGTTTCTGTGAACATATTTCCTCAATCCTTAACTGTCCACCTAATATCTTCCTCAGATTAAGGCCTATCTTTGACACAAATATAATTTATCAAGAGTGCCCTATTTGCCAGTGTTGGTCTGCTTTTTATGTCCTTCTCGCTCTGTCCATCATGTGTTATTTTGCTTCCAAGGTAGGTAGCACAATTCCTTCACTTCATTTACTTTGTGGTCACCAACTTTGGTGTTAAGTTTTTAATTAATGTCATTTCTGCTACTCCTCATTACTCTTTCAGTCTTCCTTTGGTACACTCTCAATCTGTTTTCTATACTCATTAGACAGTTCGCTCCATTCAAAAGGTCCTGGAACTTTTCTTCGCTTTCACTGAAGATAGCAAAAAATCCTCCTGACACTCCACAAAATCCAGAACCCAAGCAGACCTGAAACACTGTTGTCGACCTTTCACCAAAAACCTCAGTCCCACAAAAATTTCAGACCTATCCAAGACCATCAGCCCCAAGCCCAAGTTCAACCATGTTGGACTTTTCAAAGATGTCTCTCCTTCTCCTAATCCTTACAATGGAAAACTTCTTTGCCACCAATTCCTCCAACCAAAGACAACATAATCCCAACATTAAATCTTGCCTATCACAGTTCTTAACACCATCCAACAATTATGACCCCCCCTCACCCTCTCCCCTGTCTTCCCACCTAACCTAACCATCACCTTCCAGGAGTTATTTACTGCCAACTTGGCCCCACCATCCTTCCCCAGGTACCTTCATAGGCACACAAACCTTCCATCAGAAGAAAGGACAGCTGTACACAACCTTAAAACGGATCATGACCTAATTAATTCTGTCAAAGTTGCGATGAGAAACATCCTTTATTTGCAGTGACTAGTTTCAGACATGACATCCATTATCAAACCGTTGCCTTCAGCATAAGTATTGAAACATAATACAACCAGTACATTTGCAAACAGCACCAGGTCCTGGTGCAATGTGGCAAGAAGCACTGATAATATGTTTCAGATGATTTTCTACATGTTACTCATTATTGCCGATTAGGCTACAGTAGAGCATCGATTATCTGAACGTAGGTCAACTGAATGACCGCTTAACTGAACTGTGTACTCACTCACACCTGTTACTCTCCCACCCTGCCGTCCATCATCCCCCTCACTCCCAAACCATGTTTCCCACAGTAGTCGCCGCACTGGGCCACCGCTGGTGGAACATTGCTTCTAATGGGGCCTTCACAAGGCGCTGCTGACCGACCAAGCCACCAGTTGCTGTGTTTCAACAATCAGCACCCTTCTGTCGGCTTGGCACTGGCAGTAGAAGTAGCGATAGAAGTAGCAGCAGTATCAAAGCTGTTCACAGCAACAGCTGCGCCAGCTTAGAGTTGAGGCATGCCGTTCCGCGCAGTTTGAAGGATTGTGTGCCCCCAAGAAGAGCTTCTCACGGTGCAAACAGTCATCTTCCGTTCTCTGTTACGACCACTTGTGTGCTGCTGCGTGAAGAAGTGAACTTGACGATACAAAATGCTTAAACGTAAATGTGTTGTCCTTTCTGTGAGGGACAAGTACGAGATTATTAAAAGGTTAGAAGAAGGCGAATCTGCAACCACTTTATCCAATGAGTACAAGGTGGGGAAGTCAACAATTATGGATATAAAAAAACAAAAGACAAGCATAGCAAATTTTATAGCTATGCTTGATTCTACTGATGGATCAACATACTATATATTCCTACTGAAGTTGCCTTTGTATGTTACTTTGTAATACTAAAAGAGATGCCTGTTTTTATGAATAAATTTACTGTACAGTACTTCTTTTTGGCAACTAAACATGTACAGTTCGATTATCCGAACAAACCAGTTTTCCAAACACCCATGTCCCCCAGTTACTTTGGATAATCGATGCTCTACTGTATTTGCAAATGTACTGGTTGTAATTTGTTTTAATACTTACAACAAAGGCAATTGTTTGATAATGGTTGCCATGTCTGAGACTAGTCACTGCAGATAGAGAATATTTTTTGTTTTAACTTCAACAGAATTACAAATAGTAGTTTTAATAAAGATAAGTTGCTGACGCATTTTTCCTGCATCATGCTGGAGGTTCATAGATCCTGATCTACTCACCTACCTCCAGACAGGAGCGCTACCACTGTAGTGATGAGTCACAGTGACTGCTTGAGAGAAGACCTCCACCAACTGAATCCTTCACACCTTCTCTGCCCTAATGATCCCATCCTGGGAGTGCAACATAATTTCCAGTATCTCCTGAACTCCATAGGCCCTTACCACAAAGTCTCCTCCAAGCCCATCTCCTTCCTCACCCCAATGACACCCCACACACCAACCTTCAACATGCTCCCCGAATCTACTAACCTAACAATCCAGGATACTCCATTGTAGTTGGCTATTGAGCTCCCACTTGAAGAATTTCTGCTCTTGTTGACCAACAACCAATTGCCCGAACATAGCCTCCCACATCAAAGATACTAACTGCTTTCTTCACCAACTCTCCACCATCCCCACTCCTTTACCTTGTGGGTCCCTACTCATCACATCTGATGCCACCACCCTGTACACCACTGTACTTGCCACTATTGAAAACTACCTCTCCTAATGTCCTTCAGACTCCAAACCCATTACCTCATTCCATATAAATCTTACCGATTATGTCCTGACACATAACTACTTCTCCTTTGAAGGATAGGTATACAGACAAATCTATGGCACAGTCATGGGCATCCGCATGGCACCCTCCAATGCCAACCTGTTTGCAGACTATCTAAAGGAAGTCTACCTAACCTCCCAAAACTCCGAACCCCTAGTCTGGTTTATGTTTACTGGTTATATCTTCAAGATCTACGCCCTGATTATCATTTTGTTGTAGAATTTGCTGTTGCTCATCAGTTTGTGTAACTCTTTGTAGCCATCTTGTACTTTATTTATTTTCTTTTAAACAGGTTGTTCTCTAACTACAAAAACCAATAACACATGTCATAAAATGTTCATGAATCGTATGCAGATGACAAGGTGCTGAGTAATACAACACTGCAAGTTGCTGAATTTTTTCAAGGAAGCCTCATACAGAAAGGAGGAACGAGCCTTGAGGAAATTCTTCAGTTTGAACCTAAACATTTATTGGTAAGATTTTTTAATTCTTGTGATAGCTTACTGAAAATGGATGCAGCAGGATACTGCTTTCCTTTCTGCACAAGAGTCAAGGAGATGCAATACAAATGCAGGTTGGATTCCTGCCTTGTATTAACTGAGTGAAAGATGTTAATTCTTGGGAATAAGCTCATGTTGTTAACAACAAATAACATTAAAGAAAATATATATTGAGAGGCCAATATCAAAATTCCCAGACTCCTGAAGAGGGGTCAACAAGAAGTTCGTCAAGTTACATACTCAAACTGCCTGTTTCTGAACCAAAAATACCCTTTGTGAAGGAAAGAGTCTCCTCAGAACATAATACTATGTCATAAGTGAATGAAAATAAGCAAAGTAGAATAATTTTCATGTTGGACTACCACTTATTCCTCATACTGATCTAATGATTAATGTAGCAGCATTCAGTTTTTGAAGAAGATCCTGAACATAGGCTTTCCACGATACCTTACCATCCATCTGGAACACCTAGGAATTTTGATTTTTCAACTCACTAATAATATGTCCATTCTGTAATCAGAATGTCAGTTTTTGTTTAAATGTGTGTTAACAAACTGTTAAAATTGAGTCATTACTGTGATTTAGAATCAATTTATTTTGTAGAAGCTGTGAACTTAAGTCTTGAACTATTTGATGCATTGCCTTGTTGCACTTGACATTCTTCACTACTGGGATAGCTTCATCACCAAACAGAAATATTTTAGAATCACCTGTCATGTTAGAAGGCATATCATTATATACTAGATGTCTCTCCTAAGTGTCATCAGGCACATGTTCTTTGGTGTTTCAACAGAGATTAGCAATTTTGTTTCTGCATTGTGTAGCTGGATTCAGTTGAAACAAATAGTGCTCATCACATCTTTCATGTGACACCCACTGTCAATCGAAAGTGTTGGTTTGTTTTTCATTACAAACAAAATAATTTTTAAAGTTGAATTTTAAATGCCCAATCGAAAGATTGGTCCCAAGGTAGTCTAGTTCTATATTGTTTTTATTGATATGTATTAATGGAGCAAGTAAAACTAAATTATTAACTTGTACTACAGCAGTGACAGCACTGCTATGGTTCACACTGACTGCTACTACCAAGCATGCAGTCCTACTAAGTTGCTGCTTGACTGCTCTTTATTCTTTGCATTTTACACCACTGTTAATAAATAATGATAAAACAAACTTTGCACTAGACTAACATGGGGCCACTGTATCAAATATGCACATAAAACTCCATTTTAAAAATCATTTTGTTTGTAATGGGAAGCAAACTGATGCTTTCCATTGACATTGGGTGTCACATGAAAGATGTGATGAGCACTATTTGTTTGGGCTGACTGCAACTACATAATGCAAAAACAAAAGTGCAAAAATATGCTAAAATATCAGAGATATTGCACCTTATGACTCTTAGGAGAGAGACCCTGTATAAGAAACGGTGGTGATCCCAGCACTGACCCCTAGAGCACCCTCCCTTAACCACGCTCCAGTCAGACTCCCCGTCATAGCCATTCCCATTATAGTGGAGAATGACCTTTTGCTGTCTGTTCCTATTCCATAATGGTCCAACTTCTGCAGTAATATTTTGTGATCAATGTAATCAAATGCCTTAGTTAAATCAAAGAAAATGCCTAGTGTCCACAATTTTTATTTAATCCGTCCAGTGCCCCATAGAGAAAAGATAATATAGCATTTTTAGCTGCTAAACCACTGCTAAAACCAAACTGTGTGTCTGATAGTAAATTATGTGAAATGGAATAATCAGTTACCTTCATATATCAGTCTTTTCAGAAACTTCAGCAAACACAGATGACATAGAAATAGGTGTAAAATTTTCTACTTTATCCCTTTCACCTTTTTTATAAAGCAGTTTTTCTATTGACCAATTTAATTACAAATCTGGCTAATTACTGGGCTAACATGTGTAGCACAGTGCTTTAGTACTCTTCTAGGTACTCTATCTTATCTGCGAGAGTCTTCAGTAATTTAATTATTGACTCAGTCTTCCTCTTGTCAGAAACACAGAAGTGTATTTAAGATAGCAGTCTTGGAAAGCCATTTTCTAAGAGAGTTACTGGTAAGCAAACTAAGTTTTTTTTTCTATGTTCACTAGGTATATTCAGAAAGTGATTATTAGATGCTGTACATACATAAGCCTTATAAGGAAAAAATGGTTTTCAGAAGTTTCAAAAATGGTTTTACTGCATATTGACTTTATATCCTTGCCCTTGCACTGATGGCCAGATGCTTCCTTCACAACTGACCATATGGTTTAAATTTTATCCTAAGAATTAGCTGTTCTATGTGTGTGCCACATACTTTTTGCTTTCATAATAACAATTTTAAGCAATTCATAGCATTGTCTGCAAAGGGGTACTGCAGCTCAATTATGTCTGTTTCTAAAGTTTTGATATACACCAAAGAGCCGAAGAAACTGATAGACTTGTGGCGAATGACAGTGATTCCGAATGGTCACGCTAAAAGCAGAGATGTTCCAGTGCAGCAGAGTATGACTGCACGTGGAACGCCTTTGGTTCCTTGATTATTCTTAGTTTTTGTATTTGACTACTTCGTGTTGTTTTCTGGAATTATTTTGTGAGTTTTTGTGTGATTGCTAAAATAATTGTGTTTTGTGGATGCAGTCAATCAATAAAAGCCAAGTAACACTCTCAAGAAGTTCAGTGTTATTTCAGCAATATATATTAGTAACTTCAGTGGTGACTCTGATGTTACGAACACAAAAATTAGCCTCACAAGAAAAAGTGACCGTAAGAATGGAAGGGACTCGATGCTGTACAGAAATTGGATGGCAGGAAGATGAAAGCAGTGGAGTTCAAGCAACTCCAATTGAAAATTCATTGTGCCGTTTCGTAACAGCAGTGAATCAGAAACGGGTGTAATCTCGTGGGTGGCTCTATGTTTACCACCATTTGTCCACAGAATCCGAAAATTTGGGTTGCACAGGTAGAAGCAAATTTCCTGTATAGTGGAATAACAAACGAGAAAACAAAGTTCGCCTATGTGGTAAGCCAGTTGGACCAAAACTACACATCTAAGGTGGACGATATAATTGTCAGCCCACCATCTGAAAACTGTTACTAATACCTGAAGTCAGCATTAATACAACGGGTTTCCAAGTCAGTTGGGCAACAAATCCTACATTTATTGCATCATGAAGAGATGGGAGACAAGATGCCTCTGCAATTTCTCCAATGCCAGAGAAGCCTTGCAGCAGACACGGAAATGCCAGACTCAATGCTGCAAGTGCTGTGGACAAGTCGCCTACCTGTATCAGTGCTAACTATAATACATTCATGCATGGAATCGAATTTGGATAAGCTGACAGAGATGGCTGACTAAGTACAGGAAACAATTTCACTTCTGCTACCTCCAATCACAGAGCTTCCACAACATTATACAACAGTGTCAGCAGAGATGGCCGCAGCAATACAGTGGAAGTACCATCAGATATACAGGAAGATTTGTAACAGTTGTCAAAAGCAGTACAGCAACTGACCAACTGACATGCCAAAGAGAGATGTTAACAGTGCAGCACGAGCAAACGAAAGTTGACGATTAAGAGAAAAAAATTCAGAGACGATGGAAAACATTTTCTCAATCACCAGCTAGGAGCAACAGCCCGAGCCCACATCAATGTCAATTTTGTTGGTATCATGAGCATCTTGGTGAACATGCAACACGATGTTCGCCACTGTGAAATTACCCAAACTTCTCGAGCAGCCAGCAATAGGCACGACCGGCTGCGGGAGTTATTTACAGTGCCAACAAAACAATTCATTTTTGCAGAGACTCTTTTTGGCAGACAAACTTTCGTGATGCAAGTTCCTCATAGACACAGGGTCAGATGCTTCCTCATATCCACACAAGATGTTACATGTTTGTGTGAAGCCCATGCCCTTACAAGTTTTCTGCAGCAAACAACTTGGTGATTAAGACATTTGGTGAAATAACCTTGCCATTAGATTTCAGACTGGAGAAGAGATATCAGTGGCAGTTTATTGTAGCTGATGTAGCAGAACCAATAATAGGAGCAGACTTCCTCAAAATTTCAGCATGCTGTCTGATGTCAGGAATGGCTGTCTAATCGACAATACTGCTGGCTGCAGTACAAGAGGCACCCAGGCACCCTATGCCATGAAACAGGTGCAAGAAGCATTCGTAACAAATGAGTTTACACAGCCATTTCAACACTTTCCTGAGATTGTTATACCACAATATGAGAAGAAAGACGTGAAACACAATACGCAACATTTCATCAAAGCCACACCAGGTCCACCAGTGTCTGCATTGCCACGGAAATCACCACCTGACCACCTAGTAATAGCGAAACGAGAATTTTAGAACACATGTATATACCTTTGGACTTAAAAATGCAGCCCAGACATGGCAAAGGTTTATCAACGAGGTTTTGCGTGGCCTGCATTTTTGTTTCACGTACATTGATGACATTCTAGTATTTTCTAAAACTACAGCCGAGCATAAGGATCATCTGACACAGGTTTTTCAACGCCTCAGTGATTATGGTGTGACCATTAATTGCAAGAAGTGTGTCCTAGGACAAAACCAAGTGACTTTTTTAGGGTATGTAGTTACTGTAGCAGGAATTACTCCAACACGGGAGAAGGTGCAAGCGTTACAGCAAGTATCACCCCCGACCACATACCAAGCATTACGAAAATTTATAGGAATGGTAAATTTCTATAGGCAGCACTTACCAGGGATGGTGGAAAAACAGGAGCTGTTGACAGCAGCACTCACAGGTACCAACGCTAAAGGTAAGTGCAGAATTCAGTAGTCTATTGAAATGCAATGCTCATTTGAGGCAGTGAAACAAAGTGTAGTTGATGCAACACTTCTAACACACCCTGATCCGACTGCACCTTTGGCAGTTGTTGTCGATGCAAGTCAGGCAGCCATAGGCAAAGTTCTGCAAAAATATGTTAGTTTTGCGTGGCAGCTTTTGGCATTTTTTTCCAAAAAATTAAATGAGATGCAAAGAAATTGGAGTGTATATGATTGTGAGTTTCTGGCAGATTTTGATGCAATCAAATATTTCAGAACGACAGTAGAGGCCAAAGACTTCACCGTTTTCATGGACCATAAACCCTTAACGTTTGTTTTCAAACAGCGAGGCAAACACAGTTTTCTGAGGCAACACAGACAGGCTGAATTTATAGCTCAATTCACAACCGACGTACGGCATATAGCAGGGGCAGACAGTGATTTCAAGTGGTCGCACTAAAAGCAGAGACGTTCCAATGCAGCTGATTATGACTGCGCACGTAACCCTTGGTCCTTGATTATTCTTAGTTGTTGTATTTGACTACTTTGTGTTGTTTTCTGGAATTATTTTATGAGTTTTTGTGTGATTGCTAATTTGATTGTGTTTTGTGGATGCAGTCAAACAATAACAGCCAAGTAGTAACACTCTCAATAAGTTCTTCGTTATTTCAGAAATATCTATCAACTTCGGACTTGCCTAATATCGTGTAGGGCCTCCATGAGCATGCAGAAGTGCCACAACACAGTGTGGTATAGACTTGACTGATGTCTGAAGTAGTGTTGGAGGGAAATGACACCATGAATCCTGCAGGGCTGTCCATAAATCCGTAAGAGTACGAGGGGGTGGAGATCTCTTCTGAACAGCATGTTGCATGGCATCCCAGATGTGCTTGATAACATTCACGTCTGGGGAGTCTGGTGGCGAGCGGAAGTGTTTAAACTCAGAGGAGTCTTTCAGGAGGCCCTCTGTAGCAATTCTGGATGTGTGGGATGTCACATTGTTCTGCTGGAATTGACACAGTCTGTCGGGATGCACAGTGGACATGAATGGATGCAGGTGATCAGATAGGATGCTTACATACGTGTCACCTGTCAGAGTCATATCTAGAACTATCAGGGGTCCCATATCACTCCAACTGCACATGCTCCACACCATTGTAGAGTCTCCACTAGTTTGAACAGTTCCTTGCTGACATGCTGTGTATTCATGAGATTGTCTCCGTACCTGTACATGTCCATCTGCTTGATACAATTTGAAATGAGACTCATCTGACCAGGTAACATGTTTCCAGTCATCATCAGTCCAATATCAGTGTTGATGGGCCCAGGCAAGGCATAAAGCCTTGTGTTGTACAGTCATCAAGGGTACATGTGTGGGCCTTGGCTCCGAAAGCCCATTTTGATGAAGTTTCATTGAATGGTTCACATGCCAACACTTGTTGATGGCTCAGCATTGAAATCTGCAGAAATTTGTGGAAGGGTTGCACTTCTGTCACATTGAACAACTCTCTTCAATTGTTGTTGGTCCAATTCTTGCAAGATCTTTCTCCAGCCACAATGATGTCAGAGATTTGATGTTTTACCAGATTCCTAATATTCACCGCACACTCCTGAAATGGTCATACAGGAAAATCCCCACTTCACCGAATTTCTTGTGCACCAACTATAACACCACGTTCAAACTCACTTAAAATCTTGATAATCTGCCATTGTAGCAGCAGTAACTGATCTAACAACTGCGCCAGACACATATTGTCATATGTAGGTGTTGCTGACCACAACGCCATATACAAGATACAAGGGCATGCTGAAAAGTAACATCTCCATATTTTTTATTTTGCTCTCAATATTGGTTGAGGTATTACATGTTGTGCATATTCTTGGTTGACTTTCCCGCTTTGCTGATGCAAGTTGCAACCATCTACCAATAGACAGCTCCAAATTGTAGCGCGTAACATGGTGTTGTGTAACATACTGCTGATGATTGTGCGTGAGAAGCAGCATGTTGTAATCTACTTTCTAACTGCAGAAGAGTTCGTCCACATATGGAACACCCTCTCCTTCAGCATGGCAGTGCCAGACCACACACGAGCACTGTAAAATCTGCAACACCTTGGATTCATTATCCTCCATACAGTCATGACTTTGCCCCATACAAATTTCATCTGGTTCCAAAACTTAAACAACACCTTTCAGGACTTTGTGTTACTAGTGATGAAGTGGTGGAAGCAGATGTGAGGTTGTGGCTCTCTCAACAAAGTCAAACATACTTCCACCTACAAACCTTGCCACAGTGACCCCATTCCAGAAATCAAGCAGTATCTCCCAAATCCTTAGGCCCATACCAGAACCTCTCCCCCGAGTGCATCTCTCTGCTCACCACTACCACTCCCTGCATTCCTGCCTTCTGCATGCTGCCTAAAGTCCATAAACCCAGGATGTCCCACTGTGGCCGGTTACTGTGCCCCCACTGAGAGAATCTCTGCTCTCATACACCAACACCTTCAACCTATTAGGCAGAACCTACCCTCCTACATAAAAGACCAACCGTTTCCTCCACTGATTCTCCACAGTTCCTGTTGCTTTAGCAACACAGTGCCCTGCTCATCACTATTGAAGCACCTCGATTTACACTAACATCCCTAATGCCCATGGCCTTACTGCTATTGAGCACTACCTTTCCCAATGCCCAACAGATTCCAAACCAACCATCTCCTTCTCAGTCGCCATTACCAACTATATCCTCACCCACAATTGTTTCTCTTTTGAAGCCATTACCTACAAACAATTCCACGGTACGGCTATGAGCACCCACATAGTACAATCGTATGCCAACCTATTCATGGGCCATCTGGAGGTATCCTTTCTAAACACCCAGAATCCTGAACCCCTCACCTGATCCAGATTCATTGATGACATCTTTGTGATCTGGATTGAGGGTGAGGAAACCCTATTCACATTCCTCCAGAACCTCAACAACTTCTCTCCCATTTGCTTCAGCTGGTCCTACTCAACCCAACAAGCCACCTTCCTAGATGTTGACCTCCATCTCAAAGATGGCTACATCAGTATCTCCATCCATATCAGACCTACTAACCACAGCAATACCTCCACTTTGACAGTTGCCACCCAACCCATACCAAGAAGTCCCATTCATACAGCCTAGCCACCTGTGGTCGTCGATTCTGCAGTGACGAGCAGTTCCTTTCGAAATGTACTGAGGGACTCACTGAAGCCTTCACAGACAGTAATTATTCTCCCAACCTTGTACAAAAATAAATCTCCTGTGCCTTATCTTTCCAGTCTCCCACCACCTCCCAAGTCCCACTGTCTGGCCACAGAGGAGCATTCCCCTCCTAAATCAGTATCACCCAGGACTGGAGCAACTGAATTACATTCTCCACTAGGGTTTTGGCTACTTCTCTTCATGCCCTGAAATGAGAAATGCCCTGCCCACTACTCTTCTCACCCCTCCCACGGTGGTATTCCACTGTCCACCAAACCTACAGAGCATACTCATCCATCCCCACACAACCCCTTCTCCCAACTCCTTACCTCATGGCTCATACCCTTGTAATACACCTAGATGTACGACACCTCCCATACATCCTCCCACCACCACCTACTCCAGTCTGGTCATAAACATCACCTATCCCATCAAAGACAGGGCTACCTGGGAAACCATTCATGTGATGCACAAGCTAAGTTGCAACCAATGTGCTGCATTCTTTGTGGATATGACAACCAATAAGCTGTCTGTTCGCATGGATGGCCACCGACAAACTGTGGCCAAGAAACAAGTGGACCAGCCTGTTGCTGAGCATGGCGCCAAACATGACTTCTTCATTTCAATGACTGCTTCATAGCCCGTGCCATATGGATCATTCCCACCAACACCAGTTTTCCTGAATTGCGCAGGTGGGAACTTTCCCTGCAATACATCCTATGTTCCCGTAACCCTCCTGGCCTGAATCTTCATTAATCTATGTCCTCACCCATCCAGCTTTCCTGAATCGCGCAGGTGGAAACTGTCCCTGCAATACATCCTATGTTCCCGTAACCCTCCTGGCCTGAATCTTTGTTAACCTTTGTCATCACCCATACAACCTCTTCCCTGTTCCCATTCCAGCACTACACAGCCCTCATTCCACCATCACACCCAGTCTTTTTATTTCTCTCCTTTTCTGCTACCCACCCATTCCCACCTCTCCCCTGTTGGTTGGTTGGTTGGTTTGGGGAAGGAGACCAGACAGCGAGGTCATCGGTCTCATCGGATTAGGGAAGGATGGGGAAGGAAGTCGGCCGCGCCCTTTGAAAGGAACCATCCCGGCATTTGCCTGGAGCGATTTAGGGAAATCACGGAAAACCTAAATCAGGATGGCCGGACGCGGGATTGAACCGTCGTCCTCCTGAATGCGAGTCCAGTGTCTAACCACTGCGCCACCTCGCTCAGTCCTCTCCCCTGTCCTCCATCTAACCTGCAGCACTTCACTGTCCACCAGCCCTATGCTACTATCCCTTCCCCTACCTGTCTCGGCCTCCTCCTTACCCCCACCCAGTCGCCACTCCCATCATGCCTTGCAGTGTGGCTACAGTTGCCTGAGACTGCAGTCATGTGTGTGAGCTTCATTTGTGTACACTTGCACACACTATTTATGACGAAGGCCTTAGTGGTTGAAAGCTTTATTTGTGACAAGTCTTTTGTTGTGTGTATCTGTGACTCAGCATCTTTGCTATATGGTGAGTAGCAACTTTCTTTTTCATAATATTGTTACATTCCATCCTGGATTTTCCATTGTTTGATTAAAGTGAAACATTCTACAGAGATGAAAACAATCAAAACAACAAAAACAATTTTGTCAATTCTACAGAGATGGTAACAACAAACTGGTCTCTGATTGAGAGAAATGTGTTCATTTCTAGGGGGACTGTTGCGAAATAAATATGTAGGCAACAAGAATAAAGATGTAGAATGCTTATAAAGCTTGTTTTATTTGTTCCCATGCACCCTAGGGGGAAATAAAGCAGTCTGCATCAGATGATGTGAATTTGGGATATCTTCCATCAGTCTTTTTCTTGCACATACACTAATAAAATTAATATTAAAGTAATCACATACAACTAATTTACGGTACTTTCTACAAAGCAAACAGATAATTCTCTCTAGCTTTAACAGAAAGGTCCTAAGATCAGATTTAAGGGACCTATAGGTAACTGTAACTACAATTTTAGTTTCACTAAATTCAACTGCTTCTGGACAACATTCAATGGCCTGTTCAACACAGTGCTTCGATAGTCAATAGATTCTAATGGAATTTCATTTTTCATGTAAATGGCCACTCCTCTACCCTGCAAAGAGCTCCTCAAAAAATACACAGTCAGTGTGTATCCTAGTATAGGAAGCTTCTGAATTGTCAAATTGTTGAAGTGGTGTTCTGATATTCCAGTAATGTCAGAGTTAACATCAACAAGCAGTTTGCTAACGTTATCTCAAATACTTCTCGTATTTTGCTGAAATATGCTACTTCCTTGCTACTTAGATACCTGACCTTATGTGAATATAATGTAACTGGATGGATAAAAAAAAATCTACTTACCAAGTAACAGCAGGAGAACTCATGAATAAAAAAAGGTTTTGCTCATGCAAGCTTTCGGAGCCAGTGGCTCCTCCTACTCACAGAAGGGCTGAAGGGGAAGGAAGAAGAGAAAAGATGATTACTTTGTTAAAGAGACTTCCCGTAGTAATGAATACCTAACAGCTGACCTCAACCTAAAAAATGTGCAGCTCTAACAACCATTAATATGGAATTTTCCGAAGAGTGATCCCACCACCTCTCGCTACACTCACCCATATGCTTTGACAGCATTCCCTCCCCATACCCATTGAGATGCAGGTTATGCCTAGTGAAAATCAATCTACTGATAAGACTGGTACCATTGCAATGTGAGCCATACCCTCCATCATCAGCACCTTCTCAAGCCCCATATTAATGTGCCTAACAGCTGGCTTAAGTTGAGGCCAGTCATGATACTGAAACAGCTACATAAGGTGCACATTTGTGCCACCAGTTTGGGTAGCTACCTTTTCTAAGTCACTACCTATGTCACACTCCCTTCCCTTCTCAAGATTATTCCCAGTTCCATGCACAATTATTATCTGGTCCTCTTTTCTACAATTCCTATATAACTCCAGTATGTTATAGACACCTGACCAAGCCCTGCACTGAGCTTCACAATGCTGGTGACCTGGAACTCACTCCCCAACACTTCCTGCAACTGTTGGCATACACCTCTGCCATGGGAAATACCTAGCAGCCGAATCTTCTTCTTTCTATTTGAATTTACAATTGACTTTAGGTTTCTCGACTGTTGATGCCTGCTGCATGTTTGCTACATCTACAGCTACAAGAGACTCCTCTCCATTAAACTCTGAAAGTTGGTCAAAGCTGTTAGTGATAAACAAAGTGCAAATGTCTGAATATGCCTTCTCCCAGCAGCCTTCCTACCAACTGTCCGTTCCCATTCTCCAGCTCCCTCCTCTGTCCTCATCCTTTATAGCTGCACCTTGAAGATATGGATCTTACATTCCTCATGCTCTATTAACTTATTTTTGCTACCTATTCTGCAATTTCAGGAGAGGATCTCACTAGATACTTTGTGTAAATCTCACTCACACCGTAACCCACTAACTATCACCAGAATGTGAGCATCTTGGGACATGGATTTGAATGATTTCCATAGAATATCTTTTATATATTTCTAAAACAAATCACACTGATGTGTGTGAGATTTCTTTAATATCTACAGTATTGTTTTTAATTTCCTTCTTGACAGTAAAACCTATACCTGGGCTACTGCGTGTAATAGAGTAATGTCCTGATTTTAATTCTACAAGGGCTTCATTTTTTACAACTTTTCTGATGACCCTACTGTATTGTATTTTATATTATTTAACCTCTCTTCCAATTCCATTAATATATCTTCAAGTCCTGAAAGTTATTGATTACAAGTAAATAGGAGAAACAGTTGGGTTTCCAAGGTCCATGACTATTTTGCCAGGTGATGTTGCAAAAGTGTTTGGGGGCATGCTGGGTCCTGAAACCATTACCTGAGTTCCCTGACTTCACCAGAGGTTGGAATGCCTGTATCCCAAGAACTCACACATGGGAACTGGATCTCTGTAACTAGCTACCAGGATCTGAAGTGTGTGATGAGACATGAACTTAGCTCAAGAGTATTTCTCTGTATCTGACAAAGGGACAGTACAAACTTCCCCTCACCATTGTGATTCATATTGGCATGATGTGTAGGGTACAACTAGCATTTAAAAATATGCAAACAGGAAGACACAACTCTCAAATGGTTTCCAGAAATCTGAGTGCAAAAATTTTGGGTATGCTTGTATACTTTGTATGATTGCTAGTATTCCCCAAGTCTGCAACGGAGCAAGTGAGCGCAAAGTTTCATTTTCCCGGTATCGGTGTAGTTATGTATCAACTCACCATAAACCCATCTTCCTGGTATAAGCTCAGGTATGGTACAACCCATGATGGAAACCCATTTTACGCAAATTCCTGCTGGTGGTTTTGACCCACCTGCATGTACACAAACAACTTTTGGTTTGTGGAGGATGGAAGGGAACCCAGATAATGCTTCATTTGTATATTAGTTCCTGAGGTAATTATTACTTGCCAACGCTCCAAGAAGTTTGATGTTATGAGTAAATGTGGTGATGTGCATGACACTTTGATAACGAGAGAGAGAGAACCTGATTGTGAAGCTGAACTGCTTTAGAACGAAGTTTCAAAAGTGTGATTAAAAATGGCATTTATTTACAGTGGATAGCTCTTTCTCCAAAACAGTCTTATCTCTTTGAATCCTTCTGCAGTACTAACAGATGGAAAATGCAGAAAAAATATTTCACTATACTTTTGAAATACTATTGGAGAAACGACTTATAGTACAGGATGAACTAATTGCCCAATAAGAAATCAATGAAGGAGGTCCGCCTGAAGAAACTGAAGAAACTGCTTCATCTTCAGCAGACATTTGGAACACAAAGAGAAGCAGGCAAAAATGGACAGTGATTATGTTCCCCTGGATAACAAGATTGCAGTCATTGATCTAGTGTGAGAGCATCTAGGATGAGTTTGGCCACTCTTCATAGAAAGAGAGAACCATGCCTAAAAAGCATGAAATATTTCAAAGATGAGAATAACATATATATTAAGGTGCAGTGAAGTATGAGCAATATAAAACAATTGATTTGTGGATCTATGATTGTTTCACGGAAGGTCAAGAATGTAATCATAGCAGGTGATGATGAGAAATGTGTGGCAGTGGGCTCTTGCTGCTTCTAGTCGATTTCCTGATTTGAATTTTCAACCTTTGAAGTCACAAGTTGTAGTCTTCAAATGAAGACTAGGATTTGTCAGAGAAAAATCACTAGATTTGTATATGAGAGTGAAAGCACTTCACTGCAGAAAATCCCTGATGCATCATCAACTTTCCAAATCCTAATTTAGGCCCTCATACCAAAATATGACAAGGGTTTTGTTATTAACACTGATCAAGCTCATATTACAGAGAAATTTACAGTGCAATAACCTCTTCAAAGCCTGGACTTTCTAATTGACTTCTTAAAGCCACACATGAGAAAATTACAATCTCTTTTGTTCCTCAATTCATGGGGAGGGTAAACAAACCCAGGTTTATATGACGAAACGTTTCAAGATGGAGAGGCTCTGTCAGCATGCAGAGTTAAAGAAATTCCTCTAAAAAATGTTATCTGCTGGTGCAGCCTTGCAACTTTTACTAAAGGCAAGTAAATAATATTATAAAATGACTATAAAATTGCATGTACATCATTTAAACCGAGCGAGGTGGCGCAGTGGTTAGACACTGGACTCGCATTCGGGAGGACGACGGTTCAATCCCGCGTCCGGCCATCCTGATTTAGGTTTTCCGTGATTTCCCTAAATCATTCCAGGCAAATGCCGGGATGGTTCCTCTGAAAGGGCACGGCCGACTTCCTTCCCTAATCCGATGAGACCGATGACCACGCTGTCTGGTCTCCTTCCCCAAACAACCAACATCATTTAACAGAATAGAGAAATAGCTCCCAGAAAAGATTACACACAAATTCAATCAGTCATACACCATCAGTTATCTGGACCAACATTCAGTGATGTGCTCTGATATGTGTAATATGCTGCGAAATTGTGTGATGACCAAGAACTGTTTATGAATGTTAACCAGGTTTTTTTTTCTTTTTTGGCACACGGGAAAAACCATGTACACGTAAAAGTTCCTGCATTACATGTGCTGTATATCACAATAATTATTGCCTTCCATATTTCTACAGCCATTATCATCTCTAATCATCCAGTGCTCCAACGGTTATGCAATATACTTGTCACAAATGTAATATAATAATACATGAATCATAATACTGATTTGACTGAAAGTTCTTGTGTATCCTTTTATTATTTCAAATCTACTTATTAAAAATAAAATTTTCTCCTTTCTTCAGGATAAAAATTATGAAAATAATGTATCATTAAATGTTGACACTTTGCACAGTTATATGAAACTTGTTGTTACAATTACATGAGAATGGGAAAAAGGTAGCAGCATTGAAATTCATTCCAGAGACCTTATTCATCTAAAACTAAACACTTATTCAATCAGCTGTGGACTCCTGGAATACTGGTGACCATAGAAACTATATAAGCATGCCAAAAATTTTCAAATTCATTTTCTCAAAAATGGTTGATAGTTGCATCTCCCTGTTTACATACTTTGATGTCCTCAATCATGCCCCACACACCCTGCTAATTTGAATTAAGTCAGTGAAGGGAAGCTCATACTGTCATCTTGTAAGCTTGTAATCCACATGAGCAGTTCATATGCTGATTACATGCCAAGTGTGATATAATTTCAATATCATTATTTAGCCATTAATTAACATATAACCAATAACAGATTTAGTCCACCCACTCTGTCTGCAGTACAAGTTGAGAAGCTTATTCATATTTGTTCCTCTAACATAATCCTTCAAGGTTGTTACGTTATGCTTACTGACAGTGGGACTATGTGAATCTTTGGATCAGATGTGAGGATCTACCTTATAGTTGGTTCTCTTAATCCTTACTAACATGTGGTTAAGCACTACCGTTGCCTGCTTGTTTTCAGATTCAACTTCAGCAGCTGGGTAACTCCATTTATGGTATGCCTGGATGAGGGAAGGGTATCAACAATATAAGGAAAAGAGTGATTGCTCCTCTCCGTAAAGATGACACTTTGAGTTGCAGACAGGCACAAAGACACATGACCACCATCTATGACAGCTCAGAATAGAATGCATTCTTCCTTGTGTGAATGAATGTGTGTGTGTATTTCCTTCACTGAAGAAGGCTTTCGCCAAAAGCTAATGTGTAAGTACCTTTTTGTTGTGCTTCTCTGCTACTCAAAATGTCATCTTTATAGTGAGTAGGACCTATCTTTTCCTTACATTGTTGATATTCAAGCTAGAGTTTCCATTATTTGAGGGCTGGGTATGCAGCATGCCCTAAAGTCTGTCAGAAAGCCTCTGAGTTGATGCACAAAACAGATACCATTACAATAAAAAAATTTAGACTGCCGCTGAATCATGCAAGGTTTTTATCATGATGCTATACACCTTTTAACTATTAGCTTCAGTGCTTGTGTGGGCTTTCAAATTACAGCACATGGTACCCATACAAATCCTCCAAAGAGTGTGTCACACCATTGTCATGATCTCCAGTGACTACTGGACAATATTCATAAAAAGATTGTTATTGATACTGGAAGTGTATTCAACTGACTTACAAATCATGAGAAGTGATATAGAATATTGGCTCATAAAAGACTAATTTGAAAAAAAGTAAAGTAGATGAGTTGTTACATATCCAGTAACCAGCCAGAGGCTAAAAAGATGAATAGCAGATGAATGGAAATCAATCTAGAATATTACACTTTCACGAAGAATGGTGAAATAGTATCAGGAAACATGCAAAACTGAGTCACCTAATTCCTTCAAAGGGGATAATCCACATGCTGATGAGTCATGGACTGGATCCGGATCAGAGATCTGCATCTGGCATTTGTGCTTGCTCGAACTGCCTGGTGCATGTATTTCTGCAAACATCCAGCAGTTGTCAACATAACCACTTTGAGGGTGTGGGGAGAAACTGCACTCAACTTCCTTCACACCTGTTCAAGCATCCCATGTTCGAATGGCCCAACTGTCTACTCTACTTACCCGATCACCACTCAGTCCCATGCTGCAGGACAATGGTGCATGAATGTAAGATGATGGAAAGTGTGAAATGAAAACTTGATTCAAAAGAATATATGTTGAGTGTGAAAGACTGTGGTCATAGCACTATTTGGTTTGTTTTTGTAGGTTAGGGGCTCTCAACAATGAGGTTATCAGTGCTAGCAAAGTTTGGGAGAGATTTTCATTAGTGACTAATAAGGATGGAAATCATTCAGCTATGTGTACTGTGGCATGTGCTCTGCTCTCCTGTCATACATATCTGCTACCACATACTTCAAGGTACATGTCTGCAGTACACGACAAAATTAAATTCTGAAGCATTAGCAGTTTTAGTTAAATTAAAGCAAAGCTAACTGAAAAGTGCATAGAAATGTGTGCCAAAGATTGTGGTTCATTCACACTAATATCAGGTGGAGGATTTCATGCTTTATATCAGGAGACTGTAAAGGTAAGTTCAAAATTGAGCTGTGGATGTCTCCAACATTTTCCTCATTCTACAACAACAACATGAAACACTGATAGACAATCTGATGAAATGTGGAAAAGTATGATGCACAGGATTGTTCTTCAGGCCAAAAGCATGAAAGCATCTGCATTTATAGCAGATATGTGGACTGATACATATCAGAAACGGTTTTTAAGACCTATCGCTGTGGAATTTGTTTGTCCAGAAATATTTTACTGGTAACAATTCACTTTTATAAGAAAAAAAATCTGGGGAATTTATTAAGAACTACACTGAGAAAACATTGTTTATCTTAGGAGTCAATCCCCAGCATTTTAATAAGATTTTGGTTGTCATTGACTGAGGTGCTCATACAAGCAAGGCATTGCAATCCTTTCAGTATTATTCAAGCATTAAACATGTTTTGAAGACAATCCTGAAACACATTTTTGATGACAGTTGTTTGAAAACTGTGCCTGCAGTGGTTTATTCCATGAAATATATTGCCAAAGGTACGGCTTGTTTCATGAAGGAAACTGGTGATGTAAATTCAATGCAGGTAAGCTTGAGGAAACAGACAGATGGTACAGCTTGTTCAGAATGTTACAATCTGTATTTAGGCAGTACAATAAAATCATGGAAATGGTTGTGCTAAGAAGGGCATCTTTGAAAAACTTACCAGTTACAACAACACTGCAACAAACTGATTACATTCTCAGAGCCATTCAAAGATGTGACAGAAGTGGTTACAGCAGGAACTATCTTACAGTTCAGTTTGTTTTGTTACAGCTGCATAAACTGAAAAGTCATTGTAACACAGGGCCCAAAGACGCGAAGTTACATTTAAATTACTGTAGATTCAGTTTTCTTGTTTAGTATCCAGTACGTGCCCAATAAATGAAAATACTACTCAACTGCAAGATGCCAGTTTCAATGCCACTGGTGTTTTGGTAATACAGTAAAGCTGACACTATCATCATCCATAAACTGTAGATACTAGAAGGGCTGAAAGAGCTCTCCCCATTTCATAGAGGAGGAAGTCAAAATTTGGACATAACTCAGAATAGTAACATTTCTGTGGGTGTCCTCGTGTTTATTAAATATGATGCCCATTTCTGTTGGAGATGAGACTTTATAATGAGTCAATCTCCTCTAACATTACCTTTTTTTGTAGAAATAACGGATACCATGTATACTATCGATTCCTGCATAGGTTAAAATTATCTTGGCTGTTCCACTGGGAGAATTCTTATGATTTTGTGTATGATGTATTATATTTCAGGCTAAAATGTGTAAAAAGAAATTAATGTGTTACAATTGATGTGTACTAATGCTTTAAATTACCCTTTTTTTTAAATAATTGAAATCACAAAATTTCTGGCGTACTTGAAATTAATATTATTAATTGTGCAATCAAACACTAATTATTAAATTTGTTTCTGGATTTATTTATGAAGTAATGATATAATTTGGTAAAGATTCTTCTTCTGTTGAGAAAGTTTGTAAACTATTTTGCTTTGTAAACTCTTTGGAAATGGTGAGTATCGCAGTATGTAAGTAGTAGAGGGCATGCCTCAGATGGAAGTAGACATTTTTATACAAGGTGTACAAATTTGCTTCCACCATTTTTTTCCCCAACATTTGAGGCTTTAATGAAACAAATTGGTTACACATGGATCATTCAAAGTATTTTCCACTGCTGGCCACTACTTTCTCTCATCTTTCTGGCACTGTACGAATCCTGCATCCAAAAAATTGTTCATCTTTTGAAGCGATCCACAAATCGATCCAATTTGTGTCTTCTTCATGAGATTGGAAGTGTTCGTCAGCCAGGCCATGCACTATTGATTTAAACAGGTGATAGTCAGAGGGAGGAATTTCTGGATAATATGGTGGGTGGGGTAGGTCTTCCCATTTTAACGTTTTCAAGTATGTTTTAACCTCTTTTGCTACGTGGGGTCGAGCGTTGTCATGCTGCAAAATCACTTTATCTTGCCTTTCGCTGTATTGGGGCCGTTTGTTTTTTAATGCTCTGCTCAAATGCATTAATTGTGTTTGATAATGAGCACCTGTGATTGTTTCACTTGGATTTCACACCTCATAGTACACAATGCCGTGCTGGTCCCACCAAATGCGGAGCATGATCTTGTAGCCATGAATATTCGGTTTGGTCGTCAACATGGAAGCATGGCCAGGATATCCCCATGAGTTTTTGCATTTAGGATTATCATAATGAACCCATTTTTTGTCCCTGGTCACAATGCGATGTGGAAATCCCTTCCGTTTTTGGCTTTGAAGCAACTTTTCACAAGCACACAAAAACGCCGTTCAACGTGTCTCAGTTTCAGCTCACATGGGATCCAAGTTCCTTCTTTCTGAATCATGCCCATAGCCTTGAGATGTTTGAAAAGGCTTGCAGTGTCACTCCCACTAATTGCGCCAATTCTTCTTGAGTTTGACGTGAGTCTTCACTCAGCAATTTCTCCAATTCTGCACCTTCAAAAACATTCTCTCTTCCACCACTATGCCAATCTATGACGTTAAAATCACCATTCTTGAAACGTTGAAACCACTCACAACACTTTCTTTCACTAATAGCGTACTTACCATACATACTTGAGAGCATTTGATGAGACTCAGCCACTGTTTTCTTCATACTGAAACAAAACAGTAACACCTCCCACAAATGATGAGAATTAGGCTCGTAAACTGACATTTTCAATCAAGAACAACTTTATTATGCAGACACAAATTGACTAATGTTTGAATGAGGTTATATTGACCGAGGTCCAAGCTAACTACCTGACATCTGCGATCTGTTTCTTTTGACCGCTACTTTACCACCTATCGGCAGACGGCAGAAGCAGGGTTGTACACCTTATAAGTTTGTCACAACAATGTAATTATTGTTTTTTTTTTAAATGTGGAAATTATAAAGTCATTGTGATTTCAAAGAATGGGATAAAATAAAAAGATATTCACAGCAACAGGCAACTCTTCATCAGTTATTTCGTCTTCAAGAACCCGCAATGTCAAATCAAAATTTTCAACAGCAAGAATGTACTCCTAGACAGAACAAGATTCAGAGCCAGCAACAATAACAACAACAACAAGATAATCAACATAAGTAAAAAAAGTGTAATCTTACCCCTCTCGGAGTTTTCAGAATCTGTGCAAAGAATGAGAACTTGAATGGTGATGTGTGGGAGGGTAAGATTACAAGTGGCGCCATTGTCTGGGACATGTTGATTGATAACGAAGTTTTGTCTGTTGCAGAAGAAGAATGACCAGTAATTGATGTTAATTACAGTTATAAAACTCCCATCACCTTAAGAAAGAAGACCAGAGAGCTGCCCAACAAAGTCGTATCAACAGTGACACGAATTTCGTCTAATATTAACTATGACGGACCGGATGAATTGAAAGAGGACTTTACAACTACAATGAAGGACATGTGAAATTAATTTTTCTTGGTCGACTCGTATGATTTCTAGCAAAATTAATAGAGACGAGGGTAGTGGCAAAGAAATGAAAGCTGTAGGACCCAGCCTAGATATATTTGAACCAAGTGAAAGTGTAGTTAGCACAGCAACAGTGAAAAATGATACTTTGCAGTTGATTTTAGTAAAATTAGAGGAGATGAAGACAGACAAGAATAGCAAATTTAGTCCAGTCAATGATCAGTTAACGGAAATTTGAACTGAAAACAATAGTAAAATGGACAATGTACAACACCAAATAGACCAACTTAGTAATCAGGTTTTGGAACTGAAAAATGGGTTATCAGAGGGATTAAAAAGTGTGAATGAAAAAGTTGAAGTATTAGAAAATAAATTTATTGTTTTGGAAAATGAGTTAGATGTACAGTCTTCACGACAGAAGAAGGATATTAATGACGCCAGAGTTCAACTGAAGGTCATAGAGGAAAAAATGGAACAGTACCTTAGTAGTTTAAATTAAAAAAAATTTTAATGTTGCCAACAGTATGCTACCTCATGTAAATGTTTTAGATCAAAAAATTTCAGTAGCTCAGGAAAATTATATCAACAAAATCTTTATTCAAACAATTGTATTGTGTGGTCCAACATTCTAATCAAAAGTTTTCAATCAGACAATTTCCATCCAGTGGATTTTCTGCATCACTGTAGAGAGAGTTTTCTGTCAGACATGAGTGATGACCAAAAGTTTAAATTTATTAAAAGATGTCTTGAAGGCAAAGCTCTGTCTTGGGTAATTCTAAATTTAAGTCAGTTGGAGACATACTAATGTTTCTAAAAATGTTTTTAAATAAATTTTGGTCAGAAGCTAAACAGGGGAGAACTAAAAGTGAATTTATGAATAGTAGAAATTATAGGAATAGCGACAGTACACTGAAAGAGTTTTGTAAGAATCAACTTAAGAAATTAGCACACCTTGACAGGCCATTTGATGAAATGGCATTAATTGATGCACTAAAAAGGAGATTACCAGAAAAGTTGCAATGGGATTCACTACACAGACCTGATGTCTAGAACAATTTTTACAATATGTAGACAGGCTGAATATGGCAGTAGAAAGAAACATGTACCATAATAACCAAAATGATAGAGATCACAACAGTAACAACTACAGAAATAGAGATAGCGGTAACTTTAATGAGGGTCAACATGGTAATAGAGACAGAAACTTTGAACACCAGCAGAACAGGAACAATGGGCAGTATAATAGGAGAAACAATCATAGAGGCAATTATTCGGGAAATGGTGGTCCGCCTCAATGAAGGTCCACAGTTTTGGGGCAAGGAGACACATCAAGTACAGGATCCCCAATTTACACTTACATTTAGACAATAATAACAGTATTAACAATGTGACACGGGTATCTAGTGATCAAAAGTTTTGGAATACTATGTTTTAATTATAATGATGTAGATACTAATCACAAATCAGAGTAATGAGAATTTTGATGTAGTGTGTACTAATGATTTCTTCTCTTGGTCAGAAAACAGTGTTATTGATATATGTAAAACAAGTGATGACTGTATTGGATCTGAATTAGGTGGTATTTTTGATGTAGATGTGAATTAGAGCTGTGAAATGACTGAGGTTGGTAAGTCTGAGATTGGTAGCTTATTGCAAATTAATATAGGTGAGGTGTGTGGCTTTGATGGTGATGAGACTTGTGTTGTTAATGATGTTATTGATGAAGTAGTTTTGGAAGAAAGTGATGATGATGATGATGATGATGATCATCATCATCATCATCATCATCATCATCATCATCATCACGATATTAGGTTTTTGTCGAGTTTAAGAATAATGAAGTTTCAGAATTATTTGCAAATACAGGTAAGGTAAGTGATGTTTGTGATGATGTAAGTGAGAGTCATGGAATACTAGTCCAGTCAAAGCAGTTTTTCATTAATGCCATGCAGAGTAATGATCCAAACAGTAAAGGAGAGTTATCTGTAAGCCTAGAGAATAAAGGTGAAAATTTCTTGAAATTTGTTTGGGACCAGATTGATGATTACAAAGATAAATTTGCATTCTGGAATAAGTTAGCTGTGGTTAGTCAAAATTTGTATCCAAATTGGTGAAAAGAAGTAAAAGAAGATCAAAGTAGGAAATGTAATTTTGACAGTAATATATTTTGTGTTCCTTCTGTAATAAGTGATGTTGATTGTGCTATGGAACCTATTCAGTGTGTTCAATCTTTACCTGACAACATGTGTAACCACAGTAATGCTATGATATCAGTAAAGTTGATAAAATCCTCCAAAAGCAGTCTAGATGTAGCATTTGATGAAATTGAAAGTAATCCTTTACATGAAGTGTCTTAACAGCAGAGATGGTACTTCAGATTTTTGATGTCCTTACATTAAGATTAAGATTGATCAGCGGGAAGGGAACTGTTTGATTGATATAGGTAGTCAAATTTGTGACGTGTCTGAACAATTTAGAGATGAGAACCAGTACAGTAAGAATTTTGTGGAAATGTCCATTGCATGTGTAAAGATAAGAGAAGCTACTGGTAAGCAAAGCAAGTAGGTGAAATGTCAAGTACTGTTAACATTTAATATAGAGGACAAGAGGTATGAACATGGGTGCATAATGATACCTAGTCTAGAAGAAAATATTCACTATGTCAGAAGATTTTTAAGACTATGTTATTGTGTTTTGTTTGCCATGAATGTAATATGTAAGATGATGTGGTTTTAAAGTTCTGTCTTATCTATTGACTGAGGAAGTTGATGAAAAATAAAGTTCTGTCTTATCTATTGACTGAGGAAGGTGATGAAAAAACAGGGGATGGGAGAAAGCAGAGACATGTTGGTAAAATTAGATTTTCTGAGTTTGAAGTGGGAGATCTTGTGTTGGTGAAAGCTGAAGAGGAATCTAAAGTGTTGATGCACGTGATCCATAAGTATCTAATTTTTGTTTGTTTGTTCCCTTTCCATTGTCATAAATTTAGTATGTAAGAACATGTAATTTCTAGGGTTCTGTCTTATCCATTGACTGAGTGTAAATCTATCTGTTTATGCATAAGACTAGATAACTGTAATTTTTTTTTTTTTTTTTTTTGTCTGAAATTTAGTATGTAAATGTTGTGATTTTTAAAGTTTTGTCTTAACTGTTGACTGAGTTAAAATCTATAATATACTACATAGTTGTGTTCTGTAATAGATTTGCACTTTAGAATTTAATACATATATGCTACGAGACTAAATGAATAGTGCTTTTCACAGTTTTGAAATGGGACCATATTCATAATTTTACTGTGAAGATTAGGAATAGTGTCTGAGCATATCTGTGTGTATTACCTTATTAGTCCATTCTTTTCATTGCATTTAACTTAGTTTATTAATGTTTCTTATGTGAACACTTTTTAATTGCACCTGACATAAATCCCGTATAATTGACTATGTAAATTGTCCAAGGAGAACATATCTCATGTGATGTGAAGGAGGTATTGAACAACATATTTAGTACACAAAACAATGTTTCAGGATTTGATGTGAATGCTAGACAGGAAGTTACTTATCCGTTGGAGCGTGTGATGATAACTCTAAGGAGGAAGCTGAAAGATATGGGTAGATCCACTCCCCACACTGCTGTATGGCTGTAATCTGCTGGACCAGTCATCTTGCAAGAGATTGTGGGTGCTGGGTAACATACTCGAGCATCTGTCAATTGGAATGTGTGTTGTGTCTGATATTTGTCAATTGTTAACCAAGACTGCTAAAGGCAGTGTTATTCAGCATAAATGCATGGTTTTTTTTTTTTTTTTTTTTTTTTTTTTTTAAATTGGGTGATAGACTCTCCAATCATTATGTAACTTCAAATCAGAATGTATTTTTTTATCAATTGTAAATGAATTTTCTAGGTCTTTGTGTATGTAGGTTAGTGTGGAAGATATTTACTAGTATGGAAAATATAATAAGATGTATACATGTCTGCTTTCATACTCTGATTTTGGTTGTCAAGCTACTGTATTGTGTCATCATTCAAAGCTAACTTATGAGTCTATTTACCTGTATTTATCCTAAATATTGTAATATTGTATCTGATAGGATCGTGAGCTGTGGACAGGCTTACGCTTAGCTCTGTTATGGATACCCGAAGTCATCGCTACTGTCTGTGCATGTACCCGAGGAGAATGTACAACCATTGATTAAAGCTAGAGGCTCTTCACAATTACTCTTTGCTTATGATTCAACTTACTGATATGATTATGAACCTTATTAATTTTGTTGCATCAAAACATTTTTTGCATTAAAACATTTTTTGCTGGTTTGTACCCTGTGTGGTCTGGATTCATGGGCCGATCCCCACATCGTAAACTTAGGCCCTAATATTTTTCCATTATTTTGTTCTTTCAAGAGTCAACATATCCGTAAATACTATGGTTTACATGGCTGATTGATTCCTACTTATGATTATGTTTGTCTGGTCTGTACCCATCGTTGTGAGTTTTCGAGTCAGCTCACTCATCGTACTCTTAGGCACTGAAAATTTTTTCCCTTCTCTTCTGAAGATTTTGAAGGTTTGATTGATTAGGTCTTAACTTAAAATTTATCAATTCTAGTAATTTATATTGCCTCTGTAATCATTTCTATAGTTTAGTAGTGTTGTAAGTTTTGACCTTGTATTATTGTCTTGTGACAGTATGTTACACAGATCTGAAAATCTGAATGCCATATTCTGATATACGTATACACTATTATTTTTATAGTAGATATTTTTCTTATTTTCTCTGTAATATGTTACATATCAAATACTTCTATACATCTACCTGCTATCCTGGGCATCATTTTGCACACCGTTTGGCAAACATTATAGCCTGTCACAAAATGTTGTAAATACCCTGTTTCCAAATTTTGTGAGGGGGTATTAATAACAAGTCACCCTCCTCTAACATTACCTTTCTTTTTTTATAGAAATAACCAATACCATGTATACTATTGATTCTTGCATAGCTAAAAATTATCTCGGCTGTTTCACTGGGAGAATTCATATGATTTTGTGTATGATGTACTATATTTCAGGCTAAAATGTATAAAAAGAAAATAATGTGTTACAGTCAGTATGTACTAATGGTTGAAATTACTCTTCTTTTAAAAATACTTGAAATCACAAAACTTCTGGCTCACTTAAAATTCATATTATTAACTGCGGAATCAAACACTAATTATTAAATTTGTTTCTGGATTTATTTATGAAATAAAGATATAATTTGGTAAAGATTTTTCTTCTGTCAAGGAAGTTTGTAAACTCTTTAGAAATGGTGAGTAATGCAGTATGTAAGTAGTAGCAGGCATGCCTCATGTGGAAGCAGACTTTTTATAAGTTTGTCACCAACAATGTAATTATTGGTTTTTTAAATGTGCAGATTATAAGCCAGTGCGATTTAGAAGAATGGGATAAAATAAAAAGATATTCACAGCAACAGGCAACTCTTCATCAGTTATTTTGTCTTCGAGAACCTGCAATGTCAAATCAAAATTTTCAGTAGCAAGAATGTACTCCTAGACACAACAAGATTTTGAGCCAACAATAACAACAAGATAATCAAGATAAGTAAAAAAAAGTTCTTCTTTTGTAATCTTACTCCTCTCAGAGTTTTCAGAATGTTTGCAAAGAATGAGAACTTTAATGGTGATGTGTGGGAGGGTAAGATTACAAGTTTAAATACTGTTTGTCGAGTTTGTGATGAAAGTCAGAAGAAAATTATAATTTCACAGTGACTAGATTTTGAAACTCAATCTACCAGTGGTGTTGATTTGTATTTGATTCAAAATAATAGTGGTGACAATGATGATTCACTTGTGAGGTGAAAGGGTACCAGTAATCCCTTCCCCAAGCTATCTAATTTAGTGAGATAACTTTTCGTGTTCTGGCTTCAGGCATTACTGGCAAAAGAAATTTCATTAGACAGGGAACCTTATCTTAGACAAATGATACAGTCTTGATCTGAAATAAGTTCATAATATCCTGACAATTCATTCTAATTACAATGTGAACAGAGAATAATTTGCAGACAAATTTGTTGCTGTTAATTTTGTAACATTTTAGGTGGTAAAATTCAACAGATGTAAATTTGAATCAGTAAACTGAACTATATTACAGGAAACAGTAATGTAATTTTTTCATTCCGAGACCGACTGTCATTCCAAAGTTGGTAGTTACTTAGCTTTCCTGTATGACTTTAAACCATTTCTAAATTTTGTTATTGTACAAAGGGCGTTCAAAAAGTTTTGCACAGTCATCTCTAATTTTTTTATTTTTTGCAGGAGGAGACTGAAATTTTTGTGAAAACACTTGTAACATTTAGCTATACATTGAGCCTACTCAATGTAGCCACCATCAGCTGTGACACATCTGGCCCAATGTTCTTTCCATGATGTAAATGCACTTTGCTAAAATTCTGGGGACTAACTTTTAACCATCGCTTGACACAGGAAATAAGGTCTTTCTCACTATCAAATGTTTTACTGCGCAGGTGGGCCTTCAGACGACCAAAGAGGTAAAAATTTGGCGTAGCCAAGTCTGGACTGTAGAGAGGATGAGGAACAGTTTTCCAACCCATTTTCCTGATTTTCTCCTGCGTCATAAGGGCTGTTTAGGGTTTGGCATTGTCATGGTGTAGTCTGATGAGCTGACCCTGAAGCTGCAGTCTGCGGGTCTTGATGGCACGTCACAGCTTGTCCAATGACAAACAGTAATGGTCCCAGTTAATTGTGGAGCCAGGTCCCAAAAAGTCAATGAAAATGACACCACACTGATCCCAGAAGGAGGAGGCCATCACTTTTTGGCCTGCTGTTCATGAAGGTCTCGGTTTCTTCTTCCGAGGGGAACCTGGAAGACGCAACTCCATGGATTGAGTTTTGCTCTGTTTCGGACAAAAACAACCATTTTTCATCCTGGGTAATGACGCTGCAAAAATACTGTTCCACGTTTCAGTAAAGGTTTTCATGAAACCCTCGCACACATTCTTCCTCATCATTTTCATTTCTCTTTCTCTTGTCAATAATCTAGGCACCCAATGTGCACAGATTTTTCTGTACCCTAGTGACTGTACCAGTGAAACCACACAACCCAATGACAAATGAGTCATTTCAGCAAGCTGTCATGTCATCACACATCTGCCATTTTGGATGATTTGATCAATGGTCTCCTTATTTACATCACTTACTGCCGTCGATGGTCTACCGCATCGTGGGTTGTCCAGTAGAGAGAAATCACCTTCTTTAAACCTCTGCAACCATCGCTGGATACTGCTGCAATCCACTGTGTCCTCCCCATAAACAGGGAGCAACTTCCTGTGAATCAATGTGGCAGAGTCATCACCGGTCTTGAAGAGGAACTCCATGAATGACCGTTGTCACAACATGACGTCTGCTTCATGGTCCATTATGGCTCACCTGTACATAAAAGGAAATACTTTTATATACCAACTTATAGCTAAATGTTCCAAGTATGTTCACAAAAAATTTCATTCTCCTCCTGGAAAAAATAAAAAAAAGTTAGAGATGATTGTGCAAAACTTTTTGAATGCCCTTTGTATAAAGCAAACTGTTTTCTCTTATAGATCATAATACTGTCACAATCAGACATTCACATCCACGAATATATGTCTAGAGCATAACTAAATTGATCTGAGTAGTTCCATCAGCTTGTGGGGTATGTCAGAAGCAGTCTGCAGACACTTGCAGCTACTACTCTAATGATCACAATAGCAGAGGTGAAAACATTGTGCCAGGGAGCCTCTGCCCTTTCTACAGTGCCTCATTTGACATTGGGACCATTGCCTGCCTGCTTTGAGCATTCGTTCTAGCGCATGCCATGCCCAAGTGCAGTGCACTCGAGGGGGTATGAATGAGCAAAACATCCAATTTCCAGACCTCTAATCCAGAAATCTTCCAGGATGAAGAAGACCAACACTGGGACCAGGTGTGTCATAGCACTCTGGATATGAAGTTGTGAACTGTAATTGATGAATTATCCTTCATTGTGTGAAGATAATGCTACAAGAGAATCCACTTCCTTAGCTGAGTGGTCAGCACATCTGTCTGCCTTGCTGCAGGCCCGGGTTCGACTTCCAGCTGGGTCAGAGATTTTCTCCACTCGGGGGCTGGCTTTTATATTGTCCTCATAATCATCAACATGCAAGTCACCCAATGTGGAGTCAACTGAAAAGACTTTCAACTCAGTGGCCGAACTTCCCCAGGTTGGGACTCCCATCCATCAGTGCCATATGATCATTTCATTTCATTGCCCTACAACAGGAACAGGAAGAATTAAGGGATTGCACTATTATACTGATTTCCTGCTCCAGAACAGAAGAATAATGTCCAAGCACAATTTAGCTGGATAACACACATTTTGTGATCAAAGTTCAACATTGGGAAGAGGTATTGTAAATCACTAGTTTGTGGTCAGTAGCACTTCACCCACTAAACAATCGGGGATTTGTCCACATGTGGAGGTCATTCTGATAACAATAACGGAAAGGGGCTGGTGCTGAGTGGCCCTATATCTGGTTCGCTACAGTAGCTACTGTGACAGACTTATGATACTGGCATTGTTCCTGGTGCAGGCTCCTTCCTGGATGTGAAAGACATTAAACATATGGATATTTCTGTATCATCTACCTGCATGTCTGGAGAAGTTACTTTTTTGCTTCTCACCTTGAACCAGCATCCTGAGCCAAGAATATTCCTGGCTCATGTGGAGGAGGACAACACAATGAAAACCACCAGGACCTGGGCAGTGATATGCCCAAAGCCCAAAGGGAGGTGCCTGGGATCATCCACAATGATTGGGAGGATCTGGTGATGCAACCATAGATGAATCGGGATCAACATCCGTAGGCATTTCCCACATCCAGCAGGAGGCAGGAACCAGGCGGCCATCCATCAAGACGTACGAGTGGAGAGAGATTTAATGTGGCTGCAGTGATGGGGATGAGTGACTGCCTGATGAGGGAGACAGCTGACTGGGTGGCTGCAACAATGTTTGCTGTGGTGCTGGTGTAGCATCCCACATGGTGTTGCTACCAATATCATCTGGAACCCTTGATGATCAACCACATGACCTGGACACACCAAGGACTTTATCCAAACGTGCATGTCCACACTGGGGTACACACACAGGCTAGGCTGCGACCATTAATGGGTGTCGACTGCTACGAAGATGTTTGGCACTGAAGCTGACTTAGCAGATCTTAAAGCTTTCTGCATTAGCATCGTTCTGCCATCTCATTTGAGGCTGAACAGAAAGGGGCACTAGTAGCATGTTTAAAATCAACAGTCTGTTTCAGGATTTGGACATGCCAGAAGGCAAAATAGTGCATCTACATTAGTATGCTGAGGGAGTGGGCAATGGAATATTTGAAATTTGCCAAATAGAGAGCCCATTGACGAAGGTGATGCACTTAGGTCCAAAAGTGAAATGAGTGCTTATGGTCAGTAATAAGATGAAATTTGTGAGCATACAAATATGTGAAATTTATAGTCACCAAAAACACTTCATTCTATCTGAGAGTAGTGCTCCTCAGCCAGATTAAGGCACTTGATATAAATGCTATTCAGCCACTCTGCTTCATCCTCTCACTTATGAGGGAAAACTGCACTTACACTGTGAGGGAATGTATTCGTGGCCAACAAGTACAAATGGAGCAGGTAAGTCTCAAGGTAGAGAGCTGATTGTAGGGCTGCTTTTAACTTCTGAATAACTTGATTGCACTCTTCAGACCATTGAAAAGGTACTCCTATTTTAAGGAACCAGTTCAGCAGACAGACTAAGGAGGCTGTCCGGGGATAAATGATGCGTAGTAGTTCACTTTTCTTATAAATACTTGAAGTTTCATAACAGATTTAGGCACAGGCATATTCTGATAAGCCTCAACATATTCTGTGGTGACACATAGGCTCTCTTCATGAGGATATATTTTAATGGACCAAAAACTGAAAGAAAGCACATTTGGAAAAGTTATACTGAAGTTCTTTCTGAGCAATGTTTGCAAAAGCCAGGTGGAGCTTGCACAACTGTTCATCCATTGTACTATCAGTGACCAGAATATCATCAAGGTAATTTACACAATATTGAATGTCAGCAGTAGTCTATTGAAGAAACCTCTGGAAGGTGGTGGGTATACTAGCCACACCAAAAGGCAACTTATTATACTGATACAGTCCAAATGGTATGTTCAAGACAAATATTTCCTGTGAGTCTTTGTTAAGATGCAACGGAAAATATTTCTCCACTAGGTCTATCTTTTGCAGTACTTTACCTCCAGAAAATTTATAGTTCATCTAAATGAGGCAATAGATAAGAATTAATGTCCTCTGCTTAAAGTCTCCACACGCTTGGAGAAATTGTTCAGATTTCCCCACCATGTTTAATAGTGAAGTCCACTGACTGTTGCAAACAAGGGACAAAACTTGTTGTGTTGGTCTAGTCTATAAAGTTCAATCTTATCATCAGCCTTAATGGTCAATGGAAGCTTGACAAAATCTTGGACTTGCTGCCAGCTTTAATACAATTCTGCAAGACCAAATGAGGTTCGAACAGTAACGCAAATTGTGTATGAAGCATGTCAATGGCAGTAAAAGGCATCGAAGAGCTGGGGGACCATACTGTACTTGAAAACCATATGGAAATAGGTGAAGAATGAGATGCAGAATAGTTCAGGTATCAAAGAAATGGTCAGTTTAAAAAATGGGACCAATAAAGTGGATGATCCTGAAATTATGGCTAGTATTTTCAATAATCATTTCTTAACATCTACAAATCCAGTGAGGTGCTTTGGTTCTGTAAATAAAGCTACAGATATCTTACATAACACTCTACCTAACAAAATAGATGAGTTGTATGTTCGGAAAACGACAGTGTGAAAAACTGGAAAAAATTAGTTCTGTCTGTAAAAATAAAATGCTGGAGTTGATAATATTTCCTGTAAATTATTTAATTATTGCTGTACAGAAATAATTTAAGTCCTCTGTCATATTTTTAACATCTAACTTGAGGACTGAGTTGTCCCTGACATTAAAATATGGACTTGTATGACCATTTTATAGAAAGGGAGAAGAGAGAGATGCTGCAAACTATTGACCAATTTCATTTTTCTCAATTTTTTGTGAGTTACTGGAGAAATTGATGCTTAGTAAAACGATTGAGAACCTTAGTAAATACAATATCCCCAGCAATAGCCAGTTTGGTTTTCAGAAGGGAATACACCAGAGGATGCAATACAAGCATTTGTTGACAATGTTTTGAAATCCATAAATGTCAATATGATGATAGTTGGTATATCTGTGACCTGTGAAAAGCTTTTGACAGTGTTAGTCACTGTATTCTCTTGAATAAAGCCACGACCCAAGGAATGAGTCAATTAATAGACAAGCGGCTTGAAATTTACCTGTGTGGTAGAAAGCAGGAAGTTATCATGGAAGGAAAGCATGGTGTCCATGTATCTTCAGAACAGGTCTCCACTGCCATTGGAGTACCTCAAGGCACAGTATTGGGGCCACTGCTTTTTCTAACGTTCATAAATGATTTACCACAATGTACAGAACATAGAAAAGTCACAATGTTTGTTGATGACACCACAATATCAGTTAATAATTAATTAGGGAATACATTAAGAGAGATAGTAAATAGGCATTCATAGATGTGGTAAATTGGTTTTAAATTACTGGGTTTTCAGTCACTAAAAAAATTCGAATTACATTCGTTTTTCCTCTAATACTAACATTACAGATGAAATAAATCTAAAAATGGATGAATACAAATTTTAAAGGTTGAGCCCTCCAAGTTTTTGGGTCTGCATAAAGGCAGCAAGCTGAAGTAGCACTACTGTATTCAAGATCTGTGGAAAAGATTACGTTCAGCAACATTTGCCAGAAGAACAGTATTTGCCAGAAGGAAGATGAACAGAAGAAAAATGCACTTTGGCTATTTTCATCCACTTATGGGCCATAATATAATATTATGGGGATATCAACCACCACGCAAATAAAAGTGACCATCAGAAATGTGAGTGGAGCCCATCCTAGACACTCATGCAGAAATCTGTTTAGAAATCTTCAAACCTTGACAAACTGCTCACTATGCAGTGTCACCAAGATTTTTAATGCCCTCCCATCACAAATTCAAGATCTAGTTGCAAACATGCCCAAGTTTAAAGAAAACCTAAGGCAGTTACTTCTAGAGGGATTTTATTATAGAACAGATGAATTTCTTAGCCACAATGCGTATCATCACATTAGCAAGCTTAAACCTATTTTTGTGGTCTATATGGAGGATTCATCATTTTTTTGTTTATGTACAGTAATTCAAATTTATGTGTATCTTCATATTCCTAGTAAAGTAATGTATGGTATTAAGAAGGAAACATGGTCCAAACAGGATATAATATATTTATTGTCCATGCTATTAGCTAATTTTGACTGTTAGTCATATTCGAGCACTTATCACAAGCAATAAACTTCACATCATACTTGACTAAATACCACGTATGTAAAGTCACACATCATTTTCAAGTGCATGTGTAGCACAAATACACTCCAATAATGCACTAGATTACATCAATTCATAATGGATATAATCTATTGCACTATTGGATTTAGGCTTGTGGTAACTGTCTGAAAATGACTAACAGTCAAAACTAGTTAATAGCACAGACGATAAATATTTACTGAACTATGTTTTCTTCCTTAAAACATACTGAGGCTGTGGATCCTTCAGAAGAACCAAATTCTCATATATGGTAGCTTATATGTTGATCTCCATACTCAAAAGTTTCTCTTATTCATATCATATTATTCAAATCATTCCTAACATAAGTTCAATGTACTTATGTAGTAAACAATACTTTGTAAAAATTGATTCGTTTCATATCCAGTGACCTGTTCACATATGGATCTATGGAATATGCATTGAGGCCTGTATAATCTCCCCACCTTGCCAGTAAAAAATTTTTTTTTGAGATTGAGTTAATACTGAGAAACATTAAGATGGTTGTTGTCATGCTTCTGGTATTGTACATGGTCTCCCTCCCTCCTCACTTCATTACAACGTTTGTTGGTTGGTTAGTTAGTTACATGCTCCATAGATTATTTGGATGATTCTTTTATCAGAATATCAATGGAATAGGAGTTGTCCAGCCTCTCTTGTATCTTTTTGAGATAATAAGGTATTGTGCCTCGTCTATTACAAAGAAATCACACACACGCAAACCATCATTTACACTATTTGCATTTTAAGTGATGATTTGCATGTGTGTGATATTTTGTGTAATGGAGGATGCACAAAACCTTACAGCCTCAATAAGATGCAACAGAGGCATAAAATCACACATGAAAACATCACCAAAAATGTTCATGTAAACAAATTCACAAATGCACTTGAAAATGAGAATAAATTCTCAAAACGTGTTCCGCTTAACATGAAAAAATAATTAACTGGTGCAGTTTTCTTTATTTAAACAATGAATGACACAACTGCAGACTTTCCTGAAACACTGAATTTTATTAACGAAATTTAAAAAAATTACAAGTATTTGTTTCATAATCAATATCACCTTAGTCAGTCAGGGCTATTGAGGTTCCAAATGGCCAGTGATCTCTTTAGCTACGTTAAGCCATCCTTGGATGGTAGATACAATAAAATTCTTCCTAATTAGTGACAGTATAGTGATGTAAAATACCCTGTTCCACTTGCTTTGGCAAGTGATCATCATGAGTATGATACTGAGTGAGTTGGTGTAGTGATTAGCACACTGGACTCACAGTCAGGATGACAGATCAAATATGTATCTGGCCAATGAAATTTAGGTTTTCCATGATTTCCCTAAATCACTCCAGGCAAATGCCAGGACAGTTCCTTTGAGAGTGCACAGCCTATTTCCTTCCCCATTCTTGTCACAATCAAAGCCTATGCTTCACCTCTAATGACCTTGATGTTGATGGGATGTTACACCCAATCTTCTTTCCTTCCTTTATGACTTATTGACTTACTTTCCCACAGAGCGAAAAGTGTGTGAGGAAGCCAAGTGGATGAAAACAGGTTTCAGTCAAACAGAGTTTAGTAACTCCTCCAGACATGAAGATGGATGCCACAGACGTATTGATATATGTAACATCTCACACTTCGGGGAAGGATGCATGTGGTGGGAACGAGACAAATATTTTTATTGCCTGAGCATTTTTCAACCAAAATGTGTATGGTAGTGGCAAGATTAGAATTCTTAAAATATCACAAGTTAGATCCTGTAAATAAGGTGATCAGCACACAAGCTCTAACAAAATCTGACTCCTTATTATGTGAATTGTACCTGTATTTGAATTATCTTAAATGATGCAACAAACTTTTTCACAGACCTTGACATTTCACCGGTGCCCCAGAGCTGAAGTAATACAGTACATACAGTTTCCGACACAGACTCTAACATGAATCCTGTTCAGTAATGGCCATCCTACTGCATTTTCTACAACCACTGGCCATTACGAGGTGTTATTCCCGCTGATACACTTTGTTTCCAAGTTGCCGAGACTGTTTCTCTTTGCATCCCAGATGGGAATGTTCACTTCACACAGAGGTCACGTTGCTGGTATACGTCAGTCATACCATGGTGGGCACTATGCAATGACACCAGCCAATGCACATTAATAATATTTCCTGTTGCTGCACATTAATAATATTTCCAGTTGCTGTTGCCACAAAAAATTTTGCTGCGGGCAAGAGTGAAAAACATTATACTGACTTTCAAACCAGTGAATTGGTCTCAGCTATTAACCAGTCTACATACTATAGTGTGGATTCTCCCTTGCACAGAGCAGTACAGTCAAAGTTGTGGGAATATGGCCACTGCACCTTATAATGAAGTGTCTATAATGTAGTATCTTGAAAATTATCATTTTCTTTTGTGGTAAATCGGTCGGTTAAGAATACACTGCCCATCCAAAATATTCTGAGACTGATTTTGTTCCTTGTGTATGACTGACATTAGTGCAGTAACTACGTTGCCAGCTTGAATTAACAAATGTAAACAACAGATGTGCATTCGACCAGTCAGTTGTGAGCAGGCACTGTTAAGCAATGGACATGCAACCATAGTGTATCAGCACTATTGTGTCACAAATCACAACAGAGCATCATCCTTAAATGAAGTATTCAAGATATCCTCAAGAATGTTTTGAAGAAGGACAAAGTGGGTGTAAAGTCTGTCCCATGCAACTTTACTCCCGAACATAAATGACATGTGGACAGACGCCTGCCGCAACTTGATTAAAATGAAAACCACTGAAAATTCTTTTCCAGAAAAGAATCACCATGGGTGATGAGACTTGGTGTTATCAATATGAAGCTAGCACAAATCGACAGAAATTCACATGAAGGGTCAGTGCTTTGATGACAAAACATACGTTCAGGCCAAAGTTATGGAAGAGTTAAGCAACATCCCAAAGAAGGACTTTTCATATAGTTTCACATGGCTGTATAAATATTCTGTGCAGTTGTTATTGCAGAATACTTCTCTGATAATTGTAACAGTATACAGATCCTCTCTAGGAAACTTCCAGTTATTTATTAGAAATCTAGATACATTTTGAGCTACCTGTCAGACAAGAAGAAACAGTTACGGTAGTATTTTGTGGAGACTTCTAGGTAGATTTATTCATAGATACGGATAGAAAAAATGAACTAGAATTATTACTTGGGGGTTACAATCTAATTTCAGTAGTTAATTTTGCAACTCGTGCAGCAAAATAGTAGGACACTGATTGACAACGTTTTTATAGACAGTGCTCAGGCTGAAACAATTAATGTGTACCCTGTTGCTAAAGGGCTATCTGATCATGATGCACAGTTAATGGAAATAAACAGTATTGCACCTTACTACTCAGAGGCAGGTTCGTATGAAGCAGTGAGGTTTATTAATGAGAGCAGGATACAATGTTTTAAGAGTAAACTAAAAGTAGTGGTATTGGATGAGGTATATGGAGAAAGATGATGATGTCAAATTCAATTTATTCTATTGTAAATTTGTATTAATATTTGAAAGTTGCTTTCCTAAAAAATTGTTCCAAACATCCATTACAAAAAGAACAAATAAGCCATGAATAACCAAGGGAATTAAAATCTCACGTAAGAGGAAAAGGGAGATTTATGTAAAGGCCAGAGTAAGTAAAGATCTGACATTACTTGCCTATTACAGAAAACCATTGTGGTATTTTAAGGAAAGTGACAGAAATGTCCAGTTGTAAGCATGTCCTGACAGAAATAAATAATGCATATAATAAGATTAAAGCTACATGGGACATTGTCAAATAGGAGACAGGACAGCCAGTCACAGTACAAAATTCCATAACAGTTAAACTAAATGACAATCGTAACTTTTTTCATATTATTTTCTGTCTTTCCCTTAGTTACTTTAAATTCATGGAGGTATGTACTGTCTATGCAACTAATTGAAGGCATTTTGTTTATTGCTATAGGCGTTTCACATTTTATCTTATATTTGGGAAGCATCATCAGTGGCCTATCATACATGTTTCCTTTTATACATACAATAAATGTATTATGTGGTAGATAAAATACGCTGCTATATTATGTTTTGTCATGTTTTCCTCGTTTTTTTAGGTTTGAATCAACTTTTTTAGCACAAATTCACATGAGTTAACAGAGCTGGAAATTGTAAGTAACACCGAACGAGAAGTTCGCGTTACGAAATTTGCCTACAAAAGTTGATTCTAACCTAAAAAACAAGGCAAAATGTAATATAGCAGCATATTATATTTACCACATAATACGTTCATTGTGTGTATAAAAGGAAACATGTATTACAGTCGAATGATGATGTTTCTCAAATATAAGAAGCGAAACACGTATGGCAATAAACAAACTGCCTTCAATTAGCTGCATAGACAGTACATTGCTCCACAAATGTAAATGTAATGTTGTGACTAATAATTCAGAAGTTGCAAGTACTTTTAAAAATTACGTTCTAAACATAGCTGCATATATAGGAGTAATTCAATTGAAGAAGCAAGAGAATATATTAGTATGTCATTCCACAAAACTTTAAGCAACTAGAAATAGCACCAACATCCTTCATTAAAATTAATATAATCTAAAAAAGAAAAGCTCTTGTGAGGTTGACAGTATTTCAGACAGAATTCTGAAAAGTTGTTCCAACTTAACAAGTAATGTCCTTAGTGATATAAGCAAAGCATCACTGGTGCAGGGAATTTTTCCAGACTGGTTACAATATGCAATTACTAATCCTCTTCATAATAAAAAGTGACAAAACAGACTTAATTATTGTCCAATTTCCTTACTGACATCTTTTTTTTTTTTCAAAATATTTTAAAGAGTAATGTACTCCACAGTAGTTGCATGCTTAAGTGGAAATAATATATTGACCATATCAGTGGCTGGATTCCAGGAAGATTTCTCAACTCAGGATACTATTTATACATTCACCCACCAAATACAGAAAGTCTCAAATAATAATATATCTTCAGTTGGTATTTTTTGTGATCTATTAAATGCCTCTGTTTTTGCAGATCATGATAACCTCTTAGACAAACTCAAGCTTTATAGAATTGAAGGCTTTATATATAGCTGGTTTGAATCATACTTGGCAAACAGGATGCAAAAGGTTGTGCTGAATAATTCAGACAAGGTTGGAAATGTAGAAAATGTTAGTGATGGGGGTAAAAATCACAAAGGGAGACCCAGAAAGTTCAATTTTGGGTAACTCCTATTCATTATATGTGTGAATGATCTTCCACTTAACATTCAACAAGCAAAATTGGTAGTTTTTCCAGTTGATACTAGTGTTATAATAAATCGCATTAGAGAGAAAGCAACTGAAGGAGTTTGTAAGTGATATTTTCAAAGAATTATTAAGTGGTTTTCTGAAAATTGACTCTCACGAAATTTTTTAAAAAAACACACCACATTCACTTCTGTACATAGAGTCATACCAACAATAGATGTAGCACATGAGCAGAGGTCAGTAAGTTGGGTAGAATGCTCTAAATTTTTTGGTGTACATAGTGATGAAAACTTGAACTGGAAGAAGCATATTATTGAGTATCTCAAACAATAAAATTCAGCTACTTTTGCTATTCATATAATTGCTAATCATGGAAACAAACTTATGAACCTCCTGACATATTTTGCATATTTCTGCTCAATAATGCCATACAGAATAATTTTATAGCATGACTCATCACTTATAAAGAGCAGTGAGAATAATATGTAGTGTTCACCCATGAATGTCATGTAGGTACCTCTTCAACAAATTAGGTATTTTAACTGCGCAATCACAATACATAGTTTTGCTAATGCAATTAATAATCCATCACAATTTGAGAAGAACAGTGATTTACATGTCAGTGGCTCAGAGAAGAGTTCGATATGCACTCGGAGAAGAGTTCGATATGCAGCAATAAAAAATTTTGATCATTTGCCTAAACGCATTGTGCTCAGCATGAAAAAATAACTGGTGCAGTTTTGATTATTTAAATCTAGAATTTTTTAAATTTACAGTGTTGTTCTGGGCACTTTGTGACTAAGTGCAGTCAGTTGGGAGCAACACACACACAGCAATTTCCTATTCAGGGCTGCCAACCAGTAATTGATATCTGAGAGGAGCTCTCAGAATAATGGTCTTAGAATATTTAATCTAAACAAATACTGTATAGCATGATATTTATATTTTGTAAATTACTTACAAAATATTAGATTCTGATAGTCCATTAAATTTTGGGCATGCAGTCGCGGAAATAAAATTTCTTCCTTTCATATTTCAGTTGTGTATCGTCCGGCCATCCTCAGAGTGAGTTGCAAGTCTTGTGACTCACTCTGAGGATAGCCAGACAATACACAGCCGAAATATCAGTGGAAGAAATATTATTTGCATGGCTGCATGCCCGAAATTTAGTGGACTATTCATTACGCCACAGAAAGTAATGCACATTAGATTCTGATGTTTAGAAGAGTGAGTTGGTTTTGCTTTTCTTACAAACAACGTTGCCTGTTTCATGTATTGCTGGAATATCAAATAAATGTATGAAAATCCTAATTAATTAAAAAGAGTTACATCTGTTTCCTCTCAACAGCCCATCAAAACTTAATGAAAAGTCTTTTTATAGTTAAGAGCAATTAATGAAGCTAGATAAATAAAAATTAACTTAAACAGAGACTCACTTATCAAGCAAGCCTAACACAGCTGGAATTTGGAAAATGAGCAAAGAGTTTTTCTTTGGTCACAATCCACACAATTAAGGCAACAGCCTTAATCTTACAACACGTAACATTTCACTTTCATATCCAGTATAGGTTGCTGGAGTACGTTCTGAGCTTACAATAAGAGAGGATGCTAACATAATTACTCATCTTGTATCCTGAGTTTACCATATCTGGATGCAGCCACAGTTAACCAAATTCTCAAATGTGGTTGTCTTATACAAAATTTTAGAGTGTTTAGAGCAGATAAAAAGAAACTTTTTCTTTATGTGACCAAAATGTCACTTGTGTGCCGTTTCCCTGCACGGTGCCCATGAAGGTTTTGGCAGCAGTGGTGTTCAGAGGCAGTATCCAAACTGTTGTGTGATGAATATTGTTTTGAAGATGCTGCTGACCTTCTACTGACTTCTTTTTGTAGGAAGAGATGAAGTGTTTGGTGTACAAGATGCCGATAGAACTCCAGAAGAATTGGTTGGCTATTTGGCTGATACTGCAGCCGTTATTCCTGAAACATCTGGTTGTTTTTGGAATGCTAGAAAATCGTTACCATGCAGTGCCGTCTGCATTAATTTAAATGGGCCACATTTTCAGCAACATTTCTTCAGCAATATTCACCACTCAGCAATTTGAACACTGTCCCCAAACATCATTAGCTTCTAAACAAGCATGGATCCCTAGCGGAAATGGTGCACATATGACATTTTTGTCTCATAAAACAAATTTTTCTTTTTACCTCCTCTGAACACTGTAAAATTCTGTACACACAATTTTTTACACCCTGTATAAGGTAGTGAGTAAGCAGATAAACACAGCTGGGAAAATATTAGTACCATAAATGAATCATCGGAAAAGAATCTAATTTAGGCCATTCTTTCCACAAGAATGATTCAGAACATAGCAAAACCACAATACTGCTAGAATACACGTATTTTTGGTGCCACCTAAACCTACAAATTGATCTTTGTCATCTCTCTGAATCATATAAGAGGATTTGAATGTTTTTCTGAGGTATTACCTACAGTGTTGTTGCGATTTGGATGTAAAATCCAATGGCACTGAGCTTTTGAATAGTCTCAGCTCAAAAATGACAGTATTTTCTGTTGGAACAATACAAGCCAATTCTCACAAGTAAATTGAAGGTTCCTTCAAATTTTTGTCCTCTCAAAAAAGCATCACACACCATGATGATGAGATTATACATTGTATACATAGTGGGGTAGTGCAATGGTTAAGACCATGATTACACAATGACTTAGTTACTGAGTTACAATGATCTCATCTTTTTTAAGTAATGATATTTCAGTAACTTAGAAAAGGAACTTATGCAATTTGCTGCATGTTGAGATCAAGAAATACACTACTATCACATATTTTGTTAATGTGAACTATTTAGCCGAAGTGTCTGGATATGCATTTCTGTTTGTCAAAAACAGGCGAGCTGAGTACCTAATAAAATGCCTTCTTTTACTACATTACATCATTTAACCTTCAAATATGTACTTTTCACTACATTTTGGTATATTTATGGTTGAAACGGTTTCCTTTCTACTTAAAAGTATAGCGAATAATTGCTGCTAGGTTTTCAAACAAATTAAAATGTGCTCTGCCAATACTCAAATTCATTCAAGAAACGATGTTCATTAATGTTCTAGCCACTGCTTTGAACTGATTTAATGGACTCAAATGGTGTCTGCATCTCGTTCATCCATGTGAATTTACATTTGTCGGTGGTATGTTTGGCGGCCAGAACTTGTATTTGGGGTAGTTGGATGCTGCTTGTGGATGATGTCACTTGTGGGAATTTATCATGCCTATGAATCTGCATGATTCCTAATAGTCTTGTGGTGAAGGCAGTCGATGGACAATCTCAACATGTTGCGGTGTGGCCCTAATTCCTAATGCATTTATGACATGCCCAAGATACACGACTTTGCAATGGAGCTGACATTTGTCTTCATTTATTATGACACTATGGTTAGTGAGATTGTTGAAAACTTTTTGTGCGATTCCTCATCAGATGAGAAAATTAAGATGTCATTTTGATATACATAATAAAATGGGAGCTTTACGAGTAGTACATCAGTGAAGTGTTGGCTAAGTTTGAGCATGCATTTTTACGTTCATACAGCATGAACATAAATTCAGATACACCAAATGGCATGATTATGGCTGTTTTTGGAATGTATCAGGGTGCGTAAGTATTTGTAGATATGATCTTTTATAATTGATAAAACTGAAAATGGAGGTAGTCACCAAATAGTGGAAGCGGTCCTGTATGTTTGGAATGTGGTAGTTGTCTATGATGGTCCGAGCATTAAGAATTCTGTAGTTGCCACATAACTTGACAGAACCGTTTTTCTTTGGGACTAGTTTTAAAGGTGAAGCCCACTAACTGTCAGACAGGTGAAGTGTGCCTCTTCGTAAGGTCTTGTTCTCTGATGCTTTGGCGACTCTTAGTAGGTCAGGTGGCATTTGGTGCGGTTGCTGATTTATCAGAGGCAGGAGGGGGGGGGGGGGGGTGGGAGCAGGTGTGTGGTGATTTTAGACACTGTTCTGCTGCTAACAGCACAGTTCCTGACACATATTTCTGGAGGATCACATGACAATTTGGCAGGAAATGAGCAAGCAAGCTGTACCATACTAATCTTTGAAATGACTGCTGGAATAAATATTGTGGGCGTCCTCAGAGGTGGCGACAGAGGTATCGTGTCAGCATTTTGTGTGTGAGGAATCCACGAGGAGGCGACATGTGGAGACAGTCAGTGAAGATGGTTGAGGTGCTGCTATGCCATGAAGAATTTGTGTTAGATGTCTTTAATCTTGTCCCTGATGGCATCGTTGTCATGACATAATTGAAGATTCAACTTCATGCGCATCAGGATAAAGTTGGTGAACATTCTGCAACTGCCTGATCATACTGATGCACTCCAGAAGTGTCTGATGGTTGTTGAGAGTGTTCTTGGGTGGATGGGGTTGGGGGTGTAGAGAGGATTCTGCTGTTATGTTGACCCGTTGAAGGAGCTATGTCAAGGATGCTGTAGACAGAGTTTGTGGATGTGCCTGTTGCTCGAGAGGTCTGGAATCAAGCTGAAGTGTCATAGAAAATCGGTGCCAATAACAGGTGATGAGGAATGTCCAAGTGAGTTGTTCAATGATGCCATGGTTGTGTGCGTGAAACTGTGAGGTATAAAAATGGATTTTGCCATCTGGAGATGAATAGGTATGTAAACAGGTGATGGAATGACGGCAGCATAGTGCCAACCTTGGAATCTGTGTCAAGGATGTAAAGTTGTCGCACACAAAAAGTATATTGTTATGGAATAGGCATGACAAGTGTGATCCATCACTGTCTCTGTGGGTGTCGAGGAGACTTAAATATCCAGCATGTTCCACTGCACCTCCAGCAAACCAGGCGTTTAGTTTGGGAAACTGCATGGTTGTCTGCAGTTGCAGGTAGTAGCAATATATGTTGCAGGATACCAGGAGGAGCAGTTCTACTCAGGTGTGGTATGGTTGGCTGCATGTTGCAGCTGCTTGGGCATAACGCAACTGGCAGTGTTCTGGGCAGGCTTGGGCACCGTGAGGCCAGTGACATGTCATGGCTGCATGGGCACGGCTTGGTAGGTGTGGTTCTGTGCATGCACAGGCACGGCACAGATGGCAGAAGTCATTGCTCTGGCTGAATGCGGTGACGTCGGACACAGTGATAATCAGGTAGAGTCAGCGCAGCTCAGGGTTGGCTGGCCATTGTGTTTGGAGCTGTAGAAACTGTGATCATGCCTGCCACCATTGTTGTCTACATTACTGATGCACTCTTTATGTTGCATCATCAAATGATTTCGATCCACTAGTTAAGATGTCGTCCAGGGGTTCATGCTCATGGGCAAGCATAGCCATTTGTATTTGAAGAGGAAATTTCACAATCCACTGAGTCCATAAGGTGTGGTCAGGCATGCAATGAATGTCAATCTGTGTCGAAGATGGCACCATAACAGGGTGTGATCGGGCATGCAATGAATGTCAATCTGTGTCGAAGATGGCACCATAACAGTTATGGTGTTTTTCACTAAGTATTTTGTCATAAATGATGTGGTGAATGTGATCCCATGGGGAGCAATTGAGGTGATGAGGTAGAGCTTGTCTGTTGGTGGCACGAATATTATGTCTGACTTTTCTACTAAGTGGCTTAGGAATGTAATGAACTTGGTGGTGTCAGTGACCACATAATTAAAAGTGATGATATTTTCCATGATGGTGAAACACAATGTTGGTTGGTCTGGTGTGAAAGGCAGTAGTTCGAGTTAGGACCTGTAGTTGATGGGTTGCCACGATGGGAATTACAATGGGGTACATATTGTCTGACAGCAGCACGATACAGCACACGGTAGATGGTGATAGGTGATGTAGCCAGCTGCATCAATTGTGGGGCAATTGTTTTTAAGCGTGGTGTGTCCAATTGCTTGGGTCGTCTTGACTCGGGTGTGAACTGGTTGCCAAAAGGAGTGGAGTTCCAAGTAAAATCACAAACCATTGTTTGCTGATTCCACTGTTCAATGTTGTCGCATACTGATGTAAAACTGTCAAAGAGAGTGTCACACGGCCTGCATTCACAGTGTTATCCATAGTGACTGGCATCATGGATGAATTATGGTGTCTGCAGTGAAAGCTGCACAGCACAATGTGAGCACGTTGGCAGCATTGTCACTGTGCAATTCTCAGAAATGAACTTCTATGTGATGGCAATCATTGGGAGTCACCAATGTAGTTTCACAGGTTATGGGAGATGGTTACACTAAGACATGGCTGATGGTTACACTAACAAGGGAACCTCCCCATCGTACCCCCCTCAGATTTTGTTATAAGTTGGCACAATGGATAGGCCTTGAAAATCTGAACACAGATCAATCGAGAAAACAGGAAGAAGTTGTGTGGAACTATGAAAAAAAAAAATAAGCAAAATATACAAACTGAGTAGTCCATGTGCAAGATAAGTAACATTAAGGTGAACAGCAGCTCAGAAGCACCGTGGTCCCATGGTTAGCGTGAGCAGCTGCGGAACGAGAGGTCCTTGGTTCAAATCTTCCCTCGAGTGTAACATTTACTTTCTCTATTTTCGCAAAGATAAGGTTTGTCCGTTCATTCATTGACGTCTCTGTTGACTGTAAGAAGTTTAGTGTCTGTGTTTTGCGACCGCACCGCAAAACTGTGTGAGTAGTAGACGAAAGGACATGCCTCTCCAATGGGAACTGAAAACATTTGTTTGTAAATAAGGTCAACAGATTCCTCCACAGGAAAACACGTCTGATATATTCTATACGACACTGGTGACAGCATGTGCGTCACATGACAGGAATATGTTGTCGACCCACCTAACTTGTACACTTGGCGAATGGGTAAAAAGATTCTTCTGCCTTGCCCGATTTAGTTCTTGTGGATGTGATAATCACTCCCAAAAAAGTGATGAAAACATAAGAGTTTGTCACATAAAGTGCAACAAATGAATGCAACAGTTTCACAGTCGCACAGTTTTCCCTGTGGTCTGTCAAAACATATGTTTTTAACGTTTTCAAATTTTACCGTGTGTAGACCGTCAAATCCTGCATATGTCCAAGCAAATCTGAACATGTCTTGGAATTTTGGAGAGCGAAGTTGATTATATGTGAGTGCCTGAACTTTGATAATTGTCTGAAAATAAAAAATTAAACTTTTCACTCGAGGGAAGACTTGAACCAAGTACCTCTCGTTCTGCAGCTGCTCATGCTAACCACGGGGCCAAATATAAAATTAAACTTTTCACTCGAGGGAAGACTTGAACCAAGGACCTCTCGTTCCGTAGCTGCTCACGCTAACCACGGGACCACGGCGCTCCTCGGCTGACACTATCCTTAATGTTACCTATCTCCCGCATGGACTACTCAGTTTGTATAGTTTGCTTAGTTTTTTCATAGTTCCACGCAACTTCTTCCTGTTTTCTCGATTGATCTTTGTTCAGTTTTTCAAGGCCTACGCGTTGTGCCAACTTATAACTAAATCTGAGTGGGGTGCGATGGGGAGGTTCCCTTGTAAGACACACATAATCCTAATACTCTGTGGAACTATTTTTATTGACGACACAAACATTCACAGTACAGTATTCGAACATAGTGCAGTCCTCAGACCAAATGATCTCAAAGAGACTCTTGCACTGGAATCAGGTTAACCTCTGGTGATGTTCCCTCATGAAGCAGTGTTCACACACAGGTAAATGTTCATAAAAAAATTCTGTCATATGTCCCTACCTGAATTCATTGTAACCACAACACATTCAGCATCCATTAGGACTACATGTATGCTTCAGAGTGTCACATCATCACTTGCAGCAAATCATCATTCCACACCACCTTTTTTCCACTGTTCCCAGTATCAACAACGGAGTCAGAAAACCAACATTTCTAATAAATTACCAGCAAAGACATATATATATATATATAAATAACTATTTTATTGTGACTTACCAAATGAAAGTGCTGGCAGGTCGACAGACACACAAACGAACACAAACATACACACAAAAGCTTTCGCAACAAACTGTTGCCTCATCAGGAAAGAGGGAAGGAGAGGGAAAGACGAAAGGATGTGGGTTTTATGGGAGAAGGTAAGGAGTCATTCCAATCCCGGGAGCGGAAAGACTTACCTTAGGGGGAAAAAAGGACAGGTATACACTCGCACACACACACATATCCATCCACACATATACAGACACAAGCAGACATCTCACAAGCAGACATATTTAAAGACAAAGAAACTCTTTGTCTTTAAATATGTCTGCTTGTGTCTGTATATGTGTGGATGGATATGTGTGTGTGTGCGAGTGTATACCTGTCCTTTTTTCCCCCTAAGGTAAGTCTTTCCGCTCCCGGGATTGGAATGACTCCTTACCTTCTCCCTTAAAACCCACATCCTTTCGTCTTTCCCTCTCCTTCCCTCTTTCCTGATGAGGCAACAGTTTGTTGCGAAAGCTTGAATTTTGTGTGTATGTTTGTGTTCGTTTGTGTGTCTGTCGACCTGCCAGCACTTTCATTTGGTAAGTCACATCATCTTTGTTTTAGATATATTTTTCCTACGTGGAATGTTTCCCTCTATTATAACTATTTTATTGGATCTACAATATCCATTAGAAGCCCTGTTTGCTGTGGCAGTCATACTGTAATAATCACTTCAGCAACAGGTCTGTGTAAGGAAATGCAGAATAAAATAATATAAAACTCAATGTCACAGTTCTCATGTTCATCATTACTTACCTCTTATTTTACATGTACCATTTTATCTTTATGATTCAGACTCAGGGCCAAGGCAGTTTATCCTCACTCCCCCATACCTTCTCTCCTATCTTTTTCATATAACCCTCCTCACCTCAGTGTAGAAATGTACTGTATGTTTATCATCACTTCTCTGATGGCTCCTTAAAAACTGCTGTCCATGTCAAGTTCACCAACCGTCAACAGTAACTCCCTTTTGATAGCAGCCATTCCTTCCACAATGAAACATCTCTCCAAAGAGTCTGGCGATCCATGTATGGTGCGTCTCTAGTGGCAAGTACGATGAAAATCTCTGTAAGTACTACACAAACAGGCACTATCCTCCAAACCTAGTCCACAGTCGCATCACCCATGCTATACTCACACGTCTGAAATTCTCCATCCACCCCCATTAATCTGAACTAGCTGCAAGAAATACACCCCCTCCCCCATAACCCAACATTGCCAAGGACTGGAACAACTTCATGCACCATTTGTTCAGCTTAAAACTATCTATATTGTGCCCATAAATGAGGTGCACTCTATCCATAATCCTTACCATCTACCCAAAGTGTTATGCTGTCACCTACCCAATCTACAAAATAAATTGATCCAAACCCTTGCCAAATGGGTATATACTACCCCTTTAGAAGAAGAGCAACACATGAAACCTGTCACATCACATACCAGCACTGCCGAAATTTTTGCACAGCCTTTTGTGAAGCCATCAGCACCAAGCAGCAGTCCACCAAAACTGAATGGTTATTGTGGCCACGGATATATTGACCACCCAGTTGCAGGGAAAGCTTTTGAGCACAACATAATTGACTTCAATGGCTGCTTCACAATGAATTGCCCTCATAACAAACATTTCGAGTCAATAGACATCTCACACCCCCTCCACCCCCGCCCCATGGCTCTTATTTTGCTCTATCAGTTTACACTTATGCTTTTCTTTCCATGGTCTTCTTCCTCTGTTCTGTTCCCACTCATCCCCTCCACCACCTACATTTAATTGTGTGCCATGTTCTATTTCTTCTGCCTGTGCCCAGTTGGGCTCATGGGTGTTAGTTTATTATCTCATTCCCTTTTTTATTTTCCTTCCAAGGTGTTTTGGGATTGGTTGAATATGTGCTATGCCTTCCTCATGAGCTTCAATCCCGTTATTTCCTTCATAGATGTCAACCTTAAAATAATTTTGAACAGACTGTGCATGTGTGTAAGAATATTTTTGTGTTTGCTCTGAAGGCCAGTATCGAGAAACTCAGCAATACTTTTAGACTTGCTCAATGCCTTGACTATATGGTGACCAGTTATCTTTACTTCATGCATTATATAAAATTGGATTCAACACTGTTAAAATAGGAAATTTTGGCTAAATAATATAACAGAAAAGGTAACAGATATTTTTGAACAAAATTTAGTAGCTAATTTATTTTAGTAATACCATTACTGATTCACTGTGCATCTCAGAATGTTGTCATTTGTGGTGGGATTTGAATATAAAAAAGAACTACAGCATCCTTGAAATCACTTTTTTAATTCTATGTAAATAATATTCTAAGACAAATAAATAAAAATAAATAATAATCTAATACCAACTTCTTTCTGAAGTGTGTGATTTCACACACAATCTTTCTTTCAAGGAATCTATGGCAACACATCAGTACACTAATGACTAGAATGGTGTTACAACATTAAAGTAAAACAGTGTAAAAAGACAGATTACAGACTACACATTAGTGCATTGAACAGAAACACAAACTTCTTCACGTATTCTTTAAGCTCAAATATTCAGTAGCCCATAGTGCTTAACTACAGTTTTAAACTTATTGTGATGTTATGTCTTTTGCAATAGTGAGGAATGATTTTTTTTAAAAAAAGAATGAGGATGATATCCTTTTGCTTGGAAGCAAGCGCTATAAGCAAATGCACGCAAGGAATTGTAAAGCTACATAAAAAAAGAGACATCTCAGATCATCACATGTTTGGACTCTTCGTCATCCAAGCGATCTTGTTCTGATGTCAGGAAGAGATTGTTGAGCTTGTTCCTGATAACTTCATCTGATGACTTCTCAGATGGTTGTGTTGCATTCTTGAAAGATGTTGGCTCACCAAGGTCTGGTTCTATGTCATGAGCATACCTAAGAAAAAAGGCTTGTTTACAAACTTTTTAATTTGTGCTGTCAAGAACATACATCAAACTGACAAATTTTAAACAGTTTTTAAATTTTTATTTCTATATTTTGATTCCCCCATTCAAGCCATATAACACCAACAATCCAGTGAAGGCCTTCCTCATATCCCCATGCAGTTCACGTGTACAATGCATGCTAGTGAAGTAGATTGAGGGTGAAAAGATTTTTTTAAAAAAAGTGTTTCCACAGTATTCTTAAGCAAAAGCTTCAGACAGTCGCAGAAGCAGAAGGTGATTTTGTTACTTCACAACTGCCTGAAGAAATACAATAACAACAAAACAATAACACCAGTCAGTCATGAAATTTGGCCTACATATCACACATTCACAGGAACAATTTTCATAAATAGATGAGAGTTTCCTTGCCGTTCTGTAAATTCATTTTCAGTGTGTTAGAACATTTAGATTATAGATATTTCTTTTTGGTATTCAGACCTCAAGACTAACTTACTGATTTTATTGTTAATTAAAAAAAATATCTGTACCAGGTTTCCTAAATTGCTGTTAAAAATATTCATTCAAGCGTATTATACTTGATTAGCTCACCCTAGTAACGAGAAATGCCTCACTGTTTTAGGTGGCTCTGAGGAGGCAGAGAATTTGTTGTGCTGGCATTTGGTGCTTATGTGCCTCACATGAAATACCTGGAGGCGAGTGAGTGGCTTTCCAAATTTTTTGTTCATTTTTCCTTCCTAGAACTCCCATTATCATAAAACATTTTTTTAGAATTGGCATTTCATTTAGTGGAGAAAAAGAACTGAGTGTGTATTGAAAACCAGTTAGGTAAAATGTGCAAATGGTAAACAGGGAAAGTTGTTCTGAGCACCTGAACAGGTAAACAAACACAAGCACTCTGAAGATGAGAAATTGCTCTTACCTTAATTTTCAGTCACATAAATGAAAAGCCACATGTTAATTATGTCTGATTAAACATACTACACTCCACATTTTGAATAAATAAAAAATGTATGTTCTCATGAAACTGAAAATACTTTAAAATGTTGTTGCTCTTCCCCAACACTTTAAGAGCCATATCAAATTTTCAGTGTTTCATTGTTAGAGGGAGCAGCTCAGTAGGTAATTCAGAGCTGATATACTGTTATCAAATGAAACCAATTTGGTTACATTGCACCATTTTCAGAACATACAAAAAGCAAGTGCTCCACATATAACCAAGGAAAAACACATTTCATGCAGACCTGTACAAGGCAGGAAGCAACATGGACAGTAAAACTGTAGGTGGATGGCAATATGTAAAACGATGCTCATGAATCTATAGGTGCATACTAGCAAAAACGTGAACTATAAATCGAATTTATGCATATTCCTATATGCTTAGGTTCAATAACTTTTGCTCTTTGCATGTCTGCTGATTTTGGTGGTGAAAATGTAAAAATTTAGTGGTCTTTGCATACGTCCATTCATTAAAGCCATATAGAACAATATTCTAGCATAAGCCAACACACAGAAATTGCATCAGCCATCAGTCAGTACCATTCCTTGTATCATTTTCCAATGTGTGTGTGTGTGTGTGTGTGTGTGTGTGTGTGTGTGTGTGTTTTCCAGAATATAATGTAATCAGTTCTTATTATCCACCTGTGTAGTAATGGGACACTTAGTTAATTACAGCTTGATTTCAAAAGACCTCTTGTACTGAGGCTGTTACTTATATAATCACTGAGTATATAATAAAATTTTTAAACAATACAAACTACATCCACACAGATACTCCAGAAGCCACCATATGGTGCATGGAAGAGAGTACCCTATACCAGTGCCAGCCATGCCACCACTGTGGCCTAGTTTGCACCATATTTTAAATATGTAGTATGATGCTAAGCTGATTTGGTGTATATTTTGTGATGATGTCATTGCAGCTATATTATACTATTGATAAGAATAATGTGTAGAGTTCACACATGTACATCTTGCAGGCATCTGTTTAAGAAATTGGCAATACTGAAATCCCTTCAGTACATTTACAACTCGAGGAGATTTGTTGTCAACAATCTTTTGGAGCTTTATGATAATACTTGTACAATACTAGAAGGAAATATTATCTGTATTTTGGTCAGTCTAACTCTGGGACATAAAAGAATAAAACACACTCTTGTGCAACTTTTGTTACTTATAGTACTCAAAGATGGCAGTTGCTTTGTGGGAACTCTGCCAGTCATTTCCACTGTGCCTGTCTGCCACTAACAACCTCCACTATGTGGTGAGAAGCAGTCTATCCTTGTCATATCATTTTTATTTGATTCTGGATTTTCCATTGTTGGATTAAACCTACAAAACTCTCTGAGAATCTGCCCAAGGAAATAAAATGTCTTGGAAAAACCAGAAGTGTTTTCAAATGTAGATTAAAGAAAACAATTTCCTAAATACCATAGAGTAATTCCTGAATAAGTATTCAGGTTACAATCCTATAACTGATTAGCATGTAGACACACAAATATTTTTTTAATTGTCTTTTCAACCTTTTATTCGTTTGAACACATTCCACATTATAATGTTTATTGTGAATATGATGTATGGAACATGGAACTGGAGAAAGCTTTAATTTCCTTATCCATACTGGTATTATCTTTTTTTGTATCATCAACCTTGTTTGCAGTAACACATTACCAGTTTGTTCTTTTCCTTGGTTTAAATAGAGTGTCTGTTTTGTTTAATTTCTGCAAGTGAATGTGTGTGTATTTCATGTTGAAATTTGGTAATTATGTTAACTGCATTAAACGTTTCTCAATTGAGGATGTTTGCCTGATCAAATATTTTGTGCAAATTGGTATGTGATCCAGTTATCCATGGAGTATGAATAAAGAAAATACAGTAAATTCCCCTTAACATGAACTCACTTAAGACGAACACTCAGTCAGTATGAACTAAACTGCAGCCCTGGCACAGAAGCACATGATCTTATAGAAAGTTTTAACAGTTAACATGAATTTTGTTCAGCATGAATTATGAACTTTTTTTATAGTCCACTGAATCATTAGATTTTATCATTTAATCCAAAGTTTCAATGCTTTTCTCTTTTTCCCCCTTTGTTTTACTGCTAGAGCTGCTTGAATGATATTGCTTGGCAATCATGATCGACAAAGACAACAACAATTTTTTGTTCTATAAAAGGGAACAATTATGAGTAACATTAAAGTTGTAAGCAGAAAGAGGGGAGTGATAGCCAAGACAAAGCAGACAAGCATAGATCTGCAAATAAAACTGAAACTTATAGAGGAAGTAGACCACGGTGTATTGAAAAAACATAGGATTGCAGAAAACTATGCACTTTTCAAACCTACTTTATCTGCAATACTTAAAGACCATGAAATTCTTAATGCTGCATTCGCTTCCAGACACAAACCTTTGCGATTGCACAGTGCTAAGCAAGAATATGTTGAAACTTTACTTCACATACACACTTCCATAGTACTTTCAAGTGAACCTATAATTGAGTCAAAAGCAAGCAAGACTGTAAAAAATAAATAAAATAAAAATAAAAAAATTACACACCCGCGATTTCAGTTGTTCTACTGCTTGGCTGATTGGTTCAAAATGAGCTGCTCAATTCACCATCAGTGATTTGTGAGGGAGCAAATGATGGAAGAGGAGGAAAAAACAGGCTGCATGAATTTGACCAAGTGAGAGAAAAATATACCTTGTGTGATGTCTACATATCGTCTTTTCCCAAGTCGCACCCTCCAAATAAAAGGCAACACGTTCCATGGTGAAGCAGTCAGTGAACAGTGGTTACTTGTTGTATTTGTATCAAATTCAGATGGTAGTGATAAGCACCATCTTTGAATGATCGGTAAACCTGAGAAACCACATTGTTTTAAGAACATGGACACTGATACTTTACCTTGCACCAACTCTCACCACAAGAAAGCATGAATCGACAGGTCATCATTCCATAAGTGACTTCATTTATACAGTCAAACGGTAACCTGGAATAGGTATGTTCTAACACTGCACAAAGTTAGAGCTCATAATATACATTGTCTTAACTAATGTGAAGCTCCATTCCCCCCCCCACCACTCCCCTCCTCTCCCTCCAAATATAAAAAGTCATCTACAGCCTTTGGATCAAGGTGTTACTGCCCTTATAGAGAGGTCTTAGCAAGCAACTTCTGAGAGCTGCAATTTGAATTGCTGAAAAGAAGATGGAAATAATTACTTTGAGAGTGCTTGATGCAATAAAAACTTTTGTCACACTCTGGAAATCCACTTCATCATAACACAATGAGAACTGTTTTAGCAAACCCTGTACACACAGAAGACACTAATCCTATTGAAAAGTTAGATGGTGGTAACAATACTACTTTATCCAACAAATAGAATATTCTACAAGGCATTTTGGACCTGGGAATACTTTTGATGTAAAAATAATTGTGTCTGATATGCGAGAAATGTCATCAGAAGAGAGAGGGGAGGACAATATCACTCTGCCTACCAGCTAGGAAGTGTTACATGCCTCTGACACTTTAAACATTTTGCTGCAACATCTGAAATGGTCACTAGTATTATGAACCCACGAGTAAGTCTGCTGTGAAGTTACAGGTAACTTTGGTCCCATATGCAACAGCACAATGTACAGGATTTTTTCGCCAGAAAATGATCTGCGAGTACCATTTTTCAAGTTACAGTACAGTAATTAACGCGAGCCTTTTTCCTTGTCACATTCATTTCCTGTGTTATTGTTGCAAACTAATGTTATTAAAAGGATTGGTGTAACACTGTAAACCTACTTTTTAATTTTCCAAGATAAGAGAATAAGAGATATTGTAGTGTTTCCTATGATGATACATGTAATATGCTGTAGTGCTTATATACTGTAAATGCTTAATGTGTAGAAAAAACATCAATGAAAAATTAAAATTTTGAGTTCCTGGTGAACATGATTTTTTTTTAAACATGAACTCTAGATTTTTTGGTTCTTTGGGATTTGTGTTAATGAGGGTTTACTGTAGATGTGTATATTTGTGTCAAAATAGTATATCACAAATTGCATAACTGACACCATGCCTATCATTCATATTCATGTCGATCAATGAGCCAAACTAACATATCACAATCTGCATAATTGACACCATACCTATCATTCATATTCATGTCAATCGCTAAGACAGGTATACCAAACAAGGCTATAAGTGCAATGCTCAGTCCAATCATCATGAAATTACCAAAGTTTGGGAAGGAGAACTGAATACTAAGGTTAACAAAATTTGAAAGCCAGTCTGTCATTCCCCATGATTATCGATAAATCAAAGACTTTTTTTTCAGTTCTTTTCCCTATGACATAGAAACCCATATTTCAATTTGAAAACTGACAACAAAATGCTTCAAAAGAACACCTGCAAAAAAATACTTACATATAGTATTAGATAATAAATTAAGCAGCACAACCATGCAGACTTTATTAAAGGAAAGATACAAAGAATAATATAAACCCTGAAGAGACTAGTTAGAGTAAAATGAGGATGCCCTCAGAACACCTAAAAACACCTCATTTAATACATATATGAAACCGATTATTACATATGTAAGTGGAATTTTGATTTCCAGAGCACAAAAACAGATACTACCAGAAATCAAGCACTTTGCTTCATAAGTGGAGCAATCAAAACTACATCCACTGTGTCCAGGCAACTATGTATATAAATCAAGAAGCAAACTGTGAGTACATTCATCAAAATGAAAGCCCCACAGAACGCAAACTGGATTGAAGTCTCCCCCGAGTTCCTTAAAAAACAAACAGCACCAACAGAAGCATGTAAAAAGGCACTGAACAGCCAAGATATAAATGTAACTGCGGAGAATGCCAAGAAGCTTGTCAATCCCTTACATTACATGGATATAAAAGATGGTTGACAACTATAGTAGGACAACATTACTAAGAAGGAAATTTCAGATATTGTAAAAAGGAAATTTGCTATTCACCATATAGCAGAGATGCTGAGTCGCAGATAGGCACAACAAAAAACTGTCACAAATAAAGCTTTCGGCCACTATGGCCTTTGTCAAAATTAGATGACTGGCAACTGAGGCCACACTGTGAGCAGCAGCATGATGCGAGTGGCGGCTGAGTGGGGGTAAAGAGGAGGCTGGGGTGGGGAGTGCGGAGGGATAGTAGGGTAGAAGAGACTGACAGTGACATGCTGATGGGAAGTGTGCAGGGACGAGGTGGAAAGAGGGTAGGACAGCTATGTGCAGTCGGGAGGTTAGACAGAGGGCAGTGGAGAGGTGGGGAGGGGGACAGCAGAAAAGGAGAGAAGTAAAAAGACTGGGTGCGATGGAGGAGTGAGGGCTGTGTAGTGCTGGAATGGGAACAGAGAAGGGGCTGGATGGGAGAGGACAATGACTTAATGAAGGTTGAGGGCGGGAGTGTTATGGGAACGTAGGATCTATTGTAGGAGAAGTTCCCACCAGCGCAATTCAGAAAAGTTGGTGTTGGTGGGAAAGATCCATATGGCACAGGCTGTGAAGCAGTCATTGAACTGAAGGAATTCATATAGAATGCGGCACAGTTGTGGCAGCTTAACTTGTAAATCACAGGACTGGACTGGAGTAGGTGGTTGTAGAAGGACATAAAAGGCAGGTCTCACATCTAGGTCTATTAAAAAGGGTTTGAGCCATGAGGTAAGGGGTTGTGTAAGGGATGGATGAGTATATTGTGTAGTTTTGGTGGACGGCAGAATACCACTGTGGGAGGGGTGGGAGGGATAGTGGGCAGGACATTTCTCATTTCAGGGCACAACGAGAGGTAGTAAAAAATTTCAGATATGGTTTTACTGGCAACTGGAAAAACACTCAGAACCAAAATGGCTTAGAATGTATACAGATGGATCACAGATTAATGATACAGCTGGATGTACGGCATGGTGCACAGTGATTTCCCAATAGTACAAAGGGCCACCCAAAAAGTAATGCCCCACATTTTAAATCAACCAACAATGTTGTGAACACAAATGTTAGGTATGAATTCTTTGAAGTTTCCAGAGTTCACATGCAACAATGCTTCAAAGTGGCACCTGTAAGTGTAGTGCATTGTAATTGAATTTATCTCTGTGAAGAAAGAAACTGTGGGAAATATTCACCAATGTTTGTGTGAAATCTATGCAGGATCTGCAGTTGGCAGAAGTACAGCTGGTCACTGAGAACAAAGGGTGAGGCCATCAGAAGGCAGTTTGGCTGAGCTCCACAATGTACAGTGAGCAAACAGATCATCCAAGGCTGTCACACCTAACATATTGCACCATGCTGATGTTCTCATTCACAAGGATCGGCGCATTAAGAGTTAGCAGTTGGGGTTGCTGTTATCAATCAGCAAAGAAAGTGTGGATGCTATCATCCATGCTCTTGGATGCTCAAAAATCAGTGCAAGTAGGGTTCTGCACTGTTTTATGGTGGAACACATACCCCACAGAAAATCATTTTTCTGAATTTTTGCAACATTTTGAACTTGAGGAAGAGATCATCTTGTCCTCGAATGTGATTGGTGATGAAACTGGGGTCACGATTTTGGGCCCTAAACAAAAAGACAGTGAATGTAATGGTGTCATCTTCACTTCCCACAGAAGAGAAAATTCAAAGCTTCCACCAATATGATCATGATTGTAGTAACCAAAATCAACCGCGGGAACACCTTGGGCTGCGGGATCGGAACCGCCAGGCGGAGAAGCCGCCGGCGGTGGAGCACGCACCACCGGGTAAACACAAGGACGAGTCGGACGACAGACCAACGACAACCGACAACAACCGACAATGACCGACTATGACCGCCACAACAAGGAAGAGATAAACAACGGAGGCTTGTAGGAACCACAACACCAAACACCAACAGTAAATCCTCTTGGAACCAGAGCCAGGCAAATGTCAAAAACAAGCAACGACCAGAATGCAGTACCGCCGAGATAGAGACGCAATCCAGAGCGAGTACCAGACTGACTGGACTAGGGCAGAGCGGGTCCCTATACACCAAACCGGAGAGAGCGGCTATTGGCCGCAGTCTGCACGTGGTGTAGCGGTGGCGCCCTCGCTGCGCGAGAGCCGCTGCGTGGAAGAGCCGCCGCAGACGTGGAGCCCTCTATGGGCTGGGTACGTCCATTTGTTCTAGCACGTGTTCGACTTCCGCAGCGGAAGGTACTAGAATGATGACTGTGATTTGGTACAGTGAGGTCACGATTCTCACTGATGGGGACAGTAACATTAATTGGAGGCTTACTTGAACACATTAATCACACTCAAGAAGTTTTTCCAGTGACTTTGGCACCATAAGAACCCAGGTAACGTTTTGATCGAACATGATGACACTAAGCCTCATAAGATGAAGCAGGGTTGGAGTGTGATACCCGATCCATGCTACAGCCTTGCCCTAACTCCCCCAGACTTCCACTTGTCTGGATAATTAAAGGATAGCATTTATGGAACACATAGAGGCGATTTGTGTACCGGAAAAAGTACTGGTAATGGGGCATCCACACCCTAATGTCCTGCCAGAGAAAGGCCATAGAGCTGGATGCAGATTATGTGGAAAAATAGGGTGTGTAGATAAAACATCATACTTTCACATGTGTAATTTTCACTGTGCACAAAAAATAATTGTTAAAGAAAGAAAAGTTAGGCATTATCTTCGGGGTGACCCTCATATGATGAACTTTGATGTTGAAATACATGCAATTCAACTAGCAGCTAACAACCTTATATACAAGAACCAATTTATTTCCAATAGCTGTATATTGGTTGGTTCTAGAGGAGCAATTCCAGCAATCTTAACAAAACCCTCCACAGCAACTAAAACCATAACTGAAATGAGACCAGCCTTACAGTATATCATAGACAGAAATAATGTGTCAATGGACAACTTCATATGTGGGAATCAACAGAAATGAGACTGCTGCTCTATTGACCAAAAAAGGAACACATCATAATAATCATCATCATCATCCAATTTGTTCACTTGGTGATGAGGCCTCTTGGAGTCAGCGTGCAACATATGATCCCCACAGATTCTTCCATTTCTACCTATCTTGAGATTCCCATTGCCAGTTCAGTCTGGCTCTCTTTCTTGTCTCTGCCTCATCTGTTGGGTGGTCTTCCCCTTTGTTATTTTTGGTAAATTTAGCTCCAGTCTAGTACTAGTTTTGACCACCAGCCATCTTTTCTTTCAGCAACATGACCAGCCCCCTGCCATTGTAAGGTATTTACTCTTTCCATCATGTTACTGAAGCTTGTTCTCTGTCTGATATCAACTGCTTTCTCTCTTTGTGTAGCCCAACACTGATCTTTCTATTCCTCTGTGCATTACTGTTAGTTTTCTAACAACAAATTCATTTCATGTCCATGTCTCACAGCCATAAGTTTTACTAGCTGTATACAAACAATGGAAAATCCAGAATGGTATAATATTATGAAAAGGATAGATTGCTACTCACGGCATAATAAGAGATATTGAGTTGCAGACTGGCACAACAAAAAGATGGTCAAACAAGTAAGCTTTCAGCCAGGAAGGTGTTCATCCAAATTAGACAAAACACACACACACACACACACACACACACACACACACACCTATATTTCGTGAGAAGCAATCTATCCCTTTCAAAATCTTGTCATTACTGGCAGTATACATTGGTCAGAACTGTTTTCTTCAGCTCCGCTGGCATCTTAGACTTTTAAACTTATCTCCCATAAGCTTTCCATCATAATTTAATACGTCAAAATGTTTCTGGTTTCATATTTTCAAGATGAACCAGATAGACTTAATCTGTGACCCTTTGCGGCTACTCGCTTCCAACAGATATATTTCCCTCTGGTGTAGACCAACTTCAGAGCAGACTAAAGCAAGTTCACTACCCAGTATTTGAAGTTCTTCTATACTATTTGCAAATAGACATCATCAAAAAAATCTCAGGTTATTTAATCTCTTTCCCAAAATTTGTTTTCTTTTGTTTTCCAATCCAGTTAAGAGATTACTTTATGTAGGACTGCTGAAAATAGTTTTGGAAATGTAGAGTCATTTTGTTTTACACCTCTCCTTAATGGAAAATTCATTTCTGTTCCTTGTTCTGTTACGAGCCTGGCAGAAACTGATTGAACTGAACGTCTTTTCAAAATCTAGAGAGACAAGCTACATAGGTAAAGCATACTCATCTGTTCTACTGACTGTTTCATGTAGAGTGAGGATATGATCAACTGTACTAAACCCTCCGAGGAACCCAGTTTTTTCAATGAGCTGGCCCATGTCAAGCGTAGTACTCAATCTGGTACTCAAAATTCTAGTAAAAACTTTGCACAGTATGGCTGATAGGGTGATAGTTCTTTATACCTTTAGTACAACCTTTCTTTTGTATTATAGTTATTTTGGCTTCATTCCAATCTCACAGTAATTTTCCACTGTGCAAACAACTTGAAAATATTTTAGGTAGATGCTTTATGGATTCCTCATGCATCAACTTGAAAACACCAACTGAGACGTCAGTACTACCTGGAGCAGATCCTTTTTTTAATCTTGTTTATAGTATGTTTGACTTATGAGGGGAGTATTTCTGAGATTTGGGAAACGGGCATCCAATTCATCTAGATAAAAATATCAGCATTCACTTTACTGTAAAGGTTATCATAAAAATTCTCAATATATTTGAGTATTTCTTTCTCATCTGTAATTCAGCTTTGATCAGTGTCCAAAGTTATTAGTTGATTCTTTCCAATCATAAGCTTCTTTTTGGACATATTTAAACTAGATTTCTTCCCAAGACTGGCTTTTAGTGTATCTGCTTCATACTTTTTGATGTCTTCTTTCATGCTCTTTCACAGAGTCTTGCACAGGGCTTTATATTCTGTATTATTTTTGCCTGGTTCTACTTTCAGTTTTCTCTTGTCCATCAAACTTATCATTTTATTTGTCAGCTTCTTTGGCTGGTTTCAAAATTTGCACAAGCTCCCCACTTCTTCAGCTGTTGTGATCAGTACTTTTGTTACTTCTTCTGCTTCACATTCTTTTAATTTTCTCTTAGATCTTTCTTGAAGTTCCTCTTTCCATTCTTTTATTTGACAGCAAGGTAAAATGTTCCAGAGTTAAATTAGCCCCTCATTTGAATCTCTGGATGGGAGCTGCTTTAGTGTCACAAAATCCTAAGTCTACAAAATGGGACAAGCAGTGTTTTCAAATATGGACACACAATTGCTGTTCGTTAGTAGATGACAGAAACAGTAGGGGAATTTGAAAAAATTAACTGGATCATTGTTGGCTGAAGTGACATATGTTACATAGATGAGAACTGCCTTCAACTGAATTCGGGAAATCTCTTCTATTACTGTGGTGAACCAAATGGAGTTGAGTTTTTAGTAAACAAAACCATAGCAGACAAGGTAGTAGTATTAGAACAAATTTCACACAAAAATGCACATTTGGCCCTCAAACTGTCAGAAATGTATAAAATCTGAAGAGTTCAAGGCTGAAAGAAGACACATACAAAAAAAAAAAAAAAAAAAAAAAAAAAAAAAAAAAAAAAAAAAAAAAATTACACTATACACTTAAGAAAACTATTCCTAAGACAATAACAGAACCTGTGTAACACACTTAAAGAGTAAATCAAAAGGGAAAATTTGGGAGCTATTCAAGAAAAAACTGAGGAAGGAAGCAGTAACCAACTTTCATCTAACAATGGGACATGACTGTCTAGCCCAACATCTATAAATCTTAGGAGTACTTCTCACAAATGGATGTCCTATTTGTGCCCTGCAGTTGACGGCTGAGGCGGAGGAGACACCTCTGGTGTGGACAGTGGCTGCATTGATACTGATAAGAGATACTGGAAAAGCTGCACCAGGTTGATCCACCAGTGATGGGGGACCCCTCATATGTTGTGGCAGGGACCCCGTCACATCACATGATCCGTTTAGTGATGCAGACTGACATGGCATGGCGAAGTCAGTGTCCCGGCTGGGTTGTCCAGGCGTCCACACACAGGCACAGCTGGTTGTAATTACATGCACAGAGGCCCTCCTCCATACAGAAGTCACAGAGACAGTGGGTGTGGCATCAGGAGATGACGGCAGGAATCTATTTGGTGTGACAACCAAACCCACATGCCCAGTCACCTCAGGCTGGAAATGGGATGATGGCTGCACTGGTTGGCATCCCTGGCTGGGCTGCAGGAGTGTCCAGAGTTGATGTCCATGAAGGAATTCAGCGGGGCTGTTGTTGCCAAATGGTAAGAATGATAGGAAGACATATATAGGCAACATCAGATGGGGACCGAGTCACATACTTTCTCATTTACGTTTTGAATGTTATAACTAATCTTTCGGCCTCATCATTGGACTGTGTGTGGCAGGACGGGACAAAAATGTGGCGAATCTTGTGAGCATTGCAGGAGGAGGCAAATTTCTGTGACACGGACTGTGGGCCATTATCAGAGATCCATGTTGCCAGAAGTCCTTCAATGAAAAAATTCTTCGACAGGGCTGCCACAGTGGCAGATTATTTATTTATTTCATTAACAGTACAGAGGAACCTATCACCTTGAAATGTAAGGAGGGTCAGATGCTTCTAAATCTAACAGCAAAGACTTCTTATTATTATAATCTTATTGGTATACAGTTGTTAATGTTTATTTAATAATATAAAGAACATAATATATAAACATATCTAAAAACAAAGATGCTGTGACTTACCAAACTAAGCGCTGGCATTCGTTTGGTAAGTCACAGCATCTTTGTTTTTAGATATATTTTTCCCACGTGGAATGTTACCCTCTATTATATTCATATCAATAATATATAAACATTTCTCTAAGGTTACAGAGAACTGAAAGCTTAACAATTGTTTAGGTGCCACGGTGGCAGAGGCTGAAGTTGATGGGCAATGAACAACATATGGGAACCGACAAACTGCATCAATTACTATTAGCAGTATGCATTAGGAAAGGGCTGGAGAAACCGATATGGAGATGGTCCCAGGCCTGCAAAAGTTGTGGCCACAGAGACAATGTTGCCCAAGGGGAAGCTTGCTGCAGTTCACATTGAGAACATGCCATCAAAATGAGTGATGTTGCCATCCAAATCAGGCCAAAGAACATAACAGCGGGCTAAGGCCTTGGTGCGTGAGGTCCCCCCCCCCCACCCACCCCCCCCACCCCCGCTCCCCTCCACCCTCCCAGTGACCAGGATGCAGCAATCACAGGATCTCTGGATGGAGAGCCGAGGGAACCATTATGCGAGGAGCTGAATAGTCTGTATCAAGGGGTAGAACACCATCAATGACAGAGAAATGATTCTGAAACACGTAGTAGTTTGAAGGTGGTCAAATGCCTGTGACAGAGGCGCCTCAGGCCAGCCACGTTATACGCGATGTATCATTTTCCATAAAACCGGATTGACAGCACTGGCCTGTGTGACATGAGTGCCATGGGGTGGAAGGGAATCTCATAGTTGTACCGAGAGGGGGACAGTGCCAAACATTGAAGGTGATGCGCTGCTTTGTGTGGCAATAACGCTGGGGGGGTTAAACAGTGAAACTAACAACTTGTGATCCATGATGAGATGGAATTTTCATACAGGAAAACGTAAAACTTCTTTAAGACATAAACAATGATGATGTCTTCTTTCTCTATTCGTGAATATCTAGTATGAGCCAAATTAAGTGTCTTCGATGCATATGCTATAGGTCACTTCAAGTCATCAGAATATTTATGAGCCCATGCTGGGACACATCAGTTGCTAATACCAAATGTTGACCCAGTTGGTAAGTTACAAGACAAGATGCAGATTGTAATGGAGACTTCACTTGGGAAAACACCTTTTCACGTGACTGCAACCAGTGGAAAGATGTCCCCTTATGCAGCAAGGCATGTAACGTTTGTGCAACAGACACCATCCCCAGCAAAAACTGATGATAGTAAGCTATCTTACTTAAAAAAACCTGGAGTTCCGATGTAGGACACAGAAGAGCCATAATGGCAGAGGCATTCTGATGAAGGAGTTTGATGCCAGCACAAGAGACCTTGAACCCAAGATAAATAATAGAAGGCAGAAAGAAGCAGCATTTTTCTAAATTTCATTTCAAATCAGCGGCCTGTAACAGTAAAAAGAGGGTACGTAAGTTGCTGAGATGGTCATCACTGCAGGAGCTGGAAATCACAGTATTATCAAGATAGTTGGCACAGCAAGGCACAGAGCTCACGAGTTGTTCAAGACACCAATAAAAAATAGCCAGGAGGCTGGCCACACCAAATGGTAAAAGTAAGAATTGATACAAGTCGAAAGGCATGTTAACTACCCAGAACCATTGAGTGCCAGCATCAACGAAAAGCTGCAAATATGCATTGGACAGGTCAATCTTGGAAAAACACTGACCACCAGCAAGTTAGGCAAAAAGTTTATCTGGAGGTGCATGTGATCAATAATAGACTGAACACTGAGAGAAACTTTGAAATCACCACAAAGGTATAACTGTCCCGACGGTTCCTTGACAATGACTAAACAAGTAGCCTATTCCCAGGATGCAATCGATTGGATGACTGTGGAGGCTGTGAGGTGGTCGAGCTCCACCCTGACTTGGTCAGGAAGCACCATCAGCACTAGGCGAGCCCAAAAGAAACAGGGTCTGGCCGAAGGTTTCATGGTGATGCGGGCTTGGAAATTATTGGCACAACCCAAACTTGCAGGAAACAGGGCTGTAAGTTGAGAGTGCAAAGAGTCGAGTTGCATATAAGGCACTTGATCAGAGACAAGATTAACATCATCAGAAACAGTAAACCCAAAAAGTTTAAAAGTGTCCAAAGGAAACAAATTTTCGGCACATGCATTGTTCAGCACCAGAAAATTCAGCAGATGAGCCACAGATTTATAAGTGACTAGGACCAAGAAACTACATAATATCAGAATGCTTTGTTTATTGTAACTAACTAATGTATGTGACACTGGTGTTGTAGGGGGAGAATCCAAGTCCAAGTACACTTGCAAGTTGAGTAATGACACAGCAGTACCAGTGTTGACTTGCATGTGCAAAATCTTCTGGTTAACACTGACATCAATAAAAAGCTTACTGGGTGCAAATGGAGATTGCCAATACACTATTGACATCCATGTCAGCATCTGCAATAGACTTTGGAATTTTGCATTAACAGGAACAAACTGGCCCACTTTGTTACACTGGTGGCAAATGTCCCACCTCTTAGGACATTCTGGCCTATCATGAGTGACAAAACATGATGGACAAGAGGGAAACATGGAGCACATGGATTGTTCATTACCGGGCTTGCGTGCTGCTGCTGCTGCTGTGGCTGCCACAGTGAGGCGGGCTGGTTGCCGTTATGTTTTGCCTGCATGCGGACTGCTGCCACCATATCATACCCCGGTGAACTGTCTGATAAACAGTGGGGAGGGAAGCAGGTTGATCTTCTGCAATTTGACACCAACAATTCAATTCGACTACCCGCAGACTTCAAAACCTCAAACAATTGTGCAATAGTCAGTACGTTAGAGGGGGAGGAGTTTTCACATTGGAGGGCTTGCTCATGACCTCACAATCAGGGGCCAACCAGATGATTGCATCATGAACCATTTGGTCAGCATATGACTCCTTATGTACATCAGTGACAAAGTGACAATGACGGCTTAAACTGTGAAGCTCAGCTGCCCAGTTCTTCTAGAAATGTTCCGGTTTCTTGCGACTCTGACAGAACTCAAGTGGCAATGACATCCATCTGTTTACAGTAGTATTTCGAAAGAAGGGCACACATGCTATCAAAAGTGAGTGAAGACAGATCCTGCAGGAGGGCCAGTTGGCAAAGGAGTTGATACACATGAGGCAATAACCAAGACAAAAGGAAAGCACAGCATAACGTAACTTCAGTCAATCAAAATGCATGAAAATGCTGCTGCAACCATTTTTTGTAGACTTCGTTTTCTTTGACAGACTGATCATAAGCCAGAAACAGTGGAGGTAAGTGACTGGGATAGTGACATGCAAAACAGGACAGGAGGTGCAAGTGGTGACGTGGCAGGCAGGCGATGTAGATTGAGACAGACCAGAAATGGCCAAAACAAAGGCAAGCGGTTACAAGACCTGGGTTTGATTGTGTTGCGCTGTGGCAGACACCTCCTGCAATTGTCTGTGAAGCTGCAACACCACACTAAGACATAGACAAAGAAACTCCTCAGTATCACCATCGGACATTGTAGATGCGATGGAGGACCAACCAGAGACTGAAAAATCGTATGGAAAACAATCCCAATCTCATCGCCATTTGTGTTGTGACACACAATACAACCGAGAATGTTAGCACAACTTTATTAGACTGTGGCATGTACCCCAGTCACCATAACATACACTAAACGCAGTAAGATAAGGTAAATGTATGCAAGCAATGATAACATGACAACTCAGCATGAGCATAGTGTGGCAGGATTTACATAGGCACTTGGCTGTGGCATGTATTGCTCTTTCGCAGCACACTCTCACGAATGACACCACATTGCTAATGTGTGCTGCTTTCAAGTGTGCACACATATTATTATTATTTCTTTCTTTTCTCAGACGTTATGTCTGGTCAAAAATGGAAAGTGACGCGGACCTTGATCAAGCGTGACTTCCTTTTAACTGTACGGTATATGTTATACTGCATTTAGGAACTTTCGGGTAATTGAACATGTATCAATAATTACGGATTTCTGTAGTTGTATATATAAGTTTGGATGTAGCTATATTGCATTGATGTACTGGTGGATATTGTGTGGTATGACTCCTGTAGTTGATAGTATAATTGGTATAATGTCAACTTTATCCTGATGCCACATGTCCTTGACTTCCTCAGCCAGTTGGATGTATTTTTCAATTTTTTCTCCTGTTTTCTTTTGTATATTTGTTGTATTGGGTATGGATATTTCGATTAGTTGTGTTTATTATTATTATTATTAATTATTATTATTATTATTATTATTTTCAAAGTAGTTATGTAAAAAGTTTTTAATACTTTCATGTTGATATGCAGTGGGATGTTAATTGTATTATGGCTTAATTTTCAACAAAGCTATATTTAACAACAATAACAATATACTGTTTTGATGAGACTGCCCTCAATAAACAAATGGATACAGAAAAATAGAATATTCTTCCACCATTACCAGCTGTGGACAAATATTGCATGAACAAGTAAGCACTGATTAGCCAATTATCATAGACGAAGGTTAAATAACAATAAATACTGAAAAAAAAATTGGATATCACACAGCCACTCAATTACTCCAGCACTTCTGTACAGTAAGTAGGTATGTACTAAACGATGATATTTCATACACTATATGACTTCTGTATCTCCTGACAGATGCACAGAGGATCTTAACAGTGTGCACTAGTGATTGGGATGAATTAGGGCTAATAACAGACAGAAAATTGTAAATAAACTCTGTGATGGATATGGCAATGGTAAATGTTAACATGGAAAACACTACAGACTTATTACAAGCACAAAAAGCTGAGTTTATGAAACAGACTGTATCCTTGCAGATAAAACACTCTGTTGTCAGCACAACAGTAACTTTTTAAAAGCAGACAGTGGAAGAGAAAATGCAAAATGAGTGTGAGGTGGGGGAGGGGGACGGCACCAAGCATTGTCAATGCAAACCACTCAGTGTATGGAAAATGCCTACAACAGGAATAAATAGCAGTGGTAACTGATTCGAAGGAGGGCAGTCACTAACTGTTCACTACAGAACATAATCAAAAAATAGCTTTTTGGTGAACATGAGTGCAGACGTATATAATACCCTTCCAAGCTGCCTAACTTTCTGCTGCAAATGTATCTGTGACTAAAATTTTTGGATACATGTCGATATCATCAAATTGTGGGCTATGATAAAATTTTGAACAGTACTTCACCCTTGATACGGCATGGATTGAAAAACAAAAGAATTTTACGAAAACACACTACAGCTCTGGAATGCCATGTAAAATTCTGTTGCCTTCCCAGTGTTAGGTAGAATGTTCTGCATATATTTTGGAAGGCTGTAGTAATTTTCATCATCTGATAAGTGTTATCATCTTACAGCATAAGTGTCTGATGGGATTTGATTCAACATTGGGATATGTGATCCTAGCAAGGGGAGCTAAGTGATGGACTCATTTTTGTAAGTATTGTAGGTCCTGCTTTAGTAATGCAGTTGCTGAAACATTTCTTCATGTATCAGAATATTGGGCTGAAGAGATCTCTGAGGTGTCAGACTCTCACCTGGGACTGGATTTACATCATGCCGCAAACCATAAAGTTGCGAAGCTGGGCAAAGAAAGTCCTCAAGTAACGTCAGTCAATACTTGCTCTTTGGTAGCCCTGTCAAACATTAATATCAAAAATACATCAACTTTCTGTTTAAATGCTACAAACTGCTTTGCATAAGATCTGTGATGAACTGTGCGATTCCTTGAGCTGTTTGGTTTGCTACTTGCAAATAATTTGAGTGTTATCTACACAAAGTGTCACCATTTTAAGGTTGGTATCTGTCCCCCCCACCCCCCACCCCACCACCACCAAAGGCACACTGGTGTAGTACATCCTATGTTGTCTGGTAAGAGTTACCAGCATTTGCAGGAACACAGGAAATAAGCCGTTTTTATGAGTTTCATGACTTGCTAAAGGAAAGTCATTTTGATTCATGCCAAATGCATGAAAGACTGAAAGTAAAGGAAGCTGGAGAGGAAGTAATACTTGTCTCATGATGAAGAAGTGGCCAGAGGTATTCTGCATAATGGACTGACATATTAAATTATGTCTGATGTAACCACAAGCTCATCCCATACACCGAATAATGATTACAACGTAACACTATGGTTAAGACTTGGGAGACACATTCCAGAAAAGTGGGGTTCAACTTCCAGTCCAATCATTCAAACTGAGGTTTAATGTAGCTTTCCTAAACTTCTTAGGATGAATGCTGGGGTAGTTCCTTTTGAAAAGGACATGACCAATACCTTCCCTATCCTTGAGAAATCAAAGCTTATGCTCCATGTTCAGCAGTCTTGGAATTTCAAGTCATAAGATCCCTTCCTTTGAATGGATTCATCACAATGTGTATATGCCCATCTGTACTCAGGCATATCCATTTCACTAAATGTTGGTGAAGTAATTAATGTGTATCTTCATTTAGAAAATAGAGTAGGGCTTTTTTAAACAGTGTATGCAAGGGTTTGGATACCAAGAAGAGGGATACGCTGATTGTTGCTTTTTGTCAACAAGGACTGTCAAGAAGAGAAGAGCACAGATCTGGAATTGTTTTCAAAATCTAGGTGGCGTTCATGACTTGCCCCACACTGGTTATCATAGAACAACAAATTTTACTGAGGAAAATTGGCAAACAGCCGTATCTTTTGACAAGTTATTTTATTTAGACCACCAGTCTTGGAAGCTCATTATTGTCATGTTCATCCCCTTTGCACTCAATGTATAGACCAACAGATATATCAATACTTATCAAGTCTTTGAAGTAAACACTCCAAAAATGAGTTCACAGAATCCAGATACTGATGGGTCCAGTTATGCAAGTATCAATGCATCCGATGGTCTATACATGGAATGAATAGGAGCTTGAAGATGGCATTAATCAAAAATGATGGACTAAATAGAATCTCTCTTAAAACATATGGCTGTTTGATGATTATCCTTGTTAAAAATTTGACCGGCCGCTGTCCTATATCCACAAAGGATCAACAGAGATAGACCAACAGCTGTGACAGGAGGTAGAGATCTTCTAACATACAGGGCCAGACTACCACCATAATAAACAGTGACTTTCTGAGGGCCACATCAAGAGGAATATGCCCAACCACATGGTATGAAACAGGCTCTAGAATGTCTCTCTCTATTCTAGTCATCCATGCAGCAGCCTGGACCTTAAACAGATACGACATGCAGAGTGGTACAGATGGGCACAAAATCTACAGGAGTGAACTATGGACTCCACAGATGAACACAACAGATGACTGATACCAGATGACAATCATCAACATGTGTAAGGGCACACGGTAATTCTGGACACCTGAGAGATCCCATCAATCGAGCAAGCAAGGTAGTTGATCAGTGATGCTTTGGGGTGGCACAGTGTGGAGGTGTTGGACACTATTTTTGTTCATCCATGGCAAACACAACACTCCACAATACATGAACATAATCATCCAAGCCATCATTGATCCAGTTCAACTGAATTTCTGGGAAGAATTCAAGTTAATGGATGACAGTTTCTGTGACTTTTGTGCAGGCATCATCAACAATCTGGAAGATGCTTGGGGGAGACTGAAAGGAGCTGTATGAGCATGTCCTCACTCACCATGACATCTACGAGAATCAACACAATGTTGCCACTGAAGAATGGGATAAATCATACCTACAGTGTTTAAGTAAAGGTGTGGGCAACATGCCATGTAGTGTGCTGGGTTGCATTCATGCAAAGTGATGTGTTATTCTACATTGAATTACTTTTCTGCACAATGGGCTTACTTCAAGAAAAGTATTTTTTGTTTCTGTTAAATTACAGTGTGGTATCACATATCGATACAACCCCACAGGCATCAAATTGACAACAGAATTGAAAGTTTTCATCAGACACCGATAGTGGACGTGGGTGATCCTGAGTACCCAATGATGCACGCCCATTGAGCCACACCTCCAGCAGCTCTGAGCTGCAAGTGTTCTCTGCTGCTACAATACAGTATGGCCGGTGGCAACCACACTGCCATTCATACACTGGAGTCACTTTGCTATATGATGCTATGCAGATGCTGCCTAGTCACAGCTCCAACTCCATCATTTGTGCTTTAGTACACAGAGCCTCTTCCTTGTTGACACTGAGAGATGGACTCTTTCTTGTTGCATTATTTGTAATGAGTTTCCGTATGCTTGGAAAAATACAAGTTAAGTCAATCTTCTGCTAACTGTGCTAACTTGTTCACTAATCATTTATGCTGCTGCCCAGCTTTCCTATGACAACAGTTGCTGCACCAATCTATAGCAGACCTCTCATTACCGTTGCATATGAAGTTGTACACAACATACAGTACATGTGACTGTTGGATTTTGGTTGTCAATAAATTGATAGATGCATTACTTTCAAACTACTGCTTCACCACCACACTGAATGCTTTAGAACTATTGTTTCGAGGGTGATGTACAACTTTTTTTGTGTATAATACACAATACCAAACTAAATTTTTCAAAAGCAGACAACTTAAGCTGTGTATAATTATAAGCAAATTAATACTCTGATGCATGATATAAAACATTGAACAAAAAAAATGTTATAAATGCTTCAGCACCAATATTTCACAAAAAAGGAGTTATTTACACTGACACACATACATGCTCCACCTCATTCTTAATAAGTGAAAAACATTAAACAAAAACACGTAAGAGACACGAAGATACAAACTGATTAGTTTTTACCTTAGGAAACTAAAATAGTCTTCTGACTAATTCCCATCACTTGAATTACCTGAAATATCACACCACAATAATTGAAAAAAATCTGAAACTCTCAGGCCAGAAGTATTTTCACACAGTATGCAAAAATTTAAAGCAGAAATTTGAAACAAAACTCAAATCACTATTTAACATTAACTGTAAAATGGAATGTGTGAATGAAGAGAGATCACTGCTCATCATTTACAACATGTGCCAAACAGTGGGCAGGCATGTGTGTTTTAGCACAGAAGAGTGATTTTATCTGAGAAATAAGCAATTTATTATCCTTTGTCTGTGCCTGTCCACTGCACAGAACCTCTTCTGTAGTGACAATGTGCCATCACATACATATTACAGTTTATACCATATTCTCCATTAATAGGGATGTCCTCGTTGGAAGTAACATTTCGCAGTTGTAGTACACCACCATGTGCAGAATGGCACTGTGGTATTATTTGTGTTAGCCTGCAGACACGAGATAAACAGCTGAATATCAAAGAATCAGGACAGAGAGGACAGGCTTAATTTTTATAAAGTTAACCACTTCAATAATTCTTAAGACTTTCTTTGTGGTGTCTTTTATTTGAAATATATTATCTCCTAATAAGAAACAAAATGTGCCACTACCTAAATATCTGCCTCACTCACAGACATTCTAGGTCAAGTTTCATCATATGATCATCAAAATGGATATCCTGCCTTGTTGTCTAAAAACAATGTATTAAAAAATTATCAAAGATATAAAAAATAGCTGCTATACCACTGTAACAGTTAGCTATGTAGTCTTACAATGAGAGCTTTGTGGTAGATTCTTTTATGTGTTTGTCTATTCTTTGTTTGTCTGTTGTCAATGTATTATGCTCGCAGTAAAAGGTCGTAACAACGTGATAAAATTGTCTCTGATAGTGCTGTTAAAAGAATTACTGTTTGTTGAACACATGAAGAGTCTGGGGAGAGATGGCTGGATATTTTTAGCAACTATTCATACATGAGATTGCAGGTTCGAGTGCTGTTGTCCACGTCTCTTCCCGTACACGTCGCATTCAATCTGAAACAATTTTGCTATTTCAATACTTCCAAAAATACTAATAAAGGTCGTGATGCTCACCTTTGTTATCATGAAATAATAACAGTTTATTGTGTCTCTTGTACAATTCTCCACATAACATCAAAAGAAGTGAACAGAAAATTCTAGTTACCCTTAGTTAGGAGTAAATCACAGATAGCGTAATATTCCAAGTCAACGATATAATTATCATAGAGTCTCTCAGATAACATCTTTGCCACTTAGCTTTCTCAAAGTCGATTCAGTACATTACATATTTATTACACTACAGCTTTTACTGCCAGTATTTGCATTACTGATGATCTTTGTTTTATGGGAATTAGGGCGTGGTCAAAGGCATATTTCTCTGACCAAAAAGTTTGAAGTGGCTCTTCAGACAGTGAAGACAAAACCCTTGTGTTGGTTGCTGTAGACTAAAAACATTTTTGTTACAGGGAGAGAAAGAACTCTCAGAATTGCTAAATTTTCTGAATGATATTTTTTATCATCATCATCATCATCATCATCTTCTTCTTCTTCTCTTCTTCATCTTAATTCCAAGTATTAGGCCTCTTGACCTTTAACAGTCTCACCCAGAAGGTCTTCTGCAATCTTTCCACTGGTCGACCTACTGATCATAGACTGTTGGGGTGGTACTGTAGATTTGAGTTCATTCATTGTACATGCTTTCTCCTGCTGTTTTGGTAGTTTTGAATATAATGGGTGATGGTTTCTTTTTTAAATTCATTCAACACATTATAATTACCTATGTTACCCCAAATAATTAATTGCATTAATGATTTAATTAATTAAGATATTGATTCTAATGTAAAGTACAAATAAAAATAAAGTTCACAATGGAAAAAGAGAAAGGCAGTCAAATTTCATTTTTGGATGTACAGGTACTTAGAAAACCTCATGGAGCTTTAGAGCATAAAGTCTTCAGAACGCCCACTCACACAGACAGGTATTTTCACAAAAATTCCAATCAACATTTCAGGCAGAAAAGGGAAGTAATCAAAACAATGGTGATCTGAGCTAAAAGAATCAGTGGACCACATTACCCTGAGAACAAGCTCGATCATTTAAGAATTGCCTCCAGAAAAAAACAGTTGCTCTGACAAAGAGTATTGTACTACATCCTAAGACATCTGGAGTTTCTAGTGAAAAGAACCAACCAAAGGGTTAGTTTTCCTCCCACTTATAAAAGCTGTTGCAGATCAGTCAGCAAAGTACCAAGAAGGCATTGTATTTAGATAGTGTTTAAACCACCAAGAAACAAGCATGAATTTTGGAACACTGCAAAGTACCCATCTCGCTGGTTGCCATAGCAAGGATATATCAAATCCCTTGCACATTTGGTCAAGTGTACAAAGGAACCATAGAAACAAGCATTAACACACATCTTAACTCTTTGCCATCTGCACGTCTCGCACAAATGTATTTCCTTGCCGCCGGCTGCACTGTTTCAGATTACTTGGCTTGTCACCGGCCGTTCTTGACATTATCAGGAGATTGTAAATTGTTAAGTTTTACTAATCTCATCATTAGTTCTCATAAGTAGTCAACACTCTTCCCCTACTTTCATGAAATGTCAAAGATATACATACGTAAATAAATACAAAATTTGTTTATTTCATATGTTTGTTTATTTGCATCATCTTTGGTGCTTACAAGGGAACCTCCCCATCGCACCCCCCTCAGATTTAGTTATAAGTTGGCACAGGGATAGGCCATGAAAAACTGAACACAGATCAATCGAGAAAACAGGAAGAAATTGTATGGAACTATGAAAAAAATAAGCAATATATACAAACTGAGTAGTCCGTGTGCAAGATAAGCCACATCAAGGTACGTGTACACTGAGGAGCACCGTGGTCCCGTGGTTACCGTGAGCAGCTACGGAACGGAAGGTCCCTGGTTCAATCCTCCATCGAGTGAAAAGTTTTAATTTTTTATTTTCAGACAATTATCAAAGTTCATGCACTCAGACATGATCAACTTCGCTCTCCAAAATTCCAGGACATGTTCAGATTTGCTTGGACACATGCAGGATTTGACCGTCTACACACGGAAAAACTTGAAAACGTTAAAAATGTATGTTTTGACAGAGCACAGGGAAAACTGTGCGACTGTGAAACTGTTGCATTCATTTGTTGCCATTTATGTGACAAACTCTTATGTTTTCATCACTTTTTTGGGAGTGATTATCACATCCACAAGAAAACCTAAATCGGGCAAGGTAGAAGAATCTTTTTACCCATTCGCCAAGTGTACAAGTTAGGTGGGTCGACAACATATTCCTGTAATGTGATGCACATGCCGTCACCAGTGTCGTATAGAATATTTCAGACGTGTTTTCCTGTGGAGGAATCGGTTGACCTATGAATTTGCGATCAAATGTTTTCGGTTCCTATTGGAGAGGCACGTCGCAAAACACAGACACTAAATTTATTACAGTGAACAGAGACGTCAATGAATGGTCAGATCGTAATTTTGCGAAAATAAAGTAAGTAAAATTTTTATTCGAAGGAGGACTCGAACCAAGGACCTCTCGTTCCGCAGTTAATCACTCTAACCACGGGACCACGGCGCTCTTCGGCTTACATAGTCCTTGATGTTGCATATCTTACACTTGGACTACTGAGTTTGTATATTTTGCTTATTTTTTCGTAGTTCCACACAACTTCTTCCTGTTTTCTCGATTGATCTGTGTGCAGTTTTTCAAGGCCTATCCTCTGTGTCGATTTATAACTAAATCTGAGGGGGGTGCGATGGGGAGGTTCCCTTGTTAGTGTTTCTCTTTCATATGATATGCAGCAAAACAGTCTCCCAGATGTAACACATTTCCACAAGACTTACACATTAAGTTTGTTGTTGTTCTTTTTTTGTTTTTGGAACATACATGGCAATTTTTCGCTTTCATTTATTCATTTTGGAAATAAGTATTAGTTGGTGTTGGTTTATGTGATTGGAAAGTCTGTCAACCAGAACATGATGAGATGTACACGATGTAGTGGCAACCTCCACATTTTGCTCAGTAGCAGGTACATGGTCTTTTATCTGCGAATCAGACACTTTGAATAAAAAATTGTGAAATCAGAGACTCTTGTGTTCTGTATTGAAATATTGACATGTACGGAATGCATTAAACAATGCGCAATGATAGAGGTACATGCAATTTTTTTTTTTACCATTTATAGTTTTTCCGTATATAGGGTAATAACTCAAATACTGGACTGCCTGATCCACTCCGTTCATGTATTTGTTGTAGTCTAGTACACTTTCAGGTTTTTTTACATTTTCTGTGAGTGTCAGTCAAAGTGGCATTATGTACTGTAGAGATCATTCTTATCATTTTAGTTTCTGAAGCTCTCCATACCTGTGTGAGTACTTTCCGTCGATGGCAAGCTTTAAACACATTGACTTTTGTGCACTTTAATTTTTCCGGAAATCCTCTATTGCCGTATTGTTCCACAAACACGAATTTTATTTTCAAGTAACGTCTTGCAAGTTCTGCACTGTTACAATAATTATCCATGTAGAGGTGATTCCACTTTCCATAAGAAGGTGTCAATAGTTCCATCAATGTTTTTGCTAAGGGCTGAGCAGTGCTGGAATATATCTTGAATGAGGATATGTATCCCGTACTCAAATCACACAGCATCCGAAAGAGTATGCCATATTTTATAATTTTCGATGGATTGTAAACTTTAAAATTTAACCATCCACACCACAGTATCATTCCTTCACCAGTTGAGATGTTTTGAATTAGATTAAATGTTTCTTTAAACTTTTTGTAAAAATAATCAATTACGAATTGCCCTTTGTAAAGCTGGTCAGCATTTTGTGGTTTATTGTTGTTGTCAGAAAAATGTAAAAATGATCATATTTGTCTGAATCGGTTGCGGGACATCGTTTTGCAAAATACTGGTGTGTCTATTAACGGATTCATTGACCAATAATCATCAATCTTTGCCTTTTTTGCAATTCCCATAAGGATAGCAAGCTGAAACTATTTTCTAAGTTCAGGTCCTGTAACGTCAACAAATTTGGCATTTTTTTTATCCAGTTTCCTTCTATTGCAATTTTGACTGTAGTACTCATTGGTTTCATTGCTAACATATTCAAATAGATCGTTCCCAATATATAATACTACAATATCCTCGACACACTGTGTATATTTGGGAAATATGTTTGGACTCAGAGATCCTTCAAATTTATGATTGAATTCTTCTCGGACATATTTCACTATCTTCTGACGATTCTGGTTCACTTTCATTCTTTTGATATCCAATGTCTTTTTCTCAATCAGCCAAGTCATCCGGAATGTCAAACAAGACATCCGTGTATTCATTGTATCGTCTCTTTTGTCTGCCACGATGAAAGGGCACAAGTACTTATGAAAACAAAAAACTTGTAGATGTGTGTGACTTATTGTTACTTAAACAAAACACCAACAGAATGCAAAAGATATTATTGTACTGTTGCCGGCCACTGCACAATACTATGCTCACAACACCACTGTGGTGTCACCGGCCACTGAGTGATACTATGCACATGACACCACCGCGGTGTCGCTGGCCGTTTACTGCTATTTCACACATGACACCACCATAGTGTCGCCAGATGGCATAGTGTTAAGCAACAAATGAGCAACTATCATCTGGGCAGCATGGATAAATTGGCAGTACAGACTGAGCACTGGGACCAGGAGACCACCAGATTCATTTCTACCAATACTGTAGTTTTACAAAGATGTAACTGTACTAGGATGTGCAGAGATGTCACAGAAATTCAAAAGCACAAAAACTTTAACAGAAAATAAGAAGCACTGAAATTAGACAATTTGTGGGCCTTTGTGTCAAACAGTGCCAACTCTTCCCCACAACAAACTTCATAACACATGTGGGCACGACTCCGCGATCTTAGGCAGCAGTTTGATGACATCACAAACTGACTGTTGTATTGATACATTTAAACAGTTCAACTTTCTGAGCACAGCACTGAGGTGCAAAATGATTCAAGGGACACCATGCCAAATAACAGTGTTTCAGATGAATCAGGTTCAGTTGAGGCATAAGACAATTCAAGGACATCACAGCAGATAATAGCATTTCAGAAGAATCTGACTCAGTTAAAATAAATGAAGACTCTGAACCACCTCAACAAGTACTCTAAGATCTTCCCAAATGCCAAGATCAAAGAAGAAAGTTCATCTGGCTGTTAAGGGATGTGAACAAGTCTCTGACTGGACTATGAAGAAACTTGTGTGCCGGTGATCCAGTGATATGATACAATTCACTCACATATCACATATTTATTTAGTTCAACTTTCTTTTTTATTTTATTTTATTTTATTGCAAGTGGACTTAAAAGAAGAAATTTATGTTAAGATTCCCACAGCTGACTACAAGACAAAGACATTTAAAGATGAAGGCATTAAAAGATTTAAGAAAGCAGTTTACGGACTTAAATAGGGAAGTTGCTGTTGGAACATTAAACTGGACAAAGCTCTACTAGGTCTGAATTTCAGTAGACCCACAGCTGACACTCGTGTTTACTACAAAAATGAAGGAAGCAATATATTCATTTTAGCTGTTCATGTAGATGACATGCTGAGTTTTTGCAACAATCTGCAACAAAAAATTGCATTTAAAGAGGAATTAAAGGAACACTTTAAACTAAAAGACCTTGGAGATGTAGCCTGTTGTCTATGAACCCAAGTAACAAGAGATCGCAAGTGTAAGCTTTTATGGTGGGACCAGACCTATTATATAAATCATATTTTACAAAAATACAACATGGAAGATTGCCATCCAGTTTGCTTGATAACAGTTAAGTATTACTTCATGAAATGGCCCAAAGACAGAGAGAGAAAAAACTGCCATGAAGAATGTCCCATACAGAAAAGTTATAAGTAGCCTAATGTATGCTCAGTGAGGTACTAGACCAGATTTAGCACAGGCAACTGGAGTGGTGAGTCAGTTTAATACAAACCCAGGAGTACCCCACTGGCCAACTGTAAAAAGTATCCTATGATACCTAAAAGGAACTAAAGATCTCAAACTACAATTTTCTACAGATGAGGATCATGACATCACAGGATACACTGGTGCTGGCTGGGCTGAGGACAATGCAGATAGAGAACTGACCACTGGTTTCTTGTTTATTCACAAGGTGCAGCAATTTCATGGAACACTCAAAACAACCAACAGCAGCTCCCTTGACAACAGAAGCAAAGTACATTAGCTTCTGCACGTCAGGTAGCACATTGGCTGCAACAGTTGCAAAGAGAAATATCCCCTTTCCCAAAAGAAGGCCCAATTAAATTATTTTGTGACAACAAAGGTGCAACTGATCTGTCAAAGACAAGTGGATACAAAGGCTGCACTAAACACTCCGACACCAGACATCATTTCATCACAGAAAAAAATGATTCAGGAGAAATTACAGTGGAGCAAATTTAAATGAGAGGAATGCCTAAAGACATGATGACAAAGCCACTGCCAAGAGGCAGACATCATTAACTAATTCAAGGATTTGGATTACGAAGCTGAAATACTATGAGGCATCACTTCTAGTGGGAGTGTTGCAATTTTCATTTAGAATCAGTGCCTCTGCTAGAACATTCATCTCTGGCATCATTGCAATCAACAATTTCATATATGTGCTTCTTTGCATTATTTCGTTTATTGAGTTTAATCACGTTACTGTCGTTCTACGAACTAATAAAATTGTTTTATTTAGTATCAAACTGGAACCATGTTTCCATTTAAAGTTCAAATCACAACACATTGCATTCAAAAATACTGTATCACAGAACACACTTCACAATCTGTGTGCTCAGAGATTGTCTTACACATTTTGAACGATCATTAACAAATGTAAACACAAATGTGTGGAACTGCAACACTAATCCTGCAGAGGTGGATGAATGAAACAGAACTTACTTTCTTGACACACCTCGTATGTAAGACTTCAAAGACGCATAAAGATCAGCATCTAGCTTCAATTATACAGAAATGTATAATTGAGCACTTTAAAAAATGCAGAAAAGTAGTATCCTATAATCATAACTCAATGAGTCACACCTGGAATCAGTCAACTGATAAAATACCTGGGTATAACAATTTGTCGAGATACGGAGTGGAACAGGCTCAGTCGTAGGTACAGCAGGTGGCAAACTTTGTTTCATATGCAGGATCCTGGGAAAATTGAATCAGTCTATGAAGTAAACCACTTACAAAACATACATACAACCCATCCTAGGTCATTTCTCAAGAGTGTGGGGCACATGACAAATGGGACTAAACAGGAATATTGAACATATTCAAAGGGAGCAGCATGGATAAGAACAGGTTTATTTTACTAACACGAGAGTGTCCCTATTATATTGAAGAACCTGAATGGGTAGGCACTCAAAGATAAACACCAGCTATCCAGTGAAAGCCTACTTCTATAGTTTTGAGAACCAGTATTAAGTAAGTAATCTAAAAATACACTCCTGCCTCCTACATATTACTTCCGTAGCGACTGAGAAGGCAATATCTGACTAATTATGCTGTGTGCAGAGGCATTTAAGCAGTCATAATCCCGGTGTTCCACACACGACTGGAACAGGAACAGACCCAAAATGTGCTATAAGGCTACGAAGCCTCTGCCAGAGTGGTTTGAAGAGTACGCATGTGGATGTAGGCACTATTTTTGAAGAGAGAGAGAGAGAGAGAGAGAGAGAGAGAGAGAGAGAGAGAGAGAGAGAGAGAAAAGTTACTTTGAGAAAAATATATAAAGTGAATATTGCATTTGAAGTGTAACTATTTAGGCAACTGATTGTGATCAGTGCAAATTGTGTGTTCTATTATGTCTGCCACTGCTGGCAACAGTCCAATGTTACTTGAATGTCTGGCCGTATAATCACTACTCAGTTCCGCAGAAATATGGTGGTACTGTGATTAACTTGCATCACAAAGCCCTCTTCACACAAGTAAACTGTATCTGTTGTCATTTTTATTTAGTGGAGCATACATAAGATTCTCCAGGAAGATGAGACAAATCATAAGCATCCATTTAACGATGAGCTGAATATCACATGCAACCATAGTTTTCTGAGGAAGGATTTACGAAGTAAGACCTTGTAGTAATAGCAAGAAGTGATAGCAACAATTCAAATAATAATCCTCATTATAAAGCTGTGAATCTTACTGCAAAATACACTGATGAGAAAGGAAAATCATACTGTTCTACCAATCAATAGCAATCCTTTCTGTATAACAGCTGTTATTCCATACCAGATTTTACATCCTTAAATTCATATCTGTATCAGTTTAAGGTGAAGCATTTTTTCTGAACACATAAAAGAAGTATTTAGCAGATACTAATAAGAAATGTGGAACTGAAATTAAGACTTTTCGTGTGGATACAACTGAGGTCACAGCAGCAGTTTAGTAGCATCATATTTATTATTATTTCCATATTAATGCAGCTTGGAAAATCCTAATTGAGTGGTTAATCACAAATAACAATATATGAACCAGAATTCCAAGGATTTGAGGTAATTAGAAAATGTATGGAAGAAAAATAAAATTATGGATATCTGCAAAAATGGTTAATGAAAACCACATTGATAAAAAAATACTTGAATGTGTCAGATTTTAGTATTATATTCATTGTAGCTTTGAGATTTTTCATCTTAATTTAAAAAGATAATCAAATAAAAAATAAGTATACCTTTCTCTTTGAGAAATGTGAAATACCTAATGAATGTACAATTATTGCACCATCAGCTGGGCATTGAACTGATGTACGTAAAATGGTGTCTTATTACACTAACAAGGCTCACTCTTCAGTTTTCTTCACACTATCACGATTTGGAGGATAGTGCCCAGATATAATAAATTTCCTACATCAGTATGAGGCACTTCTCAAAACACTCAACTATAATCAGTTTCAAGCATTTTTGTGAGAAGGAAAGTTGTTACTCACCATATAGTGGAGTTGTTGAGTCGCAGATAGGCACAACAAAAAGACTTTCACAATTAAAGCTTTCAGCCATTGGCCTTCGCCAACAGTCCACACACACACACACACACACACACACACACACACACACACACACACACACACACACACACACACACACACACGCGCGTGCGCGCGCGCGCGCGTGTGCGAATGCAATACACACATGCAACTGCAGTCTCAGGCAATGGAAACCTGAGTGTGGTTTCAGTTGCCTGAGACTGCAGTCATGTGTGAGAGTTGCGTTTGGCCTTCTTTGAAGAGAACGTTTATAAACAAATCTGCAGCACTGCCATGAGCGCCAACAAGGCACCCTCCTATGCCAACCTGTTTATGGGCTATCTTGAGATCATCTTAGCCTCTCAAAATGTCAAATCCCTGGTCTGGTTCAAGTTCATAGGACTCAGGGCCAAGACACCCTATCCTCATTCTTTCACAATCTCACCTTTTCTCCCATCTGTTTTACTTGGTTCTCCTCAACTCAGTATGTCACCTCCCTGGATGTTGACTTCCTTCTCTCTGAGGGCTCCATCCACACCTTTGTCCACACTAAACCCACCAACAGTACCTGCATTTTGACAACTGTCACCCCTTCCACACCAAAATAAATATCCCCCCCCCCCCCCTGCTGGTACAGCCTAGGCACCCGAGGACAGTGTATCTGCAGTGACAAGAATTCCCTCGCCCAGGACGCTGCAGGTCTCGCCAACAGTAGGAAAAGATAGACTGCTACTTACCATAAGATAACATGCTAAGTTGCAGACAGGCACAATTGAAAGACACTTACACATAATCTTTTGGCCACAGCCTTTGTTGGGAAAAGTGAAACACACGCCACTCACTCACTCACGCAAGTAGTTCATCTCTATGCCACTCCCAATCCCAATTCCTTGCCGAAAAGATCGTATTCCTGTGGAAGTCCCAGATGCAAGAGCTGCCCAACCAACAAATTCAGCACTTCGTATTCCACTCCTGTCGCAGGTACATCCTACCCCATCAGGTGCTGGTAAACCTGTGAAAGCAGCCATATAATTTACCAGCTCTGTTGCAATCATTTCACAGCTTTTTATATTAGTATAAACACTAATCAGTTGTCCACCAGGCTGAATAGCCACTGCCAAACTGTGGCCAGGAGCAAAGTAGATGAAACTGTGGCACAGATGCAGCTGAACATAATGTTGTATCTAGGAATCTTGCGTACTCAGGTCGCAAGACAAACAATCAAACAACTTGTATTAATGAGTTTTATTACAACAAAACAATTACGATACTTTACTTTGCTAGACATGTCACAAGCAAAGGGCAATGTACGAAATAATCAATCTTCTTCAGAATAGACAACACATGTCTGTGCTACATAGAGATTCCTTATGAAGTAGCTAATGTTGATGTTGTTATCGAAGTGGCCATCACCAGTCAAAGCTGGGCATTTATGTCCTCTTTATGTAGTGGCTGCTGCTGTCGCGTTGTCGTCCTGGAAAGGAGGTTGGTCAGCATGTAATTGGCTGACTTCTTCTCACAGCCTTCTCTTCCATGCCATTCCCGACTGGCGTGCCGATGCTGACTTAATGCCATAACACATAACACACTTAATTTCAATGGCTGCTTCGCTACCAAAGTCATCTGGACCCTCACCTCCACCACCAGCTTTTCTGAACAGCGAGGTGGGAGTTATCCTTACAACACATTCTCTGCTCCCTTAATTATCCCAGCTTCAACCTACAGTAGCATGCTGTCCCCACACCCTCCACCCAACAGTTTCTTCTCCCTCTGTACTGTCACTTCCTTCCCATTCCCATCTCCTACCCTCTGTGATTGCCACCCTCTGCCAATGTATCTCCTCATCTTCCCCCACTACTCTCCTTTTTTGCTCTCCTACCCCACAACCTGCTGATGCTGTGCCTGTTGGCATTCTACGCCCCACACTCTCTGCCAGACAGTGCTCCTCTCTTCCCCTCCCCAAATACTGCTATCCTTTCCCATTCCCCTTCCCCTTCCCTGCCTACTCCAGATTGCTGCTTCCATCCCACATGATAGTTGCATTGTGGCCTGAGCTGCCACAGTTGGTGGTCAGATGTGTATAAGGTGTGCTTGCTTGTGTGAGGAATGATGTGTATTTCTTTTTCTCCAACAAAGGCTGTGGCTGAAAGCTTGTGTAAAAGTATCTTTTTATTCTGACTGTCTGCAACATAGTGTGTTAACTATATGGCAAATAGCAATCTATCTTTTCCTATATTGTTGATATTCCCAACTGGCATTTCCATTGTTTGATTTTGCCAAACAGCTTTTGTTCCATCCTACAACTCTGTGATATTTTCCTTCGTTGATATTCACTATATCACGAATGTTCACAGTGTCTGTTCTTTCTCTTCTTTCCTGTGAGTTTTCACTGTCTTCCAAACCACATTTACTTCTGAACCACACTGTATCAATGATTGTTTGTGCTCAACCCAGGCTTTCCTCCATCAACAAACTCTGCCAGAGTGATCCCACCCCAGAAATCCTACACCATCTCCATCCCAGTTTAAAGCCTTGGGCCCTTCCGAGAACCTCTCCCTTGAATCCATTTCCTTCCTCAGCCCTATGACACCCTGCATACCCACCTTCTACATGCTCCCCAAATTCCACAAACCCAACAATTCTGGATGCCCCATTGTGGCTGGTTGTTGTGGCCCCACTGAAAGAATTTCGGCCCTCTGACCAACACTTCCAACCAATTACCATACTCTGGACTCCAACATCAAAGATACCAACCAGTTCCTTCATCAACTCTGCACCATCTCCACCCCTTTATCCTTTACCTCCTTGATCCCTGCCTGTCACTGTTGATGCAACCTCCCTAAAGACAAACATCCCTCACACTCTATGTCTTACCACTATTGAACACATCCTTTCCCGATGTCCTTCAGACTCCAAACTCACAACCACATTCCTCATACACCTTACTAACTTTATCCTAACCCAAAACCACTACTTCTTTGAAGAGAAGGTATACAAAGAAATATGTGACACAGCCATTGGCATAGAAGGGTGGCATGTGGGTGCCAATCTGTTTATGGGTCATCTACAGGAGACCTTCCTAGCCTCCCAAAATGCCAAACCCTTAGCCTGGTTCAGGTTCATTGATGATATCTTCACAATCTGGACTCCAGGCCAAGACACCCTATCTTCACTTCTTCACAACCCCAGCACCTTCTCCCCACCCGCTTCACCTGGTCCTCCTCAATCCAGCACACCACCTTCATAGACATTGACTACCTCGCCTCTGATGGCTCCATCCACCTGTCTGTCCATGTTCCATCCACCAACATTTCCTGCATTTTGACAGCTGGAATCACTTTACTACCAAAAAATCTGTCCAATACAACCTGGCCACCAGGGAACGGCATATCTGCAGTGACAAGAATTCCCTTGGCCAGCATGCTGAGGATCTCACCAAGGCCTTCACCGGCAGGCACTATTCCCCCAAAGCTAGTCCACAAACAGATCTCCAGTGCCATTTCCCATTACACACCTAATCCTCCCACAACCACCAAGAACCAGCTGCAAGCAAGTGCCCCATTCATCACCCAACACTACCCCAGACTTGAACAATTGAACCACATCCTTTGCCAGGCCTTTGATTACCTATCATCATGCCCTGAAATGAGGTACATCTTACCCATGATCCTTCCCTCCCCTCCTAATGTGGTGTTCTACCGCCCGCCCAACCTCCACAACATCCCAGTCCATTCCTATGGCCCTCCCAATCCCAACCCCTTGCCACAAGGATCATATCCTTGTGGAAGACTCAGGTGCAGGACCTGTCCAGTCCACCAAACCAGCACTTCCCATCCCTGTTCTGTCACAGATTTATCCTATCCCATCAGAGACCAGGTCACATGTGAAAGCACCCATGCCAGATAACAGCTCTGCTGCAATAATTGCACAGCTTTTTATATTTGTATGACTACCATCCAGCTGTCCAGCAGGATGAAAGGCCACCACCAAACCATGGCCAAGAGCAAAGTAGGCTGTGGCACAGCATGCATCTGAACATAACATGCTTAATTTCAATGGATGTTTCACTGTCCGAGCTATCTCGATCCTCCCCTTCCCCACCAGCTTTTCTGAACTGCAGAGATGGGAGTTAGGCCTACAAGACATTTTCCGCTCCCAAAATTATACCAGCCTCAAACTACGGTATCCTACTGTCCCCACACCTTCCAACCAATAGTTACCACTCCCTCTTTCATATCACATTCTCCCTATTCATGTGCCCTCACCCTCATTGTGTGCCACCCTCTGCCAAATGCACCCCCAATCTTTTCCTTTCCCTGCTCCTCCCATTTTCCACTCCCTCTTCCCCCACCCCTTTCACGCCTCCTATCTCACAGCCTTCCAATGATGTGACTAGTGATAGCCTTATCAAGACACTCTGCTAGACAGCACTCTTCTTTCCCCGTCCATACCCTGTTATGCCTTTCCCATTCCCACCCCTTCCAGATTGCTGCTTTCATTCAACATGACAGCTGCATTCCTGTCCGAGCTGCCAGAGATGGTGGTCATGGGTGCACAAAGTGTGCTTGCTGGGGTGAATGAATGTGTGTTTCCTATTCTGAAGAAGGCTTTGGCTGAAAGCTAAATATGTGACACTCTTTTCGTTGAGCTCATCTGCATCTCAATGTGTCACCTTTATGGTGAGTAGTAATCTGCCCACTTCCTTACATTGTTGATATTCCAGCCTGGAGTTTCCATTGTTTGATTTTATCTACTTATATCACGGAGATCTACTACTACTACTACTACTACTACTATTATTATTATTAATAATAATAATAATAATAATAATAACAATAACACACACACACACACACACACACGCACACACACGCACACACACGCACACGCGCGAAAGAAAGAAAGAAAGAAAGACTCACTCTCACTCTCTCTCTCTCTCTCTCTCTCTCTCTCTCTCTCTCTCTCTCTCTCTCTCTCTCTCTCCCCCCCCCCCCCCCCCCAAAGAATACCAGAATAATTGTCTACAAGTAAATACTTTTGGTGTGCTACTTATTGCATTCTGTGAGTAGGGAATAATTCTATACAACTCTTAAGGTAATTTATTACCTGCTTCTGGGCCTGTTCCCAATGTTTGACTGGCCATCACCAACAGCTGCAAGGTCATCAGTACGATCCAGGTCCAAGTCAGAAGCTGAGAATAAATGAATCAAGATGGGTACAAGAAACAAACCATTACTAACATGTTAAAGTGGCTGCTTAAAATGACTTTACAGACAAGCAGATACAAGTGTCCTTGCCATTAAACATACAAACTCACTGACACTCAATCTAAACATTTATGAGACAGAACTGCTGACCTCCATGAGGTGGAATTCTAGTACTATCAATAGGCATATATAAAAGTATGAAGTACATCCACTATCTTAGCTTTCAGAACTAATAGTTTCTTCCTTGGGAAGGATAGGTGGATAGACTGGTGAAAGTTAAAAATGAAGGGCACATCACTCAGATACCAAGATGAGAGGAAGATACCAGGTGTGGGTACTTCTCATCCTGGGTTATGCATCAAAAATGTACATCAGTTAATCATAGCCTTGCAAATCACATTAAAAATCCTGGAAATGAAGGATACATACAGAAATCTCATTAATAATTTATATGGCACCAAATACTAATCAATCAAATAGTATCTTCCCAATTAAACTGTAAATTATATGTAGAATCAAACAGTGGAAAACTCAGGATGGAATAATGCAATATTTTGAAAAGGATAGATCAATACTCATCATATAGTGGAGATGCTGAGTCGCAGATAGGCACAACAAAAAGACTGTCAAACAAGTAAGCTTTTGGAAAAAAAGGCTTTCATCGATATGAGACAACACACACACACACACACACACACACACACACACACACACACACACACACACATGACCATGTCACCTTAGTAGCCAGAGGCTGTGGTCATGTGTGAGAGTTGCATTTGCACATGCCCGTGTGTGTGTGTGTGTGTGTGTGTGTGTGTGTGTGTGTGTGTGTGTGTTTTGCCTTTTTTGGCCGAAAGCTTACTAGTTTGACAGTCTTTTTGTTGTGCCTGTCTGTGACTCAGCATCTCTGCTACATGGTGAGCAGTAATCTATCCTTTTCATAATAAAAGAAAAATTATCTGTAGAAATAGAAAATAAAGATATGAGTTAAGTTGTAATTTTTACACTTTCAATGCACTTTTACTGACAGATCTGTCACAGAGACATGAATGTTAATTTATTCTGTAATTTTTCTCATGTTATTTGGTTTCTAACTGAAAAACAAAACTCAAATTCCAGTTATATATTCATGATGAAATGAAATAAATTCTGACATTGAGTGCAGCTGGGTACTGAAATCAATTCAACTGTGACAAGTGAAAATTTGTGCTGGACCAGGACTTGAACCCAGATTTCCCGGTTCACATGAGCATTTGCCTTAAACACTTTTGTTATCAGCTAGTCAAACACATTTTCTGTCTAACCCAAATTCCCACCTAGTCATACACTACTTACGCAGCACTTCCTGTTGGACAGAAAGCGTGCTCAGACAGCCAAAGTGGTTAACACGAGCACTCGTGTAAAGTGGGAAATCTGGGTTTGAGTCCTGGTCTGGCACTAATTTTAACTTGTCAACATTGAATTCATTTCAGTGCCCAGTTGTGGTCAATGTCAGAATTTACTTTATTTTCATCATGTATATGTGGGGCTGCATGATCATGAGTGGTGTCTGTTCTTCTGGACATGTCCAAAAGAAGAGATGCTACTCACAGAAATACTTTTGTATTGTCAAACCAGATAGCTACGACTGCTTCAGTCAGGTACTGATCTGAGGAAGCCAGAAGACTTATGCAGTTATGCATCATACTGGAAACCAAATTTTAAAACAGGAGTTACTTGCTATTTCCATTAGTTATTCAACTAATTAGTGTAATGAATAAAAGCAGGCAAGAATAAGTGATTCTCCTAACTATAACAATGACGAGCTTTGTGTTTTTCTGCTTTCAGTTCCAACAGTCAGCAGGAGCAATAGTTGGCAAAATCCACAATGCACTCAACATTAAGAGCAGTTAGGAATTTATTCAGAATATTGTAACAGGTTGGACTTAAATTAATTGTAGCATTGCCCATTGAGTAATATCCAGTTACCAGTGTTGTAGCACTAAAAGTATCAATCTGATCTTACAATGATACATGTAAGACACACCACATGATCCTAGAAAGAAGACTGTGAAATGGAAGCAGCAGAAAAGATGGCCTGGATCTACATAGGAAGCCTAAAACAAAACACCAGCACAATAATATATGGATATTCCTAGAGATAAGTGATGCTGAGGAAAACACAGAATGATAACTTCACACTCGAGGAGACAGGAGAGCTTTCAAAAAGATTTGCTTCCCACTGAGTTATCTAGAAGATATACAAAGAATGGTCTTCTGGCCCCAGTGAATAGTCATCACAAAATACAACTTTCAGAGACACAAGAAGAACACCAAAGGAAAGAGGTAATACACTTACCAACAAGAAAGGAGAAGCACATCTGAATAAGAGGATGAACACACTATTATGGAACACTGAGGGAATGAAAAATGTTCTGCCTTACACACCAAAGAAGATAACGAAAGAAACGGATATAATATTCATGAGGCTTTCAGTACTGAACCTAAAGAACTTGAAAGTTACTGTCATACATGCACTAGCAATGCCAATGGGAGGGGGCGAGGGAGGGTGACCAACTGGGGGAATTATCTGTTTCCTAAAGGGGAAAACAACTAACACTGAAAGAATTATTAAACAGAAAAATATGGTAATAATCAAATCTACCACAACACTGGTAACAGGTGCACAGAGGGTGTCCCTCCCAAGAGTCTTTAGGTGCATTTCCCATGCTGTTTCAGCAGATATTCCAATTTCGTTTTTGCAATCAATAGTTGGAGTCAGCTGAAACAAATACTGCTCACCGTATTATTGACTTGATACCCAGCACCAATGGAAAGCCTTGGTTTGTTTCCCATTACAAACAAAATTATTTTAAAAGTGAAATTTTAAAGGCCTGTCAGAGTGATTCACTACCTAATTTACTAAAATGAATGTGAGGTAGTAAAATGTGGCATGACAGGTACTGTACAAAGAATAGTATCTACACTTGGTTAAAAAAAAGACACTTTTATTTAAACACTAAAATCACTTGCCAGTTTTTAATGGTGCTAAATAAAGGAGCGCATAGTAAGAGTACAAATCACTGCCCAAAGTCATAACCTCATCCTAGGGTATCCACCAACGCAACACTGAATTTCTAGTGATGTTGATGGGTAATGAGGAGAATGCAGGTATACTTTCAGCATGCTCAGCCACCATTAGTGAACTGAGAATGAGGATAAAGTTGATTACCTATATTACTTAACAGCTATCCCGGTTCATCTTTCAAGCTCCAACTTGCAGGTAGTCTACCTAAAGGTTCCAGGGGCAACAAAAATTGGATTTTCAATAATCACATAATTACTGACCTAATTTAAAATGCTGTCATAATCTATTAAGAGGTATAATCTTACATTAAAGGTTTCACACAATAAGACAAGTATTACAGTTGGAAACTGTTCATAAATCTTGTGGTAGCATAACCGATTATATGCAAATATCCAGATTATTTTCATCCAGAACGTGAGAATAAGAGCACTCAGTGTCTTGCAACAAACTTTACACATAGTTGCATATCTTTAGAAAATTTTTCCTCACTGACAAATCCCCCCACACCCACACAATGCAAAATGCAAAATGAGTAAACGAAGTTCATTGCATACTACTTTTTCACTGTTCATGCAGTAAAACTGATGCAACAGGCATGTCATTTTAATTTATTATTTATTTACTAATAATTCTATTCACAAAACATTTTGTAGACAGTATCCACTTTTAGCACTAAATGTACCTGTAAAATTATATAACTGTACAACAAATAATGACCGCCCCTGGTAGCTGAGTGGTCAGCGTGACAGAATGTCAATCCTAAGGGCCCAGGTTCGATTCCAGGCTAGGTCAGGGATTTTCTCCACTCAGGGACTTCGTGTTGTGTTGTCCTAATCATCACCATTTTATCGCCATTGACGCGCAAGTCGCCGCAGTGGCGTCAACTCAAAATACTTGCACTGGACGATCGGTCTATCTGACGGGAGGCTCTAGCCACACAGCATTTGTCTGCCCCCAGTAGCTGAGTGGTCAGCTTGACAGAATGTCAATCCTAAGGGCCCGGGTTCAATTCCAGGCTGGTTTGGAGATTTTCTTCGCTCGGGGACTGGGTGTTGTTTTGTCCTAATCATCATCATTTCATCCCCATCGAGGCACAAGTCGCTGAAGTAGCATCAAATCGAAAGACTTGCACCAGGCGAACGGTCTACCCGACAGGAGGCCCTAGTCACATGACATTTACAATTTTTTACCACAAATAATTCAGGAAATATGACATCATAAACATTCAGATATATGAAAAACTAGCTTATGCTTAAAACAGAGCACAAATTACCCAGACTCTACTAATCCAGTGTTTGATAATAAGAACACTTTGCAACATCCAACAAAATTTAAACATAATTACAAATATTTTACAATTCTTTCTCAGTTATGTGCTTAACATCAGATATTTATTGCATTAATTCATTTGTAAAAGTAATCAGAGATCTGAAGGGTTTTAAACACAGAAAGACAGAATTTAGTAACTGGCAAAAAAAGTACTGTGTGCACAAAAAAGAGCCATAAGGATCATGTGTGGAGTCCATCCTAGAGCCACATGCAGGAATCTTTTTAAGAAGTCTGGAATCCTTTACATCCATTGTGAAATATATATTCTCTCTGATGTGCTTCATAAGGAAAGAAAAATTCATTTTTAAACTGAATAGTGAGTATCATAGTCATGAGATGAGAAGAGTCCATTTCACTGGCTGTAAGACTTTTAATGCCCTGCCTTCAGGAATTAAGTGTTTGCTAGAAGATGAGCTCTTGTTAAAAAAAAAAAAAAACTACTTTAAGGCAATTCCTATTATAAGGATCATTTTATACGATAGAAGAGTTCCTGAACTACAGTGTTTAGCATTTCTTGTATTGTTAACTGCAAATATATGCCCAAATCTACATTTAAATCCTGACTATTCTTTATTGTAGACATATATTTTTCAATATTTATTTTCTGTAACACTTATTACTTTGTAATATTTATTTATCTCTCAAAATTGATTTTCTGTAGCAGAACCTAAATTACTGTTTCAGTAATATGTAATCATTTTATTTTGTTTTTATGTGCTGCCACAGATTCCTGACACGTCCCATATCCTGTGATATTTACATGGATCACCGGAACAAGAAATAAATAAATAAATAAATAAATAAATAAATAATAAAAAATTTTTAAAGAATCGGGGTTTACTTGTGTTTTCTAACATGCCTCAATTCTGTAATGCCCTGTGTCCTTCATTCCCCCTATAATTCTATTAACTGGACATCCATCACTAGGTTTTACAAGTAAAAATTCCTTTGAAACAAGTAAGGGGATCATAAAATTAAACTTTGATGCTATGCATCTCTGTTCTTTAAATTTTAACAAGGACTATACTTCATTAGATTTTTTTTAACCTCTTCTCAGATTTCTCCTTTTTGTTTATCTTTCTGTCTGTGTCCTGGACATAGAGTTCCAGGCCTATAAGAGGTCATAGTTAGAAGCTGAAGGAAAAATGGGCTAGAGAATACATCCAAAGAAACCCAGTACCAGCAGAAAGAACAAGTTGCTCAGAACACTGGATCTGGAGTAAGGTAGTAAGATAAAAAGAAAGTATTGGGAAAACTAAGACCTATTATTTAATGTCCAGGATCAACAATAATCTCCCTAGTATCTATGCTGCCCCCACTAAAATTAACTTAACCTTTTTGTACTTAGGATAGTCACAGAAGGTTTAATTTTATTTATTTATTTATTTATTTGTATATAAATTTCTACCTACACACAAAGGATTAGATCTGCACATCTACCTTCCTTCATAACTACTCATCTCTTTGCATTTGACTCCATTTATCACTACTACACTATGACTAGAAACATGTCTATGACTCTCTCTCTCTCTCTCTCTCTCTCTCTCTCTCTCTCTCTCTCTCTCTCTCTCACTCCCTCTCTCGCAACAATTTAATTGAAGAAATCTAGAATCTAGTTTCAAAATTTTACCTGAAGGATACAGAAGTGTGCGCTGCAGAATGTCGTCTGTATAGTATGGGGGCATATCATTCATGTCAGGCTCAAGACTGCATGTTGTGTTGTCCATCACTGTGCTCTCTACCATCTCTAGCCATTGTGAATTATGCCATCGAAACTTCTCAAGCTTTATACGTTCGGCCCAGTCAACATTGCATTCCTGGAAAATGAAATTAAAAATTGCTGTTGTACCATAAGAGAGAACAGGTACCGAATTAGGTACAAGCATCTGATGTACAAAGTCATTTGTTTCTCTGTCATAATACTTGCTCTGGTATCCAACAGAATTGCCTTGATGTTGATATGGTCAACAGTAGTGTTATCTCTGTTGGAGAACCAATTACAATAGTAAATTGTGTAAACAAAAGTGCAAAATCTTTATAAGTATAATTAATACAATTAACTACAACCACCAAGGGATCCATACTTACCAGTATGGGAATCATAACTAAATCCAATGCAGCACAAGACACTGATTCTGATCCACGGGCCTTAGAATCCTAAGGATATATCTTCAGAAACCAAAAAAGTGTGACAAGGAATTTGTACTCAAAGACTCTCTCTCTCTCTCTCTCTCTCTCTCTCACACACACACACACACACACACACACACACACACAAGAGGACTTCTGACACAACCCAGGGCAAAGTGTATAAGATACCAGAATTAAGAGACACAAAGACTAAATAATAGCATGTTTCATGGCAATAGTATGACTAATAGAATTGTAATTGCTTGTATGTGTCAAAATTTAATGAACAATGGGGAAACTGCTAATACATAAAAGGCATTATATGTCCATGTGATACTGAAGAATTAACCTGAGAATTTGGGCCTATTCCATGTGCAGCCAGTGCTTGGTAATACATTGACTAATAAACAACAAAGAAAAGTTTAAGTTATTTTATCACTATCTACCACAATGCAATGTATATCAAAGTAAATTCAAAGTAAGTGAAACCCAAGAAGACAAACACATTTATATTTACATTTATAATCCATATTACAGTATGTGGCAGATAGTACTTATGATAATAATGTCTCCCCCACCCCCTCTCTGTTCCATTTGCACATGGTATGTGGGAAAAATAACTGTCCATTTGTGATCCATATTTTTGTCTCCAAAGCTAAATATCTGATGGATGCTCAGATACTTTGCAATTTTCTTCATGCCACTCTCGCTAAGAAAAAATTTTTTCTACCCACCTTCACATTCCCTGTAATACATGTAGTAACTCATGATATAATGTCTTACAGTTGCTGATTCCCTCTTTTACCTGTATCTACATCTGTGTCTATTCTCTGCAAACCACCATGAAGTGCATGGCAGAGGGTATGTCCCATTGTACCAGTTATTAGGGTTTCTGCCTGTCCCATCCACTTATGGAGCATGGGAAGAATGATTGTGTGAATACCTTGTGAATACAGTAACTATTCTAATCATATTCTCAAGATCCCTATGTGCACAATAGATAGGGGACTCTAGCATATTACCAGAGTCATCATTTGAAACCATTTCTTACAAATTTGTTAATAGACTTTCTCAGGATAATTTACATCTACCTTCAGTTCATTTTCTTCAGGATCTCTGTAACAGTCTCCCACAGGTCAAAAACAAATCTATGACCATTCGTGCTGCCCTTCTCTGTACACGTTCAAAATCCCCTGTTAGTCCTATCTGGAACTGGTCCCACACACTTGAGCAATATTCTAGAACTGGTCACACAAGTCATTTTTAAGCAATCTCCTTTGTAGACTGACTGCACTTCCCCAGTATTATACCAATACACCAAAGTCTACCACCTGCTTTATCCATGACTGAGCATATGTGATCATTCCATTTCATATCTCTGCTAAGTGTTACACCCAGGCATTTGTACAAGTTGGCCAATTCCAACAGTGATTCACTGATATTATAGTCACAGGAGAGGTTTTTTTTTTTTTTTTTTTTGTGCACAATTTTACATTTCTGAACATTTAAAGCACGCTGCCATCTTTGCACCACTTTGAAATCTTACAAGATCTGACCCTGAAAATTTATGCAGCTTCTTTCAGATAGTACTTCATAACAGATAAGTGCATCATCTGCACAAAGTCTGATATTACTACAGCCCATTGAAATCATATTTCCGCAGGAACTCCATGCACTTTTAGTCCATGCTGGATGAAGTCACTTGGTATTGCTATACAGCATTTAATGAATGCCATCATGGTAACATCCTCGTCTTTCGACTACCACAGATTAACGATTCTGACTGGCGTGACAGCACTGCACATTGTGATCTTTGGGGCATATTTCTTTATTTTTTACATCTAGCATTTGGTTTGAGATGGTTTTAGTCATAAAACACAGAGAGATGTTCCAAGGATGTTATCAGTGCAGCTTCCAATTCTTCAAATGTATGCTATGAGGTTGCTGGTGCCACATTGTTAGCATACGTGAAATGTCAGACTCCATACACTTATTGTTAACATGTTCATCACTGTGTAACCCATATCTCAGTAACTGGGAAGCTTCCGTGGGGGCTGCATCACCCACTTATGTGTGACACTCTTCTTGTTCAAGTTAACAGGACTTGCAGTTGGAATTTTTAAAGGAATTTATTGGAATAAGCACTGAAATATAATTACAGGATTTACAACCTAAACATACAAACAATATATGCATAATACTATACATTGGACAACCTTGGTCTATGGGTAGTGACTAAACAAAACATCCTCAGTCCCGAGTTTGAGCACCACCATCGCTTAAATTTTCACTCACTCTGTCTTCAGGCCACGAGTGGCCTACCAGGACCATCTGACCACTGTATCATCCTTTGGGGAGGATGCGGATAGGAGGGGCGTGGGGTCAGCACACCGTTCTCCCGGTCGTTATGATGGTATTCTTGACCGAAGCCACTACTATTCGGTTGAGTAGCTCCTCGATTGGCACCACAAGGCTGAGTGCACCCCAAAAAATGGCAACAGCGCATGGCAGCTGGATGGTCACCCATCCAAGTGCCGGCCACGCCCAACAACGCTTAACTTCGGTGATCTCACGTGAACCGGTGTATACACTGCGGCAAGGCCATTGCCATCACTTAAATTTTGAATAAACATTATCACCAATGACAGCCAAAGACTTCCAGAATAAGAAGTCATCCTGAATCTGCCAATGATCTTGTTAAAGAGGGCAGAGGAGTGGAGAAATATTCAGGGCACTCTCTTGCCCTTGCAGTGGAAAAGCACCTCTGAAGGCAGAAGAATCAGCAATGATCTACAGCATGAAAATGCAGAAAGCAATGGAAATCACCACACTGAAGACACATAATGTGTATCTACAGGACATGTGGCCTGTAACGGAAATAGTGTCACAAAGATCTCTCCATTGGCAAAAAAATTCCAGACCAGTCCCCCATTTGGATCTCTGGGAGGGGACTGATAAGGGGGAGGTGACCATGAGAAAAAGATTCAATGACCAATAAAAGGATAGCATTCTATGAGTTGAGGCATTGAATGTCAGAAGCTCGAGTATGGTAGGTAAGCTAGAAAATATAGAAACGGAAATGCTAAGGCTCAACCTAGATACAGTGGGGGTCAGTGAAATGGAATGGAAAGAAGACAAAGATTTCTGGTCAAATGAGTAGAGGATAATATCAACAGCAGCAGAAAATGATATAACGGGAGTAGGATTCATTATGAATAGGAAGGTAGGGTAGAGGGTGCTTTACTGTGGACAGTTCAGTGATACGGCTTTTCTCATCAGAATCAACAGCAAACCAACACCAACTACAATAGTTCTCGTATACATGCCAATGTTGCAAGCCAAAGATGAAGAGACAGAGAAAGTGTATGAGGATATTGAACAGGTAATTCAGTACGTAAACGGAGATAAAATCTAATAGTCAAGGGAGACTGGAATGCAGTTGTAGGGGAAGGAGAAGAAGAAAATGTTAAGGGAGAATATAGGCTTGGTACCAGGAATGAGAGAGCAGATAGACTAATTGAATTATGCCATAAATTTCAGCTAGTACTAGTGAATACTCTGCCCAAAAATCACAAGAGGAGGTATACTTGGAAAAGGCCAGGGATGTGGGAAGATTGCAGGTAGATTACATCATGGCCAGGCAGAGATTCCAAAATCATATATTGGGTTTCAAGGCATATCCAGAAGCAGAATAGACTCAGATCACAATTTAGTAATGATGAATAGTAGGTTGAAATTTAAAAGACTAGTCAGGAAAAATCTATGCATAAATAAGTGGGATACAGAATTACTAATGAATGAGGGGAGACGCTTGAAGTTCTCTGAGGCTATAGATACTGCAATAAGGAATAGCTCAGTAGACAGTTCAGTTGAAGAGGAATGGACATCTCTAAAAAGGGTAATCACAGAAGTTGGAAAGAAAAATTCAGGTACAAAGAAGGTAACTGTGAAGAAACCATGGATAACACAAGAAATACTTCAATTGATCGGTGAAAGGAGGATGTAAAAAATGTTCAGGGAAATACAAAAATACAAGTCACTTAACAATAAATAAATAGGAAGTGTACAGAAATTAAGGAGAAACGGCTGCAGGAAAAATGTAAAAAATTGAAAAAGAAATTATTTTCGTAAGGACTGACTAAGCATATAGAAAAGTCAAAACAACCTTCAGTGAAATTAAAAGCAAGGGTAGTAACATTAAGAGCAATGGGAATGCCACTGTTACATGCAGAGGAGAGAGCAGATAGGTGGAAAGAGTACATTGAAGGCCTCTATGATGGAGAAGACTTGTCTGATAGGAGAAGAAACAAGAGTTTATGTAGAAGGTTCTCCACAGAATTGGGAAAGGAAGGAATATATGAAAAACACTGACAAGAACAAGTGACAGGACGTTGGGACATCTGTTAAGACATCATAGAATAACTTCCAGGGTACCAGAGGGAGCTGTAGAGGATAAAAACTGTAGAGGAATATGCAGAGTCGTAGATTCAGCAAGTAATTGAGGAAGTAGGTCGCAAGTACTACTTTGAGATGAAGACATTGGCACAGGAGAGGAATTTGTGGTGGGGTCACATCAAACCAGTCAGAAGACTGATGACTTAAAAAAATATATTTATATGTTTTATTCATTCATATTTAGGATAACATATTACATAATACTATGTCACATGGCTTTTGTTAAAACATGCTAAACACACTGGAACAATTAGTCACAGGTTTTCTTACATTTTTCTTCGCTTCTTGGCATTCGGCAGTTTGCATTTTCTTCTGGTAACATGGGGCGTACATCCTGCATATAGGCTTGCCCTGCTGATTTTTATGGATCTCCAAATCTCTATTACTGTTGGACATAGCATCATCCACAGACAACCTTTCAGTAGCGAGACAGTCTCAAAATTTTCTTATCTGTATTTTTATATTTGCGGCCCTCTGGTACACAATGTGAGCATTTACTGTACCTGTTCCCAAAAGCAAATGTAGTGTTAATTTCCCATACCACTTGATACCCATCCTTATTGATTGGCATATGGCACCATCTGGGTGCTTCTGTCACTGCCAGATTTTCCACTATTACACACCGTTGTCTCCAAAGGTTTTGTGTCGGAGGATGATCGTGATGTGTACAATCTAAGCTTGATGTTATAACAGGTGTATGTTTTGTTGATAACATCCTAACGTTATGAACATTCTTCCATTTTACCACCACAATACCATTGTCATCTTCAAATCATATCATTTCACCTCTCGTCAATGGGTATGACATAATAAAACGTGAGAGGCCTCTACCTATCTTCTCTGCATAACTTTATGCTACCTACAACGTTACCTGAGTACATCATTTCAAGAAGCATATAAAAAGTATGGTTAAAAGCATGCAAAATTTTCCAAAGTACTCACATAATTACAAGTTAAATCAAAATAAACATACCGCTATTATATCCAAACACACACCACACACTTTCCGGATCTGTGTATTTTTATCATGCATCAAATCAATCAGATATGCTGGTGCCTCTGGAAATGTTTGTTAAGGGTATATTATGATTTTCAAAAGAGTAATATTTTATAAATTAATAAACAAATATTCTAGATTCACATTTAGAAACAATGTGGTAAGCACCTCCACACAGAGGGTCTTAAGCTGCTGGTGGAACCACAATCATATCTTAATCACACCTCTCCATTTCAGAACTTACTGGGAAATAAGTCCACAAAAATTTGCATTTCACTGGTGTAAGTTGACAAACTTCAAGCTCACTACTGTGACACGGGTGTACTATGAACTGTGGTGTGGGATGGTGAGCCACTAAGATTTCTAATCCAGACGGTGTGCTGCAGCCTTTAATATGAAACAGCATTTGATGACGACACCACTGTTAGGTGTAATTTACTTGACTACAATCTCCTCACATGCATTGACACTCTCTCAATGAAGCTATGAAAAATTTCTTTAGAGCTCAGCACCATAAAAATGGATATTTCTCTTACCACAGTTAATCATAACGCAACAACTACCAATAGCTGCAGTATTTTTGCAACATACAACAGCAACTTGGGTAACAGTAAATTAGGTCTCTCCTAACTGGACTGTGATTTGTTGCTGATCATTTCCATAGTTTTCTCCACTGTATGTGAGAGCAAATGATTAACCTGTGAAGCACTGTCAGACAAAAAAGAGATGGACTGAAGGGAACATACAGAACTATGCACAAGATGGCAGAAAAAAGAGAATTTCAGACTGTACCACACCAATAGTACAAGACAAAGAAAAAATTAGAAAGACCAAAATGTTACAATACTAAAAGACAGGCCACAAAAAACACTCAACTGTATATTTTTGATGGATGGCATTCTGCAGCTGTCTTATACACTGTCCAGTCGTATTAATGTGACCACCTGTCAAAAGCCTGAAAAACCACTTTTTGCATTGCGCAGTGCTGTGAGACATGCAGGAAGAGAGCCATTGATATTCTGGCAGATACTGACAGGGATGAGGAGCCATGCCGATTCCAGTGCCATGGCCAGCTGCACTCAGTTTCTCAGCTGAGGATCCATTGCACAAACAGCTCATTCACAATGGTCCCACAGATTGTCAATTTGGTTTAAATACAAGGAGTTCAGTGACCACAAGAATATGCTAAACTCATCTTAGTGTTCTTCAAACCACACACGTATGCTGCTAGCTATGTGACACATTGCACTGTAAAGCTGGTAGATGCCATTGTACCAAAGAAAAACAAATTGCATGCTGGGGTGGACATGGTCCTCAAATATACAGCATACTTGTGTTGATCCATTGTGTTTTACGGAATGATAAGATCACCCAGCGAATGCCACACAAACATCCCCCAGACCATAACAGTCCCTCCTCCGGCCTCCAATTGTTACTGGGTGTTTGCTTTCAGATATTTCATGCTGTACACACCAACAGTCATCTTCCTAATGAAGCATAAAATGTGATTCATCTGGGGAAAAAAAAAACACCTGTCGCCACTCAGTGCATGACCACTTGCATTTGTTGCCGATGAATAGTAGTCAGCATGTGTGTGAGAATCAGGCACCTCCTATGGATGCCCATGTGCAGCCACATTCACTGAATGTTCATTTTGGAGGTATTGTTGGTAGCCCCTTGGTTCATCTGGGTGGTCAGTTTCTCAACAGTTGCAAATCTATTCACTTGCAGACATCTCTGCAGCCATTGTTCACATCAGTCATCTATGGCCCATGGTGAACCACAGTTGTCTCAGTGCTAGTTATGGGAAGCACTATTTTGCCATCCACAGTATACAATGACCACAGTTTCATGTGAACAGTTTACCATTTAGCAGTTTCGGAGATGCTTCCACACTTGGCTCGAAAGCCAATGATCATGCCCCCTTTGCACATCATATAAATCAATCCATTTCTGCATTATGAGATTTACTGCACTGTTTTTCCATGTGTCCCCAACACACTTAATATGCTCTTCTTTGTTATTGGTCCCACCTGCCATCTGTAAGTGGTTACTGCATGTTGACGTTGAATGTAGGTGGTGGTGACATTAATGCGACTGGACCACGTATTTGTAAATGTCATTAAAAAATAAATAAAGAACAACATCTTTCAGCTGTGCGCAAATTTATTATTATTCAAGAAGAGTTTGATGAGATAATCCCAAACATTGGTTGGATAAAGAACAATTTCTTAACAGCTTAAATGTGCTGCTTCAAAAATGGTATTTATCAAACACTCAATTGACACATGGGAAACAGTGTGACAAAGAAATGAATACATATCATGGCATTCTGGATTTTCCATTGTTTCATTTTTATCATGGCATTAGTGATAGCACAATGTATTTGAAGAAGACAGCTATATAAGGTGCAATATGGCATAACATAAAAAAAAAAGATTCTCATCAACATAGTTTGGTTGCAGATGACAAGCTACCTATAGTAATTTCACACAAGTGATCCAGAAAATTTATGCACACCAAATGTAAAGGTACTTACAAAAAGAAATGATCTGTTGTTTGAACTAAAACTGCACATAATTTTATAACATTTAACAAAAATGTTCTATAAATAAAAACGAAAACCCACTGATGATGGCACAGTGGTGCCGAAACATGTTTGGCTACTGAGAAAAATGGTGTTTTGCATAACTGGCGGACCACATATCCAACAATTTAAACTGCAAACACGGCCAATACAAGGAGCTGCAAATCAAAATGATGGATATAACATACTCCCTAGCATGTTTTAAAACTATGCAATGATACACTAAGAAGGGGAGTCAGAAAAAGTGAAAAGAAAGAAGACATATAGTAAACAGGCAATGGAGAAGGAACAAAAGCTCTGGTATCCTAAATGTCTCTCATTCTTTGTTCCTCTGCTCTTATTCACTGAACTTTCCAGTCATCTCTCTCAGCTTTTGAAAGATAATACTTTGACCTAAAACAAAATCACTCAATTTCTGCCCTTATGTGTCAATAATATGACTATTTACTGGCCAAATTTCATGGATAATAAGATTTGTTTTCACTGGCACAGATTTTCTGTCATACAAGGCATACATATATCAATTAATTATAATATCTAAGCAATGTCTTGATCCAGATGGGAATGAATTATGTGCAGATGTTTACACACATATATGTACACACAAATGGTAAGATCTTTTTGTCACTTCTCATTCTGCATAGGATTGTTAAACCTTCTAGACAAATTGTGTTATTGAAATTTAAATACAAAGTCAGATACAAATACTAATAAATGTGTTGCATGATACCATTTAGACTACATTATGTCATTCTTTCTACTTACTGAAATAATAATGTTTCATATTCAAGTATTTAAAGGATACCAGTTTCTTTAATGAGATAGTCACGAGTAGCAATATGACGTAAAATTTGGTAGAAAACATAAATAATCTGCAGCACCATCTCATCATCTTCTTGTTTAGCTGGAATCAAACAATAACACTAATACTGTTATATTTTGTATGCAAATATGAGACAACAAATAATTCTCAAAAACTGTTAGCAGTCATAGAGGAAGTTGTTAGATCTTTAAACTGGAAAAACAGAGGAGGAATATATGTTAATGGAACATCTCTGAACCCTCTTCATTTTGTTAATGACATTGTACTGTTTGTCCATAGATGAGTTAAACTTGAATAATAAAAGAAGAACTGAATGGACCACCAAGTCTGGAAACAGCAGAGTATCAATTACAATAAGCAGGCCCTAGTAGCAGGAGAAAACAGCTGTGTGTGTGTGTGTGTGTGTGTGTGTGTGTGTGTGTGTGTGTGTGTGTGTGTGTGTGTGTGTGTGTGTGTGGTTTTTTTTTTGTTTATCTATTTCTGAGTAAGAACTGTGTCCGAATGTGTAAATATTTATATTTCGCTTTCCATTGTGCCTGTCTGTAACTCAAAACTTCTTCTGTGTGGTAAGTAGCAATCTATCCTTTCAATATTGTTTATATTTCATCCTGGTTCTCCATACGATTAAAATGATATACAATCAACATATCAAAAAGAATGTACAAATTAACAACAAAGTAATGGGTTTTGGTACTATCTACAGCTGAGGGACACAAACAGAGACACTTCAAAAGAAACAGAAGAGTAAAAAAAGGTTTCAAGTGCTTCTGATGAACTAGATAGTGTTTTCCAAATAAGCTTTCTGATAGGTCTGAAACTCAGAGCTTACAATCAATGCATATGATCAGTTTTCAGATACAGCCACAAGACATCAACTAAACTAAATACCATTCAGAATTTGCTTAGTGTTTTCAGTGAGTGATAGAAACACTACGAGGGATAGGAAAGCAAAAGTTTTAGATGATCTGTGCTGCAGATGTATAATGATTCCTGCATCCTAGTGGCTAAAGATGGAGTCTTGTGGCTTCAAAATCAATATTTTAAGTCGAAAAATAAACATAAAGAAGGGTACATGTGGCATGGACATCTGCAAAGGTAAATTGATGGTAGATGGGCAGTAACTACATTCCTGAATAGACTTCTGCAACATGTTTGGCTATTCAGTTTTATAAAATATTCTTATTGCATGTTTTTTCACCTTAGCAGCAAAGCCTAGAAGATTAGCCATAGGACACAACTGGGTGCAAGTTTGGAAAGTATGCTAAAAACATTGCCGGCCAACACAATGAGAGATTTCTGACTGCAGAGCAGGTAGAACTGATCTTTTGGTTTATTATCCATCTGGATCTACATCTCATATGTACTCCATGAGTCATCATGTGGTGTATGTTGGAGGGTATCTTGTACCACTGCTAGTCATTTTCTTTCCTGTTCTATTTACTAATAGAGTGAGGGGAAAACAACTATCTACATGCTTCCATACGAGCTCTAATTTCGCTCATCTTGTCTTCACGGCCCTTACACAAAATGTACATTGATGGCAGTAAAATCATTTTGTGGTTGGCTTCAAATGCCGATTCCCTAAATTTTCTCAATAGTGTTCTGTGAACAGAATGTAGTTTTCCCTCCAAGGATTCCCATTTGAGTTCATGAAACACATCTATGACACTCATGTGATGGTCAAATCTACTAGTAACAAACATAGCAGCATGCTCCTGAATTGCTTCAATGTCGTTCTTTAATTCATTCTGGTGGGGATCCCAAATACTCTAACAGCCCTCAAGAATAGATTGCAGATGTGTTCTATATGCAGTCTCTTTCAAAGTTAACTGTACTTTCCTAAAATTGTCCCACTGAACCAAAGTCAGCCATTTGCCTTCCCTACTACTGGCCTCATATGCTCATTCCATTTCATATCACTTTGCAATGTTTCACCTAGATATCTCATCGACGTGAGTGGGTTGGGTTGATTCGGGGAGAGGAGACCAAACTGCGAGGTCATCGGTCTCATCGGATAGGGAACGATAGGGAAGGAAGTCGGCTGTGCCCTTTCAAAGGAACCATCCCGGAATTTGACTGTGACTGTGCCAAACAGCACACTACTAATGATATATTCAAATGTTATTGGATTGCTTTTCCTACTCATCTGCATTAACTTATGTTTCTCTACATTTAGAGCAAGCTGCCATTCATCACACCAACTAGGAATTTTGTGTAAGTCCTCTTGTAGCCTTCTACAGTCACTTAACGATGACACCTTCCCATACACCACTGCATAATCGACAAAACACTGCAGATTGCTGCTCACACAGTCAATCATATCATTTATGTATATAGAGAACAAGAGCAGTCCTATCTCACTTCCCTGTGGCACTACAGATGATACCCTTGTCTCCGATGAACACTCGCCATCAAGGACAACAAGCTGGGTTCTATTACCTGAGAAGTGTTACTTGGAACATATTCCACGTCCTCAAACCTTCATTATCAGCCTACAGGGGTGTGGGGAAGGAGGAGGTGGGGGGGGGGATGGGGTGGCACCATGCTTTCTGGAAATACAGGAATATGGAACTGCCTGTTGCTTTACATCCATGGTTCATAGTATATCATTTAGGATAAGAGAAAGCTAAGTTTTGCATGAGCAAAGCTTTCTAGATCCTTGCTGATGTGTGGACAGAAGCTTTTCATCTCAAGGAAATTTATTATATTCGAACTGAGAATGTGTTCAAGAATTCTGCAGCAAACTGATGCCCAAGAACTTCATAAATCCAGTGTATGTCTATTTATCTCTGTGTTTCTGCTAACTATGTCATTTTTATTTTAAACTTTTTGGAAGATGACTGCCAAACAATTAAATAATGTATAAAATGCATATTTCAACCATCAGCTGTTTTCATTTTAAACCCAAATTCTACCAGTTTTGGTCTTGGACATCTTTGTGGATGAAGGGTCAAAACAGATTACACCACCATATTGCGTTAGTCATTACTTAAAATGTGTAGTGCATGCCATGAATGTAAATATATAAGACAGGACTTTAAAAGCAAACATCTGAATTCTAAATGTATACAGAGCAGTATACTCTGTATACATTTTAAGTAATTACTAATGCAATATGGTGGCTTAGATCATTTCATCCATGAAGTTGGTCTAAGACCAAAAACAGCAGAATTTGGGTTTAAAATAAAAACAGTTTATGGTTCAAATATGCATTTTATACATCATTTTTATTTGTTTAGCACTACATAATATCAATGTTGCAAGATTATGGCTTAAATTGTTGTCTGTGAATGAGTTTAAGCCTGTTCCATTTTTCTCCAACATGTATCTGGAATGGCTGTGTTCCTGCCCTTTATTGATATACTTGCAAAATCAACAAACATTACAGTTTATCATGTGTCCTCCAATGTCCAAAGTACATCATTTATAAACATCACTAGTAGGAGCAGGCCAAGAATCGAACCATTAGGCACATCATAATTAATATTTCCCTTCTCTGAATTTCATGTTATACCTATTTTCTGTTGTTAACATGTGGTGCCTTCCATGCCAATGTAAGATCTTTAATGCCATAACACCTAAGTATCCCTAATATAATTATTTAATGCTTCTTCCAAAGTCAACATGGAGATGCTTTGTCACAATCACTCTTCAACTTTGTTGTGGAGCGTATCATCAGCAAAATAAAATTATCACAACTTGAAACAAAACATACTGGCATATGCAGTTCATATCGTAATTCTAAGAAAAAAGGCACAAGAAATCAATTAATTCACCACAATATTGTATAACAGCTTACTTGGAACAGGACTAGAAATGAATACAGGTAAAAACAAATATTTCATTGTATCATGGAAAACTAAAGCAAATCATACCTTCAAAAGTGATGCAGATAAAATTGAAACACTAACTCAGTTCACTTACCTTGGAACCTTGCTAACTACAGACAACAATGTCAAAGAAGAAATAAACAGCAGAATACAGAAAGCCAATATATGTTACTTCCTAGGTGTAGCAAAAAGGAAATTTATTTCAACAAATTCGAAGATTCGCATATATAAAACTCTTATCATACTGTCATGGCATACATTTGTGAGACATGAACATTAAAAAAATTAGAAGAAGCAAGATTAAGTATCTTTGAAAGCAAAATTTTGAGGATGATATCTGGCAAGATTCAAGATAAAGGATAATATTAACAAACAAGGAAGTATATGATCTATATGGGGAAACAGACATTGTATCGAAAATTAAAACTGGGAGACTTTGTTGGATTGGACACACATTTCAAACTCCAAAAGAAAAAAAAAATCTATCAATTGCAGAACATCCTCACAGAAGAAGACCTCTTGGAAGGTCAAGGCTATGCTATTTTGAAATCAGTAAGATATGAAAATCTTACCTGTGATGAATTGGAAAATTAAATGCTAAAATAGAATTACCTAGCAAAGCATTGTGACATTAGCAGCAAAGAGCTTTCACAGCTTATTCTTTCTTTCTTTCTTTATCGTCGCCTTGTCCCATGTCACATAGGGTCGGCATTGCTCTTCTGGATCCTTCTCCTCCATAGTTCACTATCCATTGCCTCTTCCTTCTTCCATCCTTTCTCCCTTAGGCCCCAGATATCTTATCCTTCCACCTCATCTTCGGTCTTCCTCTCCTCGCTCCTTCAATCTTTATTTCTTCAACTATGTTTCCGATATACTCTTCCCCTTTTTCTGTAAGTGTCCGTACCACTTTAGTCTGCTCTCTTGTATCTTTTTCCTCATGGGTCCCACTTTCACAGCTCCTCTAACAAATTCATTTCTAATCCTGTCCTTCCTTGTTACCCCACACACCCACCTCAGCATTCTCATTTCCGCCACTTCCATCTTCCTTTCCTGGGCTACTGTGATTGGCCATGTCTCTGCCCCATATATCATAGCAGGCCTTACCACCGACTTGTACACTTTCCCTTTCAACCCAATGCTCACCTTCTTGTCACACAACACTCCACTCATTTTCCTCCAGTTGTTCCAACAGCAATTTATTCGGTGTTGTATCTGGCTTTCCAGTCCTCCATCCCTCCGTATGTACGACCCCAGGTATTTAAATTTGCAGACCGATTTCAGCTCATCATCGTGGATATTGCAAGACCTCATCTGCACATCCTTCAGTGCTAAATATTCTGACTTTGTCCTGCTAATTTTCATCCCTCTTTCTTCTAGTGCCTTCCTCCAATACTCCAGCTTCTCCTCAAGTCTGTCGATATTCTGCTCACAAAGAACCACATCATCCGCAAACATCATATTCCACGGTGCTTCTTTCTTCACATCTTTCACCAGCACATCCATAATCAGGTCAAAGAGGTAGGGACTAAGCGCAGACCCTTGATGTAACCCTACTTTTACTGGAAACTCCTTTGTCATGCCCACACTACTTGTAACCTGTGTCATTGCTCCTCTGTACATTTCCTTCACTAACCTCACATACTTCTCTGGCACGCACTGCTCTCTCATGATTCTCCATACTTCGTCCCTTGGGACTCTGTCATATGCTTTCTCCAAATCAATGAAAGCCATATGAAGATCGGCTTGTAGCTCCCCGTGTCTCTCCACTATCTGCCTTAAAGCATGTATTGCATCAGTCGTTCCTCTTCCAGGCATGAACTCAAACTGTTCTTCACACACCACAATCTCCTTGCATAATCTTGCTTCTATAACTCTTTCCCAAATTTTCATAGCTTATTAAGCTTACAGAATGAGATTTTCACTCTGCAGCGGAGTGTGCGCTGATATGAAACTTCCTGGCAGATTAAAACTGTGTGCCCGACCGAGACTCGAACTCGGGACCTTTGCCTTTCACGGGCAAGTACTCTACCATCTGAGCTACCGAAGCACGACTCACGCCCGGTACTCACAGCTTTACTTCTGCCAGTATCTCGTCTCCTACCTTCCAAACTTTACAGAAGCTCTCCTGCGAACCATGCAGAACTAGCACTCATGAAAGAAAGGATACTGCGGAGACATGGCTTAGCCACAGCCTGGGGGATGTTTCCAGAATGAGATTTTCACTCTGCACAGAGTGTGCGCTGATATGAAACTTCCTGGTAGATTAAAACTGTGTGCCCGACCGAGACTCAAACTCGGGACCTTTGCCTTTCACGGGCAAGTTTCATATCAGTGCACACTCCGCTGCAGAGTGTGTCTGAGGTTACTATTAAGGTTGCCCATAAGATCATTAATATACAACTCGAATAGCAAGTGCCCAACACACTTCCTGGGGTACACCTGAAGTTACTTCTACATCAGTTGGCAACTCTCCATCAGAGATAACATGCTGCATTCTTCCTATTAAGAAATCCTCAATCCTGTCACATATTTTGTCTCATACCCAATAGGAGGAGATCATTCTGTTTGAGATACCTCATTATGTTTGAGTTCAGAATATATTCTAGGATTCTACAACAATGGATGTCAAGCATATTGGGTGGTAGCTTTGTGGATCACTTCTCACTTCTGCTACCCTTCTTGTAGACAAGTGTGACTTGTGTTTTCCTTCTAGCTACCAGGCATGATTTTTTAACGGATCTATGACAGTTTATGATTAACAGAAGAGCTAAGTTAGCTGTTAATTGGGTATAAAATCTGATGGGGATTCCGCCAGGCCCTGAAGCTTTGTTCAGTTTTAACAATTTTGGCTGTTTCTCACTGCCACTAACATTAATATCTATTTCACTCATCTTTTCAGTGATGCAAGAATTAAATTATGGCAGTACACTTTGCTTTGCTTTTCCTTTGTGAGTAACTGGACACTAAATCTGGTGCCACTAACAGCCTTTAAATATGACAAGAATTTCTTTGGGTTTTGTGAAAGATCCTTCAATAGCATTCTCCTACAGTCATCACTGAAGGTTACACTCACTACTGTCTTGACCACCAAATATGTTTCATTCAAAAACACTCTATCTGTAGCCCTATGCTTTGTTTTATACCTATTATGCAGAAGTTTCTTTATAGTGACTATAGACCATGGAAGATCCCTCCCCTTATGAACTGTTCTACTGGGTACATATCTGTCCCGTACATGGTCAACTATTCTTTTAAACTTGAGCCATAGTTCCTCTACATGTTCCTAGCCTGAGCTAAAAGTTTCAAGATCCTCATTGCAATATGACACTAATGCTTCTCTGTCTGGCTTGCTGATCATATAATCTTTCTGCTTGTTTTAGTTGCCGTTCGTATTTTGGCATTGACTGTTGCTGTAACTGCCTCATGATCAATGATACCAGTTTCAATATGAGCTTTCTCAAAAAGATCAGGTCTGTTCACTGCCATTTACTCTTATTTCAATCATAAGTGGGGTTCCGTACTATCTGTTCTAGATAGTTTTAAGAACAAGCATTTAGTAATGCGTCAAAGGATGTCTTGCCACGCCCACCATTAACAAAACTATAATTATCCCAATCGACTGTTGGATGATTAAGAAACTTATGAACAAGTGAACTGAGGCATTCTCTCAAGTTTTTGGTTACATCAGGAGGGGAGTCTGCTGGTCAATAGAGGAACCCTATGTGAATCAACACCTTATAAAAAAATACAATAGGACAAATGCTTCTATGGAATAGGAGGAGTTGCTTGGGAGAAATGTTTTTGGTTTGTTTTCAAATTTTACTTTGCTATCTATCAGATATTTTACATCACCATGCAAGTTATAAAAAAAATTGGTTGCAGCTTTGTGCAGCCCTTCTTGTGCTACAGACAACCTTGATATTTAAAAATGAATGTCATTTTTCCTTCTGGTATTGTAATTATGTACATCATTGTTCCCTCTAAACTGCAGTGAATTATTTACAACAAACTTCATGAAGGAATGAAAGATCTTTCGATCTTCGATTGATGTATTCTGACAGCAGTCAGAATGCCCAAGTCCTTAAACAGATGATCATGGGTGTGCACCACATATTACTCTTATAGCACATTTTTTTAGCAATGAAGACTTTCTTTCTTAAAGATGAGTTACCCCAGAACATTACTCCATATGACATTACTGAATGAAAATATTCAAAATATGTCGACTTACTTATTTGTCTCTTCCCAAGATTTGCAATGATTCTAAGTGTAAATGTGGCTGAACTAAGCTATTTTAAGAGTTCCAAAATGTGTTTTATCCAATTTAAATTCTCATCAATAGGGACAAACAGAAAGGAATCACTGAATTTAGTAGCCAATGATTTGAATTTAACATTGTCTTGCTGCTACTGTTATCAGGGAGTTCGATATAATTTGCTTTATCAAGTTTGTTTCTTTTGTGCCTAATAATGCTCCAAAATGGCCCTTGCAATGTTCTTAGAATTTTGGATTTTTTGTTATATTAAATGGTATTTGTCTTTTTTTATGGCATGTTGAACAAGTCTGTAATACTGCTTATAGTGCATTTTTAAGTCCACGTCAGATCCAGTCTTTTGCATTAAATAAAAGAGTGCACAATCTTCACATTTGTATGACGTGCATCCCAGTGATGCATTTGATGTCATTCCCAATTGGGCAGTTCTAACTGCTCCCACCATCCCCAGTAATTTCTACCAAAATCTTTCTCCAGAGAGCCTACATCATTGGTAAAATGCCAGGTTCCACACATTGCATAGAAATACTAGTTATCCGGAACGAATTACTGAGGGAGTTCTCTAACAAACTTTCCCCTCCCACGACCCCTGTAAGGTAACAGACTGAGAAGCAACCAATACTTAACATGATCCATACTTTTGTAGTAGCTGATACTATGTCATGATTATTACGATAGCTAGTAACTTCTGTTCATACTTTGACACTCGTGATTCAATCTCATATGAGAGCATAAACACTGTTATACTTGAAAAGCATAACACAAGTATTTTATGTACAGTTAATGACACGATAACACCAAATCAGCTTAAATGAACATACGATAAAGTTAATAAATAACTAATGTTAATAAATTGATTACTCTTTGCTCAGGATTCTGCAAAAATGTCAGTAATTAAAATAATTACATAATTATAGTGTAATTTAAAAATTTTCACACGAAATTGTGTATAAAATAGATTTTATTAATTTGAAAATGGATTCTTATCAAAATTTTGAATGTGCCAAACACATTTCTGAATTTTGAAAGACACAATGCTGTGAAAACTTAATTTTTCATTATAAAGTGAGATTAATTTAATAATACTTCAAGACTTCGCATATTTCAATTGTTGCATATTTATTTACACTAGAACAGCTGCGCCTGCCAAGTCAGTGTCAGTTTTTACCCAAAGTGGTTGCTGAGTACATGTTAGCCCAATTTCATGAAAGTTTTGTTAAAATTATTTGTCTTTCATTAAAACAAAATTAAAATTAAAAGTTTTGAGTACAGCTTTTTTTTATTAGAATCGCAATATTTTTGCCCATTCACAAAAATCCAGGCTACTGGAACAAGCAGCACGCAGATAATCATACACACTGTCTTTTAGAAAGCATTGTTGACTGGAGCACAGGGATGGGTATAAAATATTAAAAATCAATAAAAATCAATAAAAACAGTATTGATTGTGTTTTCAGGTTTTTTATTTGTTGGCAACCAGTTTCAGCCATTTCTTCGGACCATCTTCAGGCTTACAACATCTTTATGGCTGCTGGTGGCGACAGACGAAGTGAGATCCGCAGAAGTATGGTTGTCAGTGTACTTCTCCGGATCTTACTCCACCTGCCGCCACCAACAGCCATGATGGCAGTGTAATCCTGAAGATGGTCTGAGGTAAGGGCTGAAACTGGTTGCTAACAAATGAAAAATCTGAAAACGTGATCGAGACAGTTTTTATTGATCTTTAATACACATTAGTGGTGAGGTATTGGGCAAATGAAATAAGTAAAATTTTGAAAACTTTGTATTGTTCTATTACGCTATTCACAGAATTTGTGGCATATTTCATTTTTTTAAAAAAAATCAATTAACAAATAAAAGAAATGAGTCAACTGTATCCATAGTAGTGGGGTGATTACATCACTTTCTAGTGAAAGGCCCTCCCTGGTCTTCGACTACTAACTTTATGTGGCACTTATTTCCTTGTTTTGCCTGAGTATTCCTGAACTCTTGGGATTGCCTGTGCATTTTTCTCTACAGTCTTCAGAGCAGTGAAACTGCTGGAGACATCTAGACTAAAGCTATCAGACTTCAATCACTGCAAAACATCTTGAACTTCTTGCAAGATCTGATAGGCTTTATCACAGTCCAGTCATCTACCATACTACCATATTTACTGCTGTTAAATGCAGCTTTGAACTATTCTAATTCTCTTAGTGCTACTACCATGTCAGCTTTGAGCTTTCAGATCAGATTTTCTTTTTTCCCTATTCCTGAATGATAGGCTCAGCTGTAACAGTCCCAAATGCTAGACATATCGCCATCAAAGTTGGATGTTCCACAGCACCCAACATGAAGAAAGCACTGGCAGTTTTTATTCTGTTGACCATTTCTCAGAATGCTGCAGTAGATTTCCAGATTGTCCATTATGACCTCTTTTTTAGTAGAAAGATTATTTTGCAATGGCTGCTCAATGTAAATTTGCAAATCAAGTGACTTATTGCAGTTTTATTTACTGAAAAAGGATTGAATTAAAACAATGGCAAGTAATTTACAGAATGTAAACAAACATTAATGAATTAACTAAATGTTATATTACTAAATACATTTCAATGGAGGGTGATGTTTCCTGTACATGGATTGTGTGGCACTGCAGCAGAGGCAGAGACCGAGACTGTGCTTGTACAAAAGTACAATGTGAACAAACACTTTAGTTAAATATAGCAACACAATTTGTAATTTTTATCCTCTAGATTGATGAAAAACTCAAGTGTTCTAGGTGAATAGCACTTTACAAAATACTGAATATTGTGTTGTTTATAACATATGAAAGAACTTAACTTTACTGTTCTCGGAACTCCAAATAGTATCGCTATTTGACTATTTCTATAAGAATATGTACATTAATACTCCAGCAATTGCAGAAGCACTAGCACTAAACTTCTATTGAACTACCAGTTCTTTTAAATCAGCTTTTTAATAATTAAAACACCTGGCAGGATGGCCATTGCCGAGAGTCCTGATGCCCCAGGGAGATGGGCATCTACTCCTTGGCATACATGGGGAGTAAACGGCGCAGGCATCAGTAGAGCGATCCCTGTGTTGTCAGGGGGCTACAACCAACAGGGTACATGGCGGCCCCACCACAACGGACTGGCTACCATGCTGGATCTTAGGTGCAAAAATGTCCAAGGTTGTCATCACAGCTAAAAGCAACACTGCACAGTGCAGCGTGTTAATCGCACCCACGGACGTATCCTCACCCAAGAGATGGAAAACGAGCGGGACAGCATTGCAACGATGAGAAATCCGGCTATAGGTCTCAATGCACGACGGATACAGTACACCATGTAAGGCGCCCTTCCCCAATTGGCTCGCTCTTCAGAAGAATTTTAGTCGCCTCTTACGACAGGCAGGAATACCGCGAGCCTATTCTTACCCCCGAACCCGCGGGGGGCAGTTTTGTTTCTCCTGATAACGAAGTTTTGGAAGTTACCCACATTAAAAGTCAAATCACAATGGTGGGTTGTCAAAATAAAATTGAGAACACACAAAAGATGCTTGTAAAATGTACAAAGCATGACTGTTGTATAAGCCAGGCTGGATGACACTACACGGGATATATTATGAGATCCAGTACACACAAACTGTGTGAAACCAATTAAGTAAAACTTAAAATTTGTGTGTAATGTATGCATACTTCCGCCATACTGATAACCAGCCAATATGGTGTAAGTAGCCCATGGTCTAGAAATACACTGGAAGGCAGAAGGGTTATAGCCAGTTTTACTTCATTGGTTTTATATAACTGGTATCTACCAAATATCAAAATATATCCTATGTGGTGTTATCCAGCCTGAGTCACTCAACAGTCATGCTTTGTACATTTTACAAGTATCTCTTACGTGTACTCTGTTTTGACAACCCACTATTGTGGTTTGACTTTTAACGTGGACAACTTCCCAAGAGCTGAGACTCCACAGCTACACACCTACATTATGCAAATATAACCATTATAAACCTGAAGATGCATCTATATTTATGTGAAACCAACAGTTGTGAACAAAGCACCTTCAAACAGCTATCTAGATTTAGGGAACACCTCATCATTCTCAACTTTTTAATTATTGTAATTTTTATAATAATTTAAACAGTTACTGAGTGTTTTTATTGTTATTCATAATGTCTCTGAGCTGTGGTTGCCTTGCCCAGAAAGTTGTTTGTATCATAGCAGAGGTCCCTGCCCAAGGAAAAAATCGTAGGATGTACTGGGAATTTAACTTGGGTCCTTCCACACCACAGGCACTGACACTAGCCATTCACTTATAGGGTTCCTCAAAGCCAATTAAGAATTAAAATATTCCAGAACATACTGTTCTTATTCATTAAATAATTAAAAACAGTTTTCAGTAAATCTTTAGTCATTATTATAAAAGACTATTGACTTCAGTAGAAGCAGGAAATAGATTACCTTTGAGCATTTCTATGAGTGAAAGTAAAATATCAGCTTTGCACAGAATCTGGGCACAGCCTTCATCTGCAGCAGCTGTCCCAAGCAGCACCACTACTTCTAACACAAGATCATCCTCATATTTCCCTGCAACAAAGAATTGCTGTGTTACGAACTTCAACTTTTTTGAAGTACTAGATAACTTCAGACAAACATTTCACTGACATGTAAATTTGGTGACAAAAGATGGCCATACAGTGCAGTTTTACTTCAAACCCTACATCAAAAGAGCCTGACTCACTCACGGGGACTCTTAAGTAATGTTATGTAACTGCATACAACAATTATATGCACTATACATTGGTGAACTGAATGTACTTCGTAAACTTCTTGCATTAATTTTCTGTAAACATCTAACTTTTTGACAGTATACACTATTGTCTTCAGCAAGAAAGCAACTGGCTATTGAAGAAGTAATCGACATAAATGATCTAGTATGTCACAATGTGGCCATAGATTACATTAAGTCTATGTGGTTCATTTTATACAGGATGGTTGTGGGAGCTTGGCTGTTCAATACAAAATGTCAAATCTAAAACACAAGTGATGATCGAAGGCATCACATTTTTAAAAAGAAGTCTACAAATACCAGTGACTGTATGCTGGCCCCTATTTCAATTATACAGGAGGTGTGCATCTTCTAACACACTGGTCAGGTGGACTGAAGACGCACACTGTAATGCTGAAACTGGTATCAAGATGCAATAAAATTGGAAACACGGACAGATGAAGGTGTTTCCGATTTGGCATTTTATGGATATTATATTGGTGGAAACAATAAATCATCATCAGCAACCCAGCACGACACAGAATATGCGACACATATGCAGTCTCTTGGTATCGCTTGCCCAATCTGACACACTACTGCCTGTATAGCCCATGACACTAAGATATTGACATACATTCTTGTTTCCACAGCTTCTATGACTATTTAGTTCCTGTAGTTTGAAGTGTGGTAATCATCAAAGAATCTGCAGAAATTAGAATGTGTGGCCCTAAGATGTGGCTACCAACTTAGCAATTCAGGAAGTAGGCACTTGATACTGAGGGAGTCAGTTGAGTACATTCCATATTATACATTCTGATGAGAACAAAGATGCTGCAGATGATGTTTCATCATTAGTACCACTGTAATTGCTGGTGGTATTATTGTACCTGCTGGGACAACAAACAACAGAAGGCATGAGTAATCAGTGATGTTTATTTCTTTACAACAAAAAACAGAAAACAGAATAATACAACACTTCCACGATGAGGCTAGTACTGCCACTGGGAAGGCGATCAGCAAGGTCGAGCGATGAATTTGGTATATGGAGTGTCAGGCAGTAGAAATCCCTCAGTGGTATAGTTGATATCCAGATGAGGGTGAACTGAACAGTTAAGTGCCTCGTGCACTTATAAAGCCCTGGCAGCAGAGGAATACGCCCACCATAAATGAGTCAATAATGGTGTGGCACCACATGGCTGGTGTAGTACCGTTGTGCAGCTATTTGAAATATATATGTCGGCTGGGTGTTACTATGTTACAGTGGAGGCAGCTATGTGCGCAGGCCGCACCTACAATGTCCAGTTGGGAAGTGCCTTCCAGAAATGACAGGTCATAGTCATGTGATGTGTGACCTGCGGCTGCATGGCAGCAGGCGCCATGCTGTAGGCATTGATCATGCCATCACATTTACATCTATGTGACTGTATTATTACTTCAACAGTCAGCTGATTTCCTGATGAAAATAATGTTGGATATTGTGGAAATCTCATATTTTTATACAGAATTAACACGAGAAGTGCACCAATTACACTTTATACAACAAATTCATGTTCAAAGCCTTCATGGTAATATTATAAATTGTCAGTTGTGTCTTCTTAAGACACAAGAAAACTAATAAACACATCTGTATTCTTTTCTCAACTTATTGTCATATATATATATATATATATATATATATATATATATATATATATATATATATATATATATATATAGATGATGTGACTTACCAAATGAAACTGCTGGCAGGTCGACAGACACACAAACAAACACAAACATACACACAAAATTCAAGCTTTCGCAACAAACTGTTGCCTCATCAGGAAAGAGGGAAGGAGAGGGAAAGACGAAAGGATGTGGGTTTTAAGGGAGAGGGTAAGGAGTCATTCCAATCCCGGGAGCGAAAAGACTTACCTTAGGGGGAAAAAAGGATGGGTATACACTCGCACACACACACATATCCATCCACACATATACAGACACAAGCAGACATATTTAAATATGTCTGCTTGTGTCTGTATATGTGTGGATGGATATGTGTGTGTGTGTGTGCGCGCGAGTGTATACCCGTCCTTTTTTCCCCCTAAGGTAAGTCTTTCCGCTCCCGGGATTGGAATGACTCCTTACCCTCTCCCTTAAAACCCACATCCTTTCGTCTTTCCCTCTCCTTCCCTCTTTCCTGATGAGGCAACAGTTTGTTGCGAAAGCTTGAATTTTGTGTGTATGTTTGTGTGTCTGTCGACCTGCCAGCAGTTTCATTTGGTAAGTCACATCATCTTTGTTTTTAGATATATTTTTCATACGTGGAATGTTTCCCTCTATTATAACCATATCATTAATTTGAACCCAACAATTACGTTTGTTATTGTCGCTGTTGCATTTCGAAATCTTTCCTGTCGTCTTATTTTCTCTTTATTTTCTCTTTCTGTTTTTACCAGTAGTCTCACTTTGTATTCACCTTCCCCTTTTTACCGTAATACAATTTTATCCCGCCTATATATACTCAATAATACGTAACCCACTTCCAAACCATAACCAAAAAAATTTTTATTTTCCGCTTTCAACACTACCGCTGCTATAAAATCCACCGTTTCTAGTTCAATAACAGCTGCTTTCACGTATTAAACAACCATTTCGACTAGTTCTAATAACTTTCACTTTATTTCCACTTCCGTTTTTCGCACATCACTGATCATTTTTAGCCGCTCCCCACAGGTTTTAACGTCATTATTACAATTGTTAGCCCCATTTTCGTAATCTTTCACCACAACACCACTCCTTTAATACATTTACACGTTTTTTTTGAAATTTTCCCGAATTTCTCCGTCCTTTAACGTGTTTTAGCGGCAACACAACCACCTAACCTTCATGCACATTTTGGTCTTTAAATATGTCTGCTTGTGTCTGTATATGTGTGGATGTATATGTGTGTGTGTGCGAGTGTATACCCGTCCTTTTTTCCCCCTAAGGTAAGTCTTTCCGCTCCCGGGATTGGAATGACTCCTTACCCTCTCCCTTAAAACCCACATCCTTTCGTCTTTCCCTCTCCTTCCCTCTTTCCTGATGAGGCAACAGTTTGTTGCGAAAGCTTGAATTTTGTGTGTATGTTTGTGTTTGTTTGTGTGTCTGTCGACCTGCCAGCAGTTTCATTTGGTAAGTCACATCATCTTTGTTTTTAGATATATTTTTCCTACGTGGAATGTTTCCCTCTATTATAACCATATATATATATATATATATATATATATATATATATATATATATATCTAAAAAGAAAGATGATGAGACTTACCAAACAAAAGCGCTGGCAGGTCGATAGACACACAAAAAAACACAAATATACACACAAAATTCTAGCTTTCGCAACCAACGGTTGCTTCGTCAGGAAAGAGGGAAGGAGAGGGAAAGATGAAAGGATGTGGGTTTTAAGGGAGAGGGTAAGGAGTCATTCCAATCCCGGGAGCGGAAAGACTTACCTTAGGGGGAAAAAAGGACAGGTATACACTCGCACACACACACATATCCATCCACACATACAGACACAAGCAGACATATATATATATATATTATTTTATTTTTTTTTAGGTTGTCACTTGTAACTCGCTGTTATACAGGCAACAATATTAGGAAAAGGGACTGGATTTGTCATTTTTAAAAGGATGAAACCAATGTACATAAAGGTGATTTACTCATTAAATAAACAGCTTACAAAACTCTCCTTGGGACAGTTCTTGAGTTTTGTCCATCAGAAGGAACACCTTACCAGGTTGGATTAAGAGAGAAGGTAGAGAAGATCCAATGAAGAGCAGCACATTTCTTCACAATACAGTTTTTTAAGTCCAACAGTGTAACTGAGGTGCTCAAAAAATGACAGAGGCAAATGCTACAAGAGAGCTGTTGTTCAACATGGATAGGTTAAATGTTGGAATTCTGAGGGCATACACAGCAAGAAGAGTTGGACAATACATTACTTGCTCCTGCATATGTCTCACAACAGACCACGACAAGAAACTGACATAAATTAGCTCGTACAGAGACTCCCCAACATTCATTCTTCGCATGAACCATTTGTGAATGGAACACAGAAGGGTGAAATTCTAACTGTACCAAAAGTACCAAGAAGAGATTAGTGTTTAATATCCGTTGACAATGAGGTCATTAGACTTTTCTCAGCTCTCGGAATAATCATTGCGCGATCTTTTTCACTGAGAGCTTTCCTGATAGAGCCTAACTCACATCTGACATTGCTGAGCCCTGCACCTGGCATAAAAATACTAGTTATCCAGTATGTTATACCCAGGGAGTCCCATATCAGAGGATGAACCAAGGGAAATAGTATTTTTCAGTTGGCCATTCTGCTAACTTGTAGTTGTGCTTGCCCCATCAACCAAATCTAATTGAATCCACTTTGCATGCCATTCAGTTCAGTATAGCACACTGGCCAGCACAAGTGCATACTTAGGCACAGGCGGAGATCTTTCCTGTGCAGAATGTTGAGGCTGTCCATCACCTACGCACTGTGGAAGAGACCACCATTATCGCATTCCAGACAGAAGGACAATGGCCCAGTCGACAAAAAGATGGTCTGAGACAGATTCTGTAACTAATGTGAAGCATAACTGACCTGAAATGAGGGTTCAAGTGTCATAAAATATCCAACAAGTTCATGCAGCTCTGCAACAAAGCCTATAGAGATCTGTCCATCACCATTTCAGAACATTACAAATCCCTCAAATATCTTTGCAGAGGATTGCGAAACAGGATTTACAGTTTAATCCTTATAAGCTACAAGTAGTTCAATAGTTACAGCTTGGGTATAAAGTGAGGAGGCTGAATTTGTGACAGACAGAATTGACCAGGATGATGTTTTTTCTGAAAAGAATCCAGTGATGCCACAAGAGGCAAACTTTCATCTGGGTTTATCACAGAACAAAACTTCCAATACTGCTCAGACACAAATCTGCTGCTCATTCATTAAAGGCCCAGTGTAGCAAAAACGTCATTGCCTGGTGTGCTACTTGAAAGTACAATGGAATTATTGGGTCATATTTTTTGGAGACAACTACAGCAGCCAATGAATGTCAATTTTGAGAGGTAAGTGACCGTGGCAGAAATAGAGGTTATTCCTCAAGAAATAATTGAGAACATAATGAGGAGCTTCTGCAAATGTATTCAGCCATTAATCACCAATGATAGAAGCCTTTCATTTTTACAAAGTAAACTTGTCTTCAGCTTTTCAGCAATAGTAGTGTGTGTAGAATCGGTACCTATTACAATATTACGAAAAAGAAAGTTGCTACTCACCTTATAGTGGAGACGCTGAGTTGCAGTTAGGTACAACAAAAAGACTGTCCAATTTAAGTATTTGGTCTGTAAGGCTTTCGCCAAAAATGGACAACACACACACACACACACACACACACACACGAGCGCGAACACGCACAAACGAACTCACACACACGACTGCAGTCTCAGGCCACTCTAGCCACAATGCAAGCAGCAACACAAGTGCATGATGGAAGTGGTGACTAGGTGGGGGTAAGGAGGAAGCAGGGGCAGGGCGGAGGAGGGATAGTAGGGTAGGGGTGGCAGACAGTGAAGTTCTGCTGGGAACCAGCGTGATGGTGGAATCAGGGCTGTATAGTGCTGGAATAGGAACAGGGAGGCTGGATGAGTGAGGTCAATGACCAATGAATGTTGGGGCCAGGAGTGTTACGGGAATGTAGGGTATATGGTAGGGAAAGATCCCAGCTGCGCAGTTCGGAAAAGCTGGTGTTGGTGGGAAGGATCCATGTGGCACAGGCTGTGAAGCAGTCATCGAAATGAAGAACATCATCTTTAGCAGCGTGCTCAGCAAATGGGTGGTCCACTTGTTTCTTGGCCACAGTTTGTCGGTGGCCATTCATGCAGTCAGACAGCGTGTTGGTTGTCATGCCCACATAGAATGCAGTACAGTGGTTGCAGCTTAGCTTGTAGATCACATGACTAGTTTCACAGGTAGCTCTGCCTTTGATGCAATAGGTGATGTTTGCGACCGGACTGGAGTAGGCTGAGATGGGAGAAAGTATGAGACAGGTTTTGCATCTAGATCTATTACAGGGGTATGAGCCATGAGATAAGTGGTTGGGAGCAGGGGTTGTGTAGGGATGGACGAATATATTGTGTATGTTCAGTGGATGGTGGAATACCACTGTGGGAGGAGTGGGAAGGACAGTGGGCAGGACATTTCTCATTTCAGGGCATGATGAGAGGTAGCCAAAACCCTGACAGAGAATGTAATTCAGCTGCTCCACTCCTGTGTGGTACTGAGTTGCAATGGGAATGCTCCTCTGTGGCTGGACAGTGGGACTATGTGAGGTGGTGAGAGACTGTAAAAATAAGGCACAGGAGGCTTGTTTTTGTACAAGGTTGGGAGGATAATTACGGTCTATGAAGGCTTCAGTGAGACCCTCGGTATATTTTGAGAGGGACCGCTTGTCATTGCAGATGCAACGTCCATGGATGGCTAGGCTGTATGGAAGGGACGTATAAGTATGGGGTGGCAGCTGTCAAAGTGAAGGTAATGCTGGTGGTTAGTAGGTTTGATATGGACGGAGGTATTGATGTAGCCATCTTTGAGGTGGAGGTCAACATCTAGGAAGGTAGCTTGTTGCGTTGAGTAGGACAAGGTGAACCAAATGGGGAAAAAGTTGTTGAGGTTCTCGAGGATTGCGGATAGGGTGTCCTCACCTTCAATCTAGACCACAAAGATGTCATCAGTGAATCTGAACCATGTGAGGGGTTTAGGAGTCTGGGTGTATAGGAAAGATTCTTCTAGATGGTCCATGAATAGATTGGCATAGGATGGTGACATGCAGGTGCCCATAGCTGTACTTCGGATTTGACTGTATGTGATGCCTTCAAAGGAGAAAAAATTGTGGGCGAGGATATAATTGGTCATGGCGACTAGGAAGGAGGTTCTTGGTTTTTAATCCATTGGGCGCTGATAAAGGTAATTTTCTATAGTGGTAAGGCCATGGGCATTAAGGATGTTAGTATAAAGGGAGGTTCCATCAATAGTGACGTGAAGGGCACCATGTGGTAAAGGGACAGGAAATATGGAGAGTCAGGGAAATGGTTGGTATCTTTTATGTAGGAGGTTAGATTCCTAGTAATAGGTTGAAGGTGTTGGTCTACGAGCATAGAAATTTTCTCATTGGGGGCACAGTAACTAGCCACACTGGGGTGTCCAAGGTGGTTGGGTTTATGGAGTTTAGGACTAGAGGTTCTGGGATAGGCATAAGGATTTGAGGAGTGACTGGAGATAATGCTTGGTTTCTGGAATGGGGTCACTGTGGCGAGGTTTGTAGGTGGATTTATCTGACAGCTGGCAGAGTCCTTCTGGAAGGTAATCCTTGGGGTTCAAAAGAACAGTGGTGGAGCCTTTGTCTGCAGGTAAGATTATAAGCTCAGGACTAGTTTTTAGATGGTTGACTGCGGTTCTTTCTGCAGATGCAAGGTTAGTTTGCGTATTGAGGGATTTGAGGCACGATGGTGAGGCAAGGTTCGAGGGTAAGAAATTCTGGGAAGTTAACAGGGGTTGATTTGTAGGCAGTGGGGGTGGATCATGGTTGGATGAAGGAGCGAACTGAGTTAGGCAGGGTCCAAAATTCATCTTTCGTTCAGTATGATTGGTTGGGTTGGTGGCAAAAAAGTATTTCCACTGTAGGGGCCAGGAGAAGGAGATAAGGTCTTCAGTATGTTGTAGAGGTGGTGGACAGTGGTACTCCAAGGTGGATGTAGGAAGTGAGCAGGGTGGAGAGCTTTTTGAGGGGGTGTTGCGCATATTGCTCTAGTTCCTCAAGGGCAAGTGTTTAAATGTGTGTTATGGGTTCCAGGAATATGGGATTGCATAGCAGGAGCATTTGCAATCCTATATTTCTGGAACCCATAACACACGCTGAAACACTTGCCCTCCAGGAACTAGAGCAACATGCACAACACTCCCTCAAAAAGCTCTCCAGCTGCTGACTTCCTACTCCCACCTTTGGAATACCACTGTCCACCACCTCTAGAATAACCTCCCAACCTCCTCAACGTCCCCTTATACCTGACAAACCCTGTCTCGCAGACCTACTACATTTACTTCACCTAACAAAACTCCCTCCCACGACCACACAGTACCCAGAAGCTAAGCTGACCTGAAACACTGTCATGAACCTTTCCTAAAAAAGCTTTGGCCCCACAGAACTATCAGTCCTTTTGAAAGGCCTCACCTTTTGCCTCACTCCCAAAATCAATCATTCAGGACTTGTTAAAGACCTTCTCTCCTTCTCCTGGCCCCTCCAATGGAAACACTTTTTCACCACCAACTCTACCAAACATACTCAACGAAAGACCAATTTTGAACCCTGCCTAACTCAGTTCGCTCCTCCATCCAACTGTGATCCACTCCAACTGCCCCTAAATCACCCCCTGTTAAATTTCAAGAATTTCTTAATCTCAAACCTTGCCTCACTATCATGCCCCAAATCCCAAAACTGCAAATTAACCTTGCATATGCAGAAAGAACCATAATCCACCATCTAAAAACAAATTACAACCTTATAAACTTATCTGCAGACAAAGGCCCCACCACAGTTGTTTTGAACCCCAAGGATTACCTGCCAGAAGGACTCCACCAGCTGTCAGGTACATCCACCAACAAACCTTGCCACAGAGACCTCATTCCAGAAATCCAGCAGTATCTCCAGTCACTCCTCAAATCCTTACACCCATCCCAGAACCTCTCCCCAGAGTCCATCTCTCTGCTCACCCCTACCACTCCTCACACTCCTATCTTCTACATGGTTCCTAAAGTCTGTAAACCCAACCACATAGGACACTGCAGTGTGTCTAGTTACTGTGCCTCCAATGAGAAAATCTCTCTGCTCATAGACTAAAACCTTCCTTCAACCTATTACTAGGAATCTACCCTCCTATATAAAAGATACCAAACCATTTCCTCCACCGACTCTCCATATTTCCTGTCCCTATACCACACGGTGCCCTTCACATCACTATTGATGGAACCTCCCTTTATACTAACATCCTTAATGCCCATGTCCTTACCACTATAGAACATTACATTTCGCAGTGCCTAGCGGATTAAAAACCAACAACCTCCTTCCTAGTCGCCATGACCAACTATATCCTCACCCACAATTACTTCTCCTTTGAAGGCATTACCTACAGTCAAATCCGAGGTACAGCTATAGGCACCTGCATGGCACCATCCTATGCCAACCTATTCATGGGCCTTCTAGAGGTATCCTTCCTACACACCCAGAATCCTAAATCCCTCAGCTGATTCAGATTCACTGATGATATCTTTGTGATATGGATCGAGGGTGAGGACACCTTATCTACATTCCTGCAGAACTTCAACAACTTCTCCCCCATTTGTGTCACCTGGTCCAACTCAACCCAACAAGCCACCTTCCTAGATGTTGGCCTCCACCTCAAAGATGGCTACATCAGTATCTCCATCCATATCAAAACCTACTAACCACCAGGACTACCTCCACTTCGACAGCTGCCACCCGTTTCATACCAAGAAGCCGCTTCCATACAGACTAGCCACCCATGGCCGTCGCATCTGCAGTGATGAGTGGTCCCTCTCAAAATATACCGAGGGTCTCACTGAAGCCTTCATAGACCGTAATTATCCTCCCAACCTTGTACAAAAACAAATCTCCTATGCATTATCTTTCCTGTTTCTCACCACCTCCGAAAGGCCCACCATCCTGCCACAGAGGAGAATTCCCCTCATAACACAGTACCACCCAGGACTGGAGCAACTGAATTACATTCTCTGCCAGAATTTTGAAACCTCTCATCATGCCCCGAAACGAGAAATGTCCTGCCCACTATCCTTCTCACCTCTCCCACATTGGTATTCCACTGTCCACCAAAATATACTTGCCCATCCCTACACAACCCCTTACCTGGTGGCTCATACCCCTGTAATACACATAGCTGCAAGACCTGTCGCATACTACCTCTCACCACCACCTACTGCAGTCTGGTAACAATCATCATCAAACCCATCAAAGGTACAGCTATCTGTGACACTACTCATGTGATCTAGCAGCTAAGCTGTAACCACTGTGCTGCATTCTATGTAGGCAGACAACCAACAAGCTGGCTGTCTGCATCAATGGCCACTGACAAACTGTGGCCAAGAAACAAGTGGACCACCCGTTTGCTAAGCACACTGCCATCATGACATCCTTCATTTCAATGACTGCTTCACAGCCTGTGCCACATGGGTCCTTCCCACCAACACCAGCATTCCTGAATTGCACAGGTGGGAACTTTGCCTGCAATATATCCTACGTTCCCGTAACCCTCCTGGCCTCAACCTTTGTTAGTCATTGTCACCCATCCAGCCTCCCTGCTCCCATTCCAGCACTATACAGCCCTCATTCCACCATACACTCAGGCTTTTTATTTTTCTCCTTTTCCGCAACCCCCCCCCCCCCCCAAATCCCCACCTTTCACCTGCCCTCCGTCTAACCTCCCGACTGCACATAGCTGCCCCACCCTCTTTCCACCTCGTCCCTGCCAGCACTATACAGCCCTCATTCCACCATGGTTGGTTGGTTGTTTGAGGTTTAAGGGACCAAACATCGAGGTCATCAGTCCCTTGTTTCAAATATACACCATTCTGCTAACGGGACATCTCAGAAAAGTCTGAACAATAAAACAGAAAACAGGGAAAAACGTAAAAGGACAGTCACGTTGTCATTGGTAAAAACAAATGAGGGAAGTCGGCAAGAGAACGAACCCAACACTATGCTGAAGCAGCATAGCAAGACCACCTGTGACTTAAGAGGTACAACTGCTATAATGCAGAAAATATGTATGGGAATAGAAAGACTAACCAAGCCTTAAAAAAAGGGTAATAACATAGTAAAAGGGGAAGAAAAGAGGATTCCGGTCAGGGAGGTGAATCGGGAATCGCTGAACACTGCCTACAGTGGGAGACACCCAAACACTCACCGCCCTGCCCCAACACCAGAGAGAGTAAAAACCTTAAAACTGAGAATAAAAACCACTCTCCCGGAGGAAACCGAGAACCAGAGAGACCATCCGGGAATCGTCAGCCAACATCAAAGGTAAAGTGTGGGGGAGACTGTACTTAGCACGCAGAGCCAAAAGAAGGGGGCATTCAACCAAAATGTGGGCCACTGACTGGAAGGCTCCACAACCACATAGCGGGGGTGGCTCATCACGCAAAAGAAAACCATGGGTCAGCCTGGTATGGCCAATGCGGAGACGACACAGTGTGGTCGAGTCCTTTCTGGAGAGGCGAAAGGAAGAACGCCATGGGCCTGGTGTCACCTTAATTGCACGAAGTTTATTAGACAGTGGAGTAGCCTCCCAAGAATTGGCCCATGACTGTGCGAAGTGGGATTTGATGTGAAGCCGTAAATCCGCTGCAGGAGGGGTTACAGAAAACGGGGGGTAAGTAACTGCTCCCCCAGCCAAACGATCAGCGAGCTCATTTCCCGGGATACCCACATGGCCAGGGACCCATAGGAAGTCAATGGAACAAGCAGCACGGTGAATATCAGCGAGATGGTCATGGATGGCAGAGACCAAGGGATGGCGCGAAAAACACCGGTCAATAGCAATAAGGCCACTCATCGAGTCCGTACATAACAAAACGCGGTTGTGTTGGGATTGTTTAATAAAGATAAGGGCCCGGGAAATTGCCATCAATTCCGCAGTAAACACCCCACATGTAGGTGGCAGCAGATGATTTTCCGTTCCAACAGAGGACGTGAAGGCATACCCAACATGATCAGCAGATTTAGAGCCATCAGTGTAAAAAACAACAGCATCCCGAAACTCCCATAAAATTTGGCGGAAAAAGGAACGGAACACCACCGGGGGGATGGAATCTTTCGGACCGCGGCGGAGATCCATCCGAATTCGAGGCCGAGGAACTAACCAAGGAGGGGTGGAGGGGAGGGAGCGAGGAAGACAGGACAAAGAAGGAAGCTGAAAATCACGGTAAAGAGACGCAAGGCGCAGCCCAACCGATAAACCCGCCCGAGGGCGGGAGTCGGGTGGGCGACGTCCATGGTCTGGGAACAGGATAGAATAGGAGGGGTGAGTGGGAGAAGAACGGATAGTTAGGGCATAAGACACCAGAAGCTGGGACCGCCGAACAGAAAGGGGTGGGATCCCAGCTTCAACCAGGAGACTATCAACAGGGCTAGTAGGGAAGGCACCGGTGGCCAAACGGATACCACGATGGTGGACTGGATCCAGCACGTGCAGTGTGGAAGGAGCAGCTGAACCATAAACTTGACAACCATAGTCCAAACGAGACAGAACTAGAGCACGATAAAGACGGAGGAGGAGGGAACGGTCCGCACCCCAAGAGGAGTGGGCAAGGAAGCGAAGGACATTGAGTTTACGGAAACATCCTACCTTCAGGAGTCTGATATGGGGCAACCAAGTGAGCTTGTTGTCGAAAAGAAGACCCAGGAAACGAAACTGTGAAACCACAGGCAATCGTTGTGCAGCGAGATAGAGCTCTGGATCAGGGTGGACCGTAGTACGGCGACAGAAATGGACCACCCGCGATTTTAAAGGAGAGAATTGAAACCCGTGTGAGAGGGTCCATGCAGAGGCACGCCGTATAGCCACCTGGAGCTGCCGTTCTGCAGATGCCATTGAGGAGGAACTAACCCAAATGCAGAAATCATCCACATACAGGGCAGGGGCGACCAAGGGACCGACAGAGGCCACAAGTCCATTGATAGCAATGAGGAAAAAAAGGACACTCAAGACAGAACCCTGTGGGATGCCCGTCTCCTGGGTCCATGGAGAACTAAAAGCAGTACCAACTCGAACTCTGAATGACCGATGGATCAGGAACTGGCGGATAAAAGTCGGGAGCGGGCCCCGAAGACCCCACTGATGAAGGGTTAGTAAGATGTGATAGCGCCAGGCCGTGTCATAGGCCTTGCGAAGGTCAAAAAACACTGCAACCAAATGGCGGCGCTGGGAAAAAGCCTGCCGAACTGCGGATTCCAAGCGAAGTAAATGATCGATTGGAGATCGTCCCTCTCGAAAGCCACACTGGTAAGGGGACAATAGATCCCGAGATTCTAGAACCCAAGTGAGCCGACGGGCTACCATCCGTTCAAGTAACTTACAAACAACATTCGTCAAACTAATTGGCCGATAGCTGTCAACAGATAGGGGGTTCTTACCAGGCTTAAGGACAGGAACCACAATGCTATCCCTCCACTGAGAAGGGAAGTCACCCTGGAGCCAGATACGGTTAAACACCCGAAGAAGATGTTGCCGTTGTGGAGCACTGAGATGTTGAAGCAGTTGGTTATGAATGGAATCTGGGCCAGGGGCCGTATCATGAGAAGAAGATAGAGCAGAAAGAAATTCCCATTCAGTAAAAGGTTCGTTATAAGATTCTGACTCACAAGTGGTGAAACATAAGGTGAGAGCTTCAGCCTGCTGTTTTTGATGAAGGAAAGCAGCGGGATAGGAGGCTGACGCCGATACCACTGCAAAATGGGTCGCAAGATGGTCTGCGAGAACTAATGGGTCCGTACAAATGCCATCTGGGAGGTGAAGGCCTGGTAGGGTGGACTGCCGATGGCAACCTTGGAGAGAACGAAGTGTAGCCCATACCCGTGACAGAGGGACAGTGGAACCAAGGGAAGAAACGAATCGTTCCCAACATATCCGCTTGCTCCGTTTGATTAAATAACGGGCTTTAGCGCGAAGGCGTTTAAAAGTAGTAAGGCTGGCTACGGATGGGTGCCTCTTGAAGTGTTGCAAAGCTCGACGGCGATCACGGATGGCAATGGCAATGGCCGGACTCCACCACGGGACTTGCCGGTGACAAAATAGTCCAGATGAGCGCGGGACAGCAACGTTAGCAGTGCGAACAATCGCGTCAGACACGTCACGTAGGACGTCATCAATACAACCCGACAAAGAGGGAGAAAACTCGACCTGTGCAGTGTATAGAGGCCAATCGGCGCGGTGGAAAGACCAACGAGGTAACCTGTCCATCGGGGAGCGCGAAGGGAGCGTGATAATCAACGGGAAATGGTCACTATCACAAAGGTCGTCGTGTGGCGACCAGTGTAATGAAGGGAGGAGAGAGGGAGAAGAAAGAGAAAGATCAATGGCAGAAAAGGTACCATGACCGGCACTGAAATGAGTAGCGGAGCCATCATTAAGAAGGCACAGGTCGTGGTCTGCAATGAATTGGTCTATAAGAAGACCTCGTCTAGATGGAAAGGCACTGCCCCACAAAGGATGATGAGCATTAAAATCCCCAAGGAGGAGGAAGGGAGGAGGAAGTTGCTGAAGAAGGGTGGTTAAGGCAGCAGGTGTAAGAGCCCTGTCAGGAGGGAGATAAAGATTGCAAACGGTGACTGCAGAGTCTAAGTGGACCCTAACAGCAACCGCTTCCAATGTAGTTTGGAGAGGAATCCACGTGCAAGCAATGTCGGTACGGACCAACGTACAAACGCCACCAGAAGCCCGCAAAGGTCCGACCCGATTTCGACAGAAAACACGGAACCCACGGAGGGTCGGTGAGTGAGCATCAGTAAAATGAGATTCCTGGAGAACCACACAAGCTGCAGAGTAGGACGAAAGAAGGGATTTCAATTCCGGAAGGTGTCGATAGTAGCCATTACAATTCCATTGGAGAACCACAGAACGATGGTTTAAATGAGGGCTGAACACGCTAAATCCAGTCATACTGCCGGGTCCCCACCCGTCACAGACAAGGAGGGGGCGACATCCATAAACGACAGGTCAGAATCCAGTTGTGAAGTCGGGGAAGGGACCTCCGGTGACACCAGAGGCTCTTTGTCCCGGGACTTATGTTTCTTCTTCTTTTCAGGCTGAGATCGAGGAGGGCTGTGTGGCATAAAGGAGCCAGCTGCAGCAAGATCAGGAACAGAAAGAGACCGGGCGACCTGGGGGCCGACAGACCGCGGCTCTCGCGGTCGCCGCGCGGCAGCAGACCTTTGACCTGGAAGGTGCCGGGAAGGGGCATCCCGGGAGAGGCGCCCTTGACCGGCAGACGCCGAAGGAGTGGGACACTTCTCCGGCTGGGGAGGGGGAGCAGCACCCAGAGGAGAAGGTGTGGGAGCCGCAGGGGAGGGGGGGAGGAGTGGGGTCCGGGATGGGGGTAAGGAAGGGGGGGGAAGGGGGGAAGATGTAACCAAGGCGTAACTTGATGTCATGGACACAGGGTGCAGTCGTGCATATTTCTTACGGGCCTCTGTGTAGCCTAAACGATCGAGGGACTTATACTCTTGTATCTTTTTTTCTTTCGTATATACTGGGCAATCTGGTGAACGTGGAGAATGAGTACCACGACAATTTACACATACAGGAGGGGGAACACAGGGACTCCCCTCATGGAGTGGACGTCCACAGTCACCACAGAGAGGGTCCTGGGAACAGCGAGAAGCCATGTGGCCAAAACGCAAGCACTTAAAACACCGCATAGGAGGTGGGATGTACGGCTTCACATCACAGCGATAGACCATAATCTTAACTTTCTCAGGAAGGGTATCCCCTTCAAAGGCCAGGATAAAGGCACCAGTATCAATACGGTTATCTTTAGGACCCTTCTGAACACGCCGAACAAAGTGAACACCCCGCCGTGCGAGATTGTCCCGAAGTTCCTCATCAGTTTGAAGGATGAGGTCCCTGTGGAAAATCACACCTTGTACCATAGTTAGAGACTGGTGAGGGGTAATAGACACAGGAATTGTGCCAAGATGGGTACAGGCACGAAGGGCCGCAGATTGGGCAGCTGAAGTAGTTTTAATCAGCAACGAACCCGACCGCATCTTGCTCAGGGAGTCCACTTCGCCAAACTTGTCTTCAATGTGTTCCACAAAGAATAAAGGCTTGACACTGGTGAAAGTATCTCCATCAGTCCTGGTGCAAACTAGATAACGGGGGAAAGGTTTTGCCCCTAGACGACGGGCCTGACCCTCTTCCCAGGGGGTAGCCATGGAAGGGAAGGCCGAAGGGGCAAGAGAAGCAGCACTTGAGGAATCAGTACCACGCAGAGAGACGGCCGCAGAACGGCCAGAGTTTTGGACCCGTATGCGTTTCATCTGCATAGCGTCCGCCCTGATACCACCCACTCCGATCAGGGGCTCTCCTCACGGGCGCCACCCAGCCACAGCAAGGGCCGTCTGGCACGGCGGCCATCGCCGGGAGTTCCGATGCTCCAGGATGACGAGCAACCACTCCAAGGCATGCATGAGGAGGTCACAGCTCAGGTATCAGAAGTGTGATCCCTGTGTGTTCAGGGGGCTCAACCAAAAGGGTACATAGCGACCCCACCACACGGGCTGGCTATGCACCCTAGCATCAGACCACGACGTGAAAGAAAAGGTGGAATGTACTAGGAGGGCGCACGTCGGAGACACTAGGTAAGGTGCTCTTCCCCAAATGGCTCACACTACGGAAGAGAAATTTTGGAATGGAGGTCAAACCCCAGAGGGGGACCAAGGAATGCCAAAAAGAGGAGATAAGTACGCAACAAAGCCGGAGAGTAAAACCAACAGAACCAGGAGGATAGCGGGGCCAACATAAGCAAGGACACCAATAGAGAGAGAGGAGAGGGCGAGGGGAAAGGAGTATGGAGGGGAAAGGAGGGGAAGGGAAAGGAAATGCAGCCCGGGAGAGAAAGAAGGCTGCAATGGCTCGGGGCCCCGTGCTCACCACGCACGTATCCACAAAAGAGTTGTGGACCCCCTGGGGGGCATTCCACCATACACCCAGTCTTTTTATTTTTCTCCTTTTCCGCTACCCCCCCATCCCCACCTTTCACCTGCCCTCCGTGTAACCTCCCAGCTGCACATAGCTGCCCCACCCTCTTTCCACCTCGTCCCTGCACACTCACCAACAGTATTGCACTGTCTGCCACCCCTACCCTACTATCTCTCCCCATCTCCACACCAGCCTCCTCCTTACCCACACCTAGTTGCCACTCCCATCATGCAGCGGTGCTGCTGCTTGCAGTGTGGCTAGAGTGCCCTGAGACTGCAGTCACGTGCGTGTGATTTGCATTTGTGTAAGTGTGTAAGTGTGTGTGTGTGTGTGTGTGTGTGTGTGTGTGTGTGTGTGTGTGTGTGTATGTGTGTGTGTGTGTGTGTGTTGTCTCACATATTTTTGATGAAGGTCTCGCAAGCCGAATGCTTAGTTTGGACAATCTTTTTTTTTTTTTTTTTTTTTTTGTGCTTATCAGTGAGAGGCAACTTTCCTTTTCGTAATATTGATATTGTTACATTCCTGCCTGGAATTTCCATTGTTTGATAGATATCTATAAGTTATATTGGTATTAATATATGCTAACCAAAATTTAAACAATGGAAAATCCAGGATGGATTGTAACAATATTATGAGAAAGAAAGTTGCCACTCAGCATATAGTGGAGATGTTGAGTTGCAGATAGGTTGCCTGAGACTGCAGTCATGTGTGTGAGTTGCATTTGCGTGAGTGTGAGAGCGTCATTAATATAGATCAGGGGAACACTGGATATTACTTCTGTTTTACCCGAAGACTTTCCATCTATTATAATGAACTGTGACCTTTCAGACAGGAAATCACTAATCCTGTCGCACAACTGAGGTGATATTAATTGCGACTATTAATCAAATTGCGTGCATATGGAGTATCATCTCAGTTGTGTGACTGGATTCATGATTTCCTCTCAGAGGGGTCACAGTTAGTGGTGATAGATGGTAAATCATTGAGTAGAACAGAAGTTATATCTGGCATTCTGCAAGGTAGTGTCATAGGCCCTCTGCTGTTCCTGATTTATATAAATGATCTAGGTTATCTGAGCCTTAGATTTTTTGCAGATGACACTGTAATTTACCGTTTAGTAAGATCATCAGACAATCAATTCCAATTACAAAATGATCTAGAGAGAATTTCTGTATGGTGCAAAAGTGGCAATTAGCACTAAACACAGAAAAGTTCAAGGTCATCCACATGGATACTAAAAGAAATATACAATAAATCGCACAAATCTAAGGGCTGTCAATTCGACTAAATACCTAGGAATCACAATTACGAGTGACTTAAATTGGAAAGACCACATAGATAATATTGTGGGGAAGGGGAAACAAAGTCCGTGCTTTGATGGCAGATTACTTAGAAGATATGACAAACCCACTAAAGAGACAGCCTATATTACAATTGTCCATCGCCAGCCGTGCGGTTAAAGGCGCTGCAGTCTGGAACTGCAGGACCGCTACGGTCGCAGATTCGAATCCTGCCTCGGGCATGGATGTTTGTGATGTCCTTAGGTTAGTTAGGTTTAACTAGTTCTAAGTTCTACGGGACTAATGACCTCAGCAGTTGAGTCCCATAGTGCTCAGAGCCATTTGAACCAATTGCCCATCACCTGCTAGAATACTGCTGTGCAGTATGGGATCCTTACCAGAAAGGATTGACAGAGGACATCGAAAAAGTGCAAAGAAGGGCAGCTCATTTCGTGTTGTTGCACAATAGGGGTGAGAGTGTCACTGATATGATATGTGAGTTAGGGTGGCAGTCACTGAAACAAAGGCAGTTTTCCTCATGGCGAGATCTATTTACGAAATTTCAATGACCAACCTTCTCTTCTGAATGCGTAAATATTTTGTTGACACCCGCCTACATAGGGAGAAATGATCATCATAATAAAATAAGAGAAATCAGTGCTTGAACGGAAAGATTTAGGTGTTCCTTTTTCCCCACGTGTCATTTGGGACTGGAATGGTAGAAAGTAGTATAAAAATCGTTCAATGAATCCTCTGCCAGGCACTTAAGTGTGAATTGCAGAGTAACCATGTAGATGTAAATGTAGATACCCCACAGACACACAGTTTGCTTAGAAGACACTTGTGAGGAATGGTGTTGAAAGCCTTCTGGAAATCTAAAAATATGGAATAAATTTGACATGCCCTGTCAATAGCACTCTAGTGAGTATAAATAGCTAGTTGTTTTTCACCAGAACGATATTTTCTGAATCTGAGCTATGTGTCAATAAATCGTTTTCTTCGAGGTACTTCATAATGTTCGAACACAGTATATGTTAAAAAAAACTCTACTGCAAATGAATGTCACTCATATGGGCCTGTAATTCAGTGGATTACTCCTACTTCCCTATTTGGGTATTGGTGTGACTTGAGCAATTTTCCAGTCTTTAGGTTGGATATTTCTGTGTGTGAGTGGTTGTATATAATTGCTAAATATGAAGCTATTGTATCAGCATACTCTGAAAGGAACCTGACTGGTATACAATCTGGACTGGAAGCCTTGCCTTTATTAGGTGATTTAAGCTGCTTTGCTACACAGAGGATATCTACTTGTATGTTTCTCATCTTTGCAGTTGTTCTTGATTGGAATTCAGGAATATTTACTTCATCTTCTTTGGTGAAGGAGTTTTGGAAAATCGTGTTTAATAACTCTGCTTTAGTGCCAGCTGTTACCGCGCAGTGAAGGTATCGATTGCATCTTGCCAATGGTGTGCTTTATGTATGATCATAATCTCTTTGGGTTTTCTGCCAGATTCCAAGACGGAGTTTTGTTGTAGAAATTATTAAAAGCATCTCGCTCTGAAGTACATGGTACATTTCGGACTTCTGCAAAACTTTGTCAATCTTGGGGATTTTGTGTTCTTTTACATCTGGCACGTTTTTTCCTCTGCGATCTGACCGGTTTTGTGTACCATGAGGGACCAGTACCATTACTTATTAATTTATGTGGTATATATCTCTCAACTGCCATCGATACTATCTCTCTGAAATCATTCCATATCTTTTCTATGCTTACATGATCAGACCGGAAGGAGTGAAGACTGTCTCTTAAAAAGGCGTTAAGAGCATTTTCATCAGCTTTTTAAAATAGATTTACCTTATGTTTCTTTTCGATGGTTGTAGTAGGTGTTATGATAGCAGCAACTGCATTGTGCTCGCTAATCCCTGCATTCGTCACGATACTCCCTTTTTGTCCAGGATTATTTCTTGCTAAGAGGTCAATTATGCTTTCACAAACATTTACGCTTTGAGTGGGCTCATGAACTAATTGTTCAAAATAATTTTCTACAAAACCATTCAGTACAATTTTGGATGACATTTTATGCCTACTGCTGGCTTTACACATGTAATTTTTCCAGCATATTGAGGGTAGATTGAAGTCACCACTGACTATAATTGTAATAGTGCGGTACCTATTTGAAATGAGACTCAAGTTTTCTTTGAAATGTTTAGCAACTATATCTTCTGAGAGTCTGGGTGGAGCCGGCCGGGGTGGCCGTGCAGTTCTAGGCGCTACAGTCTGGAGCCGCGTGACCACTACGGTCGCAGGGTCGAATCCTGCCTCGGGCATGGATGTGTGTGATGTCCTTAGGTTAGTTAGGTTTAAGTAGTTCTAAGTTCTAGGGGACTGATGACCTCAGCAGTTAAGTCCCATAGTGCTCAGAGCCATTTGAACCATTTTTAGTCTGGGTGGGGTCAGTAAAACAACCCAATTAATAGTTTAGTCCAAATGTCAAGTATAACCTCTACCCATACTATTTCGCAGGAACTATCTGCTTCACTTTCACTACAAGGTAAACTACTTCTGACAGCAGTAAATACTCCACCACCAACTGTATTTAATCTATCCTTTCTGAACACTTAGATCATTTGAAAAAATTTCGGCTGAACTTATTTCTGACTTTGGCCAGCTTTCTGTATCTATAACTATTTGAGCTTCAGTGCTTTCTATTGGGGCTTGGCGCTCTGGTTCTTTCTCAGCACAGCTACAACAATTTACAACTACAATACCGATTGTTTCTGCAACTACCTTACTGTGTTTTCCCTGCCCCCTTTTAGACGGACACCCTGTCTGTGGTTTCCTGAGACTCTCTAACCTATAAACTGCCCAGTCCTCTCCACATGGCCCCTGCTACCCACGTAGCCACTTCCTGTGTGTAGTGGACTCCTGACCTATTAAGCAGAACCTGGAAACCTACCACTTGATGGCACAAGTCAAGGAATCTGCAGTGTACACAGTCACAGAACTGCCTGAGCCTCTGATTCAGACCCTCCACTTGATGCTGCACCAGAAGACCACAATTCGTTCTATTGATGATGCTGCAGATGGTGAGCTCCACTTATTCTTGCAAGTAAGACTGGCAGTCTTTACCATTTCCACTAGCCACCCAAAATCAGATAAAATCTCCTCCGATCAAAAGTGGCACACGTCAATGGTACTGACATGAGCCACCACCTGCAGTTGGCTGCACCCTGTACTCGTCATGGAATCTGGAAGCACCCTTTCCACATCCGGAATGACTTCCCCTGTATGCACACAGAGCTCACACTGGCTTCCTTCCCCTCCTTGGCAGCCACGTTCCTAAGGGGCCCCATTACGTGCCTAACATTGGAGCTTCCAACTACCCTCTGTGAATGCCCAGACCTTGGGTGCCAAGAAGCTTCCTCTGGAACAGGGTGGACAACTGCATCCGGCTTAGAGACTTTTTCAGTCACAGATAACACCCAAAACCTGTTCATCAAATGAACCAGGGAGGCCCTAAGATTGGTCCCTCGGAAAGTCTTTCGCTGCCTGCCAGACTTTGGAATGATCGCCCACTTGACCACGGGTGAGGGGTCAACCTCAGTGCAGGCACTACCTGGGATGGCCACAGCAGTGGACTGATCGGGGGACACGTGGGAGGTGCTCGATGTCCTTTCCATCCCTATGTCCGACCTCTCACAGTGATGCCCCTGGGTAGCAACTTCAAGTTGCCTGGAGCTGTGAGAGAATGGTCACTAACTCAGCTCCCATCTGTACACAGCAGTCACAGTTCCTATCCATTACCGAAGTCATTCCTGTTTGAAGCTCATAAAAAATATGTAACAAACGAATGGTGTACTCAGCTTATTAGCATCAGGAATTCGAAGTGCTCTCTCACTGATGGTCTAACTGACACTGAGCTACACTATCCAAAACAAACGAAAGCCTGTACAATTTGAGGGTCGATAACAATGACAGTACTGTATGCTACACTGTTATTAAAATAAATGGCTGTGCCTAGTAGGCACTCAAACACGCAAGAAATTACAAAAATAAACTAGTAACTACCCAGGTATCTGTAAATAAGTGACCCCTGTTGAAAGCTTATAAAAAAAATATAACAAACGAACGGTGTACTCGCATTATTAGCAGCACGAACATGAGGTGCTCTGTCACTGATGGTCTGTACAACACTCAAGCAGGGAAGTGGGAGGGGTAGAGGGAATAGGTGGAGGAAGAGGAAACAGTGCTGCCTTGCTGAGCATGCAGAGACAAGGGGTGGCAGACAAGACTACTTGGTACAGCATCAGAAGGTTGTGGGGGAGAAAAAAAAAATATGGGAGTGGAAAGGAGAGGAGCAGAGAATGAGAAAAGATAATGATGTGCATTGGCAGACAACAGAGCAGAATGAAGGTGAGAAGATACAAGTTGAGAGTAGGTGATAGGACAGAGAGGGCCAGAACTGGGTATGATTCTGGGAGTGGAGAATGTGTTGTAAGGATAACTTACATCTGCAAAGAGCTCGTACATGATATGCCTGCTTTCACAAGTGACCTGGCCTCTGATGGCAGTAGGATAAGCCTGTGACAGGTCTGGAGTAGGAAGTGCTGAATGGGTTCATTGGGTAGGTCTTGCACCAGGTCTTCCAGAGTGGTATGATCCGTCTGGCAAGGAGTTTGGTTTGGGAGTGGCATAGGGATGGACTAGGAAGAGAAGGTATACAAACAAATCCATGACACAGCCACACGCACTCACCCAGCACCCTTGTATGCCGACCCTCTTATGGGCTGTCTAGAGGAAACCTTCCTCGTCTCCCAAAACCACAAACCTCTAATCTGGTTTGGATTCATTGATGCTATCTTCATGATTTGGACTCATGACTAGGGCACCATATCCTCATTCCTTCCAAACCTCAACATCTTCTCTCGCATCCACTTCACTTGGTCCTTTTCAATCCAACGTGCCACCTTCTTAGATGTTGACTTCCTCCTCTCTGAAGGCTCAATCCACACCTCTGTCCACATTAAACCTATGTGCCATCAACAGTACATGCATTATGACAGCTGCTAACCCTTCTACGCTAAAAAATCCCTCCCATACATCCTAGCCATTCAGGGAGAGCATACCTGCACTGATGGCAGCTCCCTTGCCCAGTAAGCTGAAAGTCTCACAAAGACCACTGTGTGGGGTAGCTGCACAGTCTGAAGCACCTTGTTGACATGGTTCACACCGCTCCCCCCGTCAGAGGTTCAAGTCATCCCTCAGGCATGAGAGAGAGAGAGAGAGAGAGAGAGAGAGAGAGAGAGAGAGAGAGAGTGTGTGTGTGTGTGTGTGTGTGTGTGTGTGTTGGCCTTAGTGTAAGTTAGTTTAAGTTAAAGTAGTGTGTACGCTTAGGGACCAAAGACCCCAGCAGATAAGAAGCAGTGCTCTATTTTATCACCCAGTACCACCCCGGACTGGAACAACTGGGTACAAGATGACTTGGACAGGATTTGTGATTGGTGTAAAGAATGGCAGCTAACTTTAAATATAGATAAATGTAAATTAATGCAGATGAATAGGAAAAAGAATCCTGTAATGTTTGAATACTCCATTACTAGTGTAGTGCTTGACACAGTCACGTCGATTAAATATTTGGGCGTAACATTGCATAGCGATATGAAGTGGGACAAGCAAGTAATAGCATGTGTGGGGAAGGTGGATAGTCGTCTTCGGTTCTTTGGTAGAATTTTGGGAAGATGTGGTTCATCTGTAAAGGAGACCGCTTATAAAACACTAATACGACCTATTCTTGAGTGCTGCTGGAGCATTTGGGATCCCTGTCAGGTCAGATTGAGGGAGAACAGAAGCAATTCAGAGGCGGGCTGCTAGATTTGTTACTGGTAGGTTTGATCATCACGCGAGTGTTACGGAAATGCTTCAGGAACTCAGGTGGGAGTCTCTAGAGGAAAGGAGGCGTTCTTTTCGTGAATCGCTACTGAGGAAATTTAGAGAACCAGCATTTGAGGCTGACTGCAGTACAATTTTACTGCTGCCCACTTACATTTCGCGGAAAGACCACAAAGATAAGATAAGAGAGATTAGGGCTCGTACACAGGCATATAGGCAGTCATTTTTCTCTCCTCCTGTTTGGGAGTGGAACAGGGAGAGAAGATGCTAGCTGCGGTACGAGGTACCCTCCGCCATGCACCGTATGGTGGACTGCGAAGTATGTATACATATGTAGATGTAGAACTTAACCACATCGTTCACCAGTGCTTTATCTATCATCTTGTCCTGATATGAGGGACATCCTACCCGCCTCTCCTAAAGTGGTGTTCTGTTGCCCACCAACCTTCACAACATCCTAGTCCATCCCTGTGCACTTCAAATTCCAACCACTTGCCACAAGAATCATATGCCTGTGGAAGACCTAGGTCCAAGACCTGCCCAATTCACTTCTTATTCCAGTCCTGTCACAGGCTTATCCTACCCCATTAGAAGCCGGGCCACCTGTGAAAGCAGGCACATCATGTACCAGCTCTGCTGCAATCACTGATTACCTTTCTATACTGGTGTAACTAACAACCAGCTATCCACCAAGACAAATGACCACCACCAAACTGTGGCCAAGAGAAAGTGGACCATCCTGTTGCACAGAAGGGAACTAGCATGTCAAGCTTGATTTCAATGGCTGCTTCACATCTGGTTCCTCCACTCCACCATCAGCTTTTCCAAACATTCTCCCCTCCCAAAATCATACCATCCTCAACCTACGGTAACCTACTGTCCCCACACACTCCACCCAACAGTTTTGACCCTCTCTGTCCTATCACTTGCTCCAAACTCGCGTCCCATCGTCATCTCTCTGTCAATGCACCCACCGATCTTTTCCCTTTCGCTGTTCCCCTCCTTTCCACTCCCTTTTTTCCTTTCACTTCCCTCCCTCCCCCACAGCCTCTTGACACTGTACCAGGTAGCCTCTTGTACCTGCATGCTCTGCCAGGCAGCACTGTTTCCTCTTCCCCCACCTGTACCCAGCTATCCCTTCCTCTTCTCCACTCCACTACGGGTTGTTGCTCCCATTCAAAGCATTTCAGTTTCAGTCTGGCCTGAGCAGCCAGAGATAGTGGTCATGTGTGTGTGACATATGCTTACTTGCATGAATGTGTGTGTGGTTTTCTTTTCTGATGAAGGCTTTGGCTGAAAACTTAATGAACTCCACACGTCATCTTTACAGTGAGTGGCAATATATCCTTTCCATAATAGTTGATATTCCAACTTGGACTTCCCGTTATTTAGATACACAATTAAATCAGTTTCACCCTCTAATTTGATGGCATGCTAGTAACTTCTGAAACTTATCCCATTCCATTCCAGCCACCTGGTATTATTTCCAATTGAGAAACAGTTTGGGTTGCAAAGTTATTTAATTTCAGTAATGTGTTTCAATCTTTTGGGCCATCGTCAGATAATCTACAAAACAAGAAAACAATCCATTAAGAATAAAAAGAAGGAGGGGCATCATTTTACTAAACTGAACTCCATCCGAACAGGCCTCGGAAAGCCCAATGGTACCGACCGGCCACCGTGTCATCCTCAGCCCACAGGCGTCAGTGGATGCAGATATGGAGGGTGTATGTGATCAGCACACCACTCTCCCAGTTGTATGTCAGTTTACGAGACTCAGGGCACAGACCGGGGGCATCATTTTACCTTGGACAATTATGTGAGTCTATAAGATAAAATATATATTAAAACTTATGTAAAAGGTAACTGAATGTAAAACACATTCATTATAGAGTCATACACAATGAGAGGTTGTTCTGCTTAAAAGAAAGAAGTTATAAAAATAAGCCACCCCACATGTGAAAGGGATAGGAAAATTTCAAAAACTGCAAATTACCTTAAGCACATCAATAAACACCAACATGGCAGCACAGCGCAGACTATACTTCCGGAAGTATAACTGCAGTATCAGCTGTGCAGAGAACAACAGATCTATTTAGCACTCAAAAAAATATGACTATGACAGAGTTATTGTGGCAAAAGATAACAAGACGGAACTATAAACCAGCGATAAGGTGCGTACATGAATATAAAATTATGTAACACAAATAGATTAAAATAAATATAGGCAAAACACAGGAAGTAGGTAACATAATATAAGTATACAAATTTCATAAAACCAAATATCTCATCCCATCTGGCAAGTCTCTCCTGACCCGGGATTCTGGATGACTTTTCCACACTCTACCTCTTTTCCTAAACCTCTCCACTTCCTTTCACTTCACCCCTCTTCCTTCCCCTTCATTCCTTTTGCTGAAAAAAAGGATCCATTGGCTCCAAAAGCTTGCACAAGTAAAACCGTTTTTTGTGTGTGTTTTCTCCTGCTGCCACTTGGTGAGTAGATTTTTTTCTAGCAATTACATCATGTTGTCAAAAATTGATTATTTACATGATATCCATATACAAGCAAAAGAAAAAGGTAGAGTGATGCCAGCATGTACATAGTGAATCAAGTATGTCATAAAAGCCCATAATTCACAGTACATTGGCTAAAATGTGAAGTGCATGTACAACACACATATTCAATAACCAGCAAATCCAAAGATCCAGGCATCAGAATTAGAACTCATAGGAAATATTGCATTTCAAAAACCAAGACCTAATCTTAGATGTCAAAAATTAAGACATATAGAAAGCTTAAAAATAAAATATGTCAAATACAATGAAATAAATTGCCTAAAGAGCACCAGAACAATCATTCTCTCTAACTTCTCTCACACCAAAAGTGCAATATTTAAATAATCCCATTGTGTGAGACATCATCAAACAGAAACCAAAAAATATCATTGCATCAAAATTGTAAAAACTGCTAGCATTATTAATCATTTGATCGTTCAGCCAATTATCCTCATACACAAACAGGTGTTTAACAGTTTCTAATTCCTTGAGCAGATTCAACTTTTCCCCCTTACAAGGAAGGTGTACTATTCTCAAGTTTTCCATTATGAGAGACTGGTGACCACTTGACTCAAGACAGTCAGCAACAGCAGAGTGCTGTTTAATCTAGCCTGTCTTAGTTCACAAATTCTTACTGAACCCAGTCTCAAAACACTCTGCCAGTCTGTCCTAAATACACCATTTCAGAGTCACTGCATTCCAATTGATATTCTGTGGGAGCCCTCATCATGAATATAACTCTGCTGAATTTTATTACTGGTAGTGACGACAACATGCATCCCCTGCTTTCGAAAAAGCTTCCCTGATCATAGAGAGATTCTTCAGAAATGGGATTCTCATGGATTTGGATTTCAGAACCAATGAGGCAGGAAGACCTTTACACTCAATTACTGATGTTTTTTCTTTATATAATTTATCATCTATTGCAGTATTGCAGGAATTGCTTACAGGTGCATTTCAAGTTACCTAATTATTTTTCTGTTGAAGATGGGCTTAGCAGTATCTCGCCATTAAGGTGCTCCATAGATTTGGAAAACACTCAGTTTATAATGGTGAGGATTGCAGGAGGAGACATGAATTATAGTCACTAACCATGGATTTACAATAGATGCCAGATTGAATCCTACCCCCATCTAGGTGCAGCTGCAGATCTAAAGAATAAGGTATCCTGTAGTGGTCCATCACTTCATCAGTAAATACCATGTTCGGGTGCAAAGCATTAAATTCTTCAGCCAGTAAAAGAATGTCAGACACAGGGCCACTGAAGTCACTCATGTTGTCATCTGCATAACGATGATAGAAGAGGACCTGATGAGAAAAAGTATCATTCTAGATAAGATATTTACTCTCTAAATTATTGATAAAAATGTCTGTGAGATACTCTGATAACAATTGCCCATGGCCAAACCATCGTTCTGCTTATAATACTGATGACTAAATGAGAAGTAGTTGTAAGACATAAGTAGCCTAAATAAGGTGATTACTTCTACTATCTCATCTGAGCTCATCTAACAATATTTTTTTTTTTTTAAATTCTTGTATAATAAGGATCATCTTATCCAAAGGAACATATGTATACAAGTTTTTAATACCCAGAAAGACTAAACTACAATCAGGTGAGAAAGAATTGTCATTTAAAAGTTGAACCAACTCCTTTCTATTAGAACCTGCAAAACATTCCTCACAGATGAATGTTTTTCATAACAACAATATTTATTTGGAAATAAGCTTCACCTGGGTTCCCTGTACTGTTAATTATTGGACACATCAGGAAGCCAGCCTTCTACATTTACATCTGTATGGATATGTTGCAAATCACATTTAAGTACCTGGCAGCGTGTTTATCGAACCACCTTCACTATAATTCTCTATTATTCCATTCTTGAACAATGTGGGTAAAAAATGAACACTGATATCTTTCTGTGTGATATCTGATTTCCCTTATTTCATTATGATTATCATTTCTCCCTATGTAGGTCAGCGTCAACAAATTATTTTTGTATTTGCAGAAGAAAGTTGGTGATTGAAATTTCATAAGAAGATTCCGTCACAACAAAAAACATCTTTGTTTTAATGGTTTCCAACCCAAATCCTGTATCATGTCTGTGACACTCTCTCCTCTATTTCATGATAATACAAAACATGCTGCTCTTCTTTGAACTTTCTCAATGTACTCCAATAATCCTATCTGGTAAGGATCCCAGACCATGCAGCAGTATTCCAAAAGAGGATGGACAAGCATAGTGTGGGCAGTCTCTTTAGACATCTGTTACTTTTTCTAACAAGGGAACGTCCCCAACGCACCCCCTTCAGATTTAGTTATAAGGTGGCACAGTGGATAGGCCTTGAAAAACTGAACACAGATCAATCGAGAAAACAGGAAGAAGTTGTAAGGAACTATGAAAAAAATAGCAAAATATGCGAACTGAGTAGTCCATGTGCAAGATAGGCAACATCAAGGATAGTGTGACCCCATGAACGCCGTGGTCCCGTGGTTAGCGTGAGCAGCTGCGGAACGGGAGGTCCTTGGTTCAAGTCTTTCCTCGAGTGAAAAGTTTATTTTTTTATTTTCAGACAATTATTATCTGTCGGTCTGTGTCAATTATCAAAGTTGAGGCACTCACGCATAATCAACTTCGCTCTCCAAAATTCCAGGACATGTTCAGATTTGCTTGGACATATGCAAGATTTGACAGTCAACACACGGAAAAATTTAAAATGTTAAAAACATATGTTTTGACAGAGTGCAGGGAAAACTGTGTGACTGTGAAACTGTTGCATTCATTTGTTGCACTTTATGTGACAAAATCTTATGTTTTCATCACTTTTTTGGGAGTGATTATCACATCTTTTGCGAAAATGAAGAAAGTAAACTTTTCACTCGAGGGAAGACTTGAACCAAGGACCTCCCGTTCCACAGCTGCTCACGCTAACCACGGGACCATGGCGCTCCTGTGCTGATACTCTCCTTGATGTTGCCTATCTTGCGCATGGACTCCTCAGTTTGCACATTTTGCTTATTTTTTTCATAGTTCTAAACAACTTCTTCCTGTTTTCTTGATTGATCTGTGTTCAGTTTTTCAAGGCCTATCCACTGTGCCAACTTATAACTAAATCTGAGGTGGGTGCGATGGGGACGTTCCCTTGTAAATGTTCTGCCAATAAAACATGTTCTTTGGTTTGCCTTCCCCCCTACATTTTCTATGTGTTCTTTCCAATTTAAATCGTTCATAATTGTAATTCCTAAAAATTTAGTTTAATTTATGGCCTTTTCATTAGACTGATTTATCGTGTGGCTAAAGTTTAATGTGGATTCCTTTTAGCACTCATGTCATGACCTCTCACTTTTCATTATTTAGAGTCAATTGTCCATTTTTGCACCATTCAGATATCTTTTCTAAATTGTTTTGCAATTTGTTTTCATCTTCTGATGAGCTTACTAGACAATAAATGATAGCATCAACTGCAAACAACCTAAGACAGCTGCTCAGATTAGCTCCTAAACTGTTTATATAGACAAGGAACAGCAGGGGGTCTATAACACTACCTTGGCGAATGCTGGAAATTACTTCTGTTTTACTTGATGACTTTCTACCAATTACTATGAACTGTGACCTCTCTGACAGGAAATCACGAATCCAGTCACATAACTGGGATGATATTCCATAAGCACGCAATTTCACTACAAGCCGCTTGTGTGGTACAATTTCAAAAGCTTTTTGGAAATATAGAAATAGGGAATCAATTTGAAATCCCTTGTGTGGTACAATTTCAAAGGCCTTTTGGAAATATAGAAATAGGGAATCAATTTGAAATCCCTTGTAAATAATACTCAATGTTTCGTGTGTGTAAAGAACTATAGTTGTGTTTCACAAGAATGATGTTTTCTAAATCTTTGTTGACTGTGTGTCAATAAACCATTCTCTTTGAGGTAATTCATAATGTTGAACACAATATACGTTCCCAAAATCCTACTGGATATTGACGTTAATGATATGGGCCTGTAATTACTCCTACTAACTTTCTAGAATATTGGTGTGACCTGTGCAACTTTCCAATCTTTGGGTACGGATCTTTCATCGAGCGAGTGGTTGAATATGACTGTTGAGTATGAAGCTATTGCATCAGTATGCTCTGGAAGAAACCTAACTGATATATAGTCTGGATCAGAATACTTGCTTTTACTAAGTGTTTTAAGTTGCTTCACTACCCCAAGTATATCAACTTCTCAGTTACTCATATTGGCAGCTGTTCTTGGTTCAAATTCTGGAATTTTTACTTGTATTCTTTGGTGAAGGAATTTCAAAAGGCTGTGTTTGGTAACACAGCTTTAACAGCCCTGTTATCGATAGTATATTCATTGGTATCACGCAGAGAAGGCACTGACTGTGTCTTTCTGCTAGTATACTTTACATATGACCAGAATCTCTTTGGATTTTCTGCCAGGTTTTAAGACAAAGTTTCGTCGTGGAAACTATTAAAGCATCTCACATTGATGTCCGTGCTCAATTTTGAGCTTCTGTAAAAGATCAGCAATCTTGGAGATTTTGCATTTCTTTAAATTTGAAATACTTTGTTTCTGCAACAGTATTCTGACTCGTTTTGTGTACCAAGAAGGATCAGCTCTGTCAATCGTTAATTTATTTGGTATAAATCTCTCAATTTCTGTCGATACTATTTCTTTGAATGCAATCATATCTGGTCTACACTTACCACTACATTGTTAATTTGGAAGGAGAGGAGATTCTCTCTCAGGAATGTGTCAAGTGAATTTTTATCTGCTTTTTTGAATAGGTATATTTTCGTTTATTTCTGGAGCATCTGGGAGTCACAATATTCAGCCTCACTATGACAACCCTGTGTTCACTTATCCCTGTATCCGTTTTGATGCTTGTTATTAGCTCAGGACTATTTGTTGCTAAGAGCTCAAGTGTGTTTTCACAACTGTTTACTATTCGCATGGGCTCATGAACTAACTACTCAAAATAATTTTCAGAGAATGCATTTAGCACCATTTCGGATGATGTTTTATGTGTACCTCTGGGTTTAAACATGTATTTTCACTAACATCGCTAGGGTAAATTACAGTCATCACCAACTATAACTGTATGAGTCAGGTACGTGTTTGAAATTAAACTCAAGTTTTCTTTGAACCATTTGGCAGTTATATCATCTGAGTTGAGAGGTCAGTAAAACGATCCAATTATTATTTTATTCCAGTTGCCAAGAATGACCCCATACTAACTCACAGGAACTATCTGCTTCAATTTCGCAATAAGATAAATTACTTCAAACAGCAACAAACACACCACTACCAACTGTGTTTAGCCTATCCTTTTGGAACATCATTAGGTTCTTGGAAAAATTTTGGCTGAACTTATCTCCTGCTTTAGCCAGCTTTCAGTGTCTATAAATATTTGAGCATCAGTGATTTCTATTAGTGCTTGGAGCTCTGGTACTTGCCCAATACAGCTACGACAATCTACAACTGTTATACCAATGGTTCCTGTATCTACATTCCTATTTTTGACATGCACCTTTTGAGACTCGAGCCCATTTTGTATTTCATGGAGACCCTCTAACCTAAAAAACCACTCAGCCCCAGCTACTCTGGTAGCCACCTCCTGCGTGAAGTGGACAGCTGACCTATTCACTGGAGTATTACAAGTCTTCATTTTGGCGTGAAACGTTGGTGTATCGCAGGACACATCACTTTCATTTTACAAACAAGGTCAAGATACAGAATATAAGACAGACTGAATATTTTAGCTTTTAGAGCATACCTTTCTGCAGTGAAAATATTGCATAAGGATGTCTTGGATGAAATTATGAGAGTTATGAATCATATTGTTGACAGTTGATCACTTAGATACATGAAAATAAATTGCAGAAGTTAAGGAAAGTTTATTGTTGTCCAATTTACAGGTACCATAAGGAAGTATATGCATATTTTCCCTTTGCTGAGCATGTGGTAAATTTGGCAGAGTTGGATTTCAGTATGCATCTGTGGTGCTTACTAAATAAAGGTCTTAACATAACATCCAATGATGGCTAGATGATAGGATGGTTACGTCTTTGGTGGCAGATTTAAAAACTGCACTTGATGCGACCACATGCAGCAAGTCAGAAAAACTTAGAGAGATGTATAGCACCAGTGACCTTACTGAAAATGCTACGCATAAAAGTCTAATAATAAAGACCTGGTGCTTTTTAAATTCTATAAACAAAAAACTGAGGTCAGAAGAAGCATTAGCTGTTCTTGCTAAGGGCAATACATTGGACATCATTTATAGGATGTATAATATTGCGAAGACTTCGTGATTTTTTGAGAACAACATCCAACAAATAGATTATGAATCTACTGAAATCTGTACAAAAGAGCTAAAACCTATACAGACAGCTGCTCCAGTATTTTTTGCCCTAACCATGTTCCAAACTGAAAGTGATGTACACTAAGACGCCAATCTTCAGGCCCAAATTAAGGTTCATAACACTGGTTTCCCAATACTTCTGATAATTAATGGTATAGGGAAACCACATGTAACTGCAATTACATGTTGTTGTTATAATGCAAAAAGTTCGTCTGTTAGGAAAATTTTGCGATTTGTAGTAGAAAGCAGTTGGATCAAGTTTTAAGTGACAAAACTTTCCCACCTGGATGCAGCTTGCTCTCTCTGGATATTAAAAACTTGTATACAAATGTTCCTTTGGATAAGACGGTCCTTATTATAGAGAATTTCTTTTTAAATATCGTTGTATGAGCTCAGATCAGAAATTAGAAGTAATTGCCTTACTTAGGCTATGCAGATCTTCCAACTACTCCTCTTTCAGTGATCAGTATTATACGCAGAATGATAGTTTGGCCATGGGCAACTGCTTAACATCATGTTTCACAGACACTTCTGTCAATAACTTAGAGTCTAAGTATTCTAGTCAGGATGCTAGTCTTTCTCATCAGGCCTTCTATCACCGTTGTGTAGCCAATAACACTATTGTCTTCAATGTCCGTGTGTCTGACATTCCATTACTAGGAAAATAATTTAATGCTTTACACCCAAACATGGTATTTACTCGTGAAGCTGTGGACCACAACAGAACACTTAATTATTTAGACTTGCAGCTTCAGCTTGATGGGGATAGAATTTAATCTGCAATCTACCATAAATCTATGACTGGCGACTCTATGATTCACACTGCCTCCTACCATCCTCATCAGTACAAACCGAGGAATGATCTGGCTTGGTTAAAAACACTACAGCATTGAAACTTAAAATCATAAGTGTGCCACTTTCTGTCACAGTGGAAAATCAGACTTCGTCAAGATAAAACAAGCAGGTTCTATGCAATAATTATCTCAATGAGATGGCTACAATGGTGGCTGAACTAGTCACAACCAATCCAGCTAATTCTGATAACAAAAGCTCACCACTTGAGCCATGAGATGAGCAATTAAAACATAATGCAGACATTAAAATGAAGAAGCACACTACAATGAATTTCAATTATCATCACTTATTATTCAAGAAGACTTAAATGGACAACATGTCCATATAGACACAATCAAAAAGGTATAAGATCAGCTAACAAAGGGAGAATGAAACAAGCAACAAAAAAAAAAAAAAAAAAAAAAAAAAAAAAATACAGTGAGTCTCCGTTTTACTCATGGACATAAAAATTAAATCAGTGTTATTACAGTTTAGTCAAAACACTATACGAGTTCTTTTCTCACCATAAAAGTATTTTTTCTGTTCAATAAAACAGCACAGTCTCTTCAAGATAAGTTATACAGGCTACAAAAGAAAAAAATCATTATGATGCTTCACACAGTGCATGCACTTTAAATTTTAGCAAATGTACTGTGCATTACTTGGCTTTTGTGACACACTTTATTTGCCATGTATCATGCTATCACCATTTTACCTTTTCTTTAGCTTGTATACGGGCACCTAATATACATTTGGCTTTACATACTTTGATTGCTTCTGTTATGTTACCTACTTCTTACACTTTGCATATAAGCCTTTTAATCTATTTGTTTTACATAGTTTTAGATTCATGTATGCATCTTATCGCTAGTTATCTCCTGCCACACCAGTACTGCGTGTGCTTTCTAGTCTATCATAACCACATTTGTATGAATGCTAAACAGACCTATTGTGCCATGCACAACTGACACTGAATTTATACTTTCATAAATGTGGTCCTATACTTTGCTGCCATCATGGCATCTGCTGGTTTGCTTAAGGTAACATATGTTTTTTTGAAATTTTCCCGTCTTCCATACGCAGGGTGGCTTACTGTCATAATTTATTTCTCTTAATTAGGTTCACCTCTCATTCTGTATGACTCTATGAGGGATGGATATTGTAGCCAGTAACTTTTGCATAAATTTTAATCTTAATGGATTGTTTTCTTGTTTTATGGACAATATGATGATGCCCCAACAGACCAAAACATGTTACTGAAATTAAATAACTTTGCAACCAAGACCATTCTTTCAATTTGAAACTAGTAACTTTCTTTTATAAACAGCTCAGTATAAAATGTACTACAGCATTTAGCTTTGCTGTCCTTATGCTAAAAATCCTCCAGCTGCATGTGCACAAAAATTAAATTTATAATTAGCCATTATTTCCACACTAGGTCCTTTGGTCTTTTAATGACTATAACAGTACTTTAAAATCTCAATGATATTTTGCATCAGTGACTACTCAAATTTTGGTAAAAAGTCTCTACACAGTATGAGCTCAAAAATAAAGTGTTTGCATGCTAACCTGGTACCATTATATTGCTGACCCATGGGATAAGGTTAAATCGTTGCATTAGTTGTGAGAAATCTAAATCAGGTATAGTCATGTTTCCCAGAACACCAACACATTCTACAACAAAATCCTCATTTGTACACTGGATAACTGCCTGAGCAATATCACCGACGAACTCCTGAGAAAGAGACAGAATTTAAAAACAATGTTAGCAACTAACAAAAACAAATATATGAATAGTTGCATGATATAAACAAGTGAACCAATTACGAGGGTATTATTAACATAGAATATATAAGAATAACAATGATTTTCCTACCCTGTACAAAAATCATTGAACACTAGAATGATACATAAGCACTACAGCAGAAGGTTTCAAAACCCTGTTTCATTAAACACAAAGTGAATAAAGATCTGCATACAGAAGACAGGGGCAAAATAGCTATCACATAACACTGGCAATAGAAACCTACATATGTAACACAAGCTACTGTAGAGTGCACACACAGGAGTGCCAATACAGGACCAGCAAAACTCCTTACCAAAATTGGAAGATTTGTATTAACAATGGAAGCAAACACTAAAACATGCGTGAATATCATCAGAGGTTTGTAAGCACAAAGATACAGATTTTGTTCAAAAACATGATCTAGATCATGACGGTGCTTTGAATATCATTAGCATTGAAGAAGATAAGCACTTTGAGTTTGCAAAACTAAAAATCTCTTACAGTACTTGTCCCCTGAATATGTTGCTTTGACTTTCTTTGACTCTAATTTGTCTCCAGAATTGAAGATGAAACTATTAAATGCATTTACTGCCAGAAGCAGAGCCATTAGGCATAGAAATTAAAAGAGTTCAAGGCAGGAATCAATCAAATCCAATAAATTATCAGCAGTGGAAATGATTCATTTGTTTCTTATAAAATCAGACTATTTTTTGTGTATTTGATGTAAGTCTCAAGTACCTTAAGAGACATACTGTATGGTAGCATTAAAATTAATGTTTCATCAGTGTGCTATACCTAGTTTAAAAAGTAAAAGTTGTAAATGATATGGATGAGAGTGACCTTAAGTCCATAGAGAACTACAATAAATTCTAACAAAAAATGAGAAACAGGAGCAGTATGTGCTTCAAGTCCTATATCAGCCGCAGCTGTTGTTTCCAGGATATACAAAAGCAACTTTATCACAGAATAAGGACTGTTAAAATAAAATCTCTTTTTGTCATCATATGTGTCTCACAAACATTATACAGAACAGTGTTGCCCAACATACGACGGGTATTTAATAAGTAATGCAACACTTTTTTTCCTCTGCTGATTTCATTTGAAAAAATGTGGAATTTGTGGTGGGAAATCATGGAATATTCCCACTTTAGCCCCTATAGTTTCATGAAGTTTTGATAGGTGGCAGCACTATACATAGCCTTCAAAATGGCATCTTTAACTAAGGTGCTTTCCAAGCTGTCACTGAGGCTTTTTTGGCAGAAAAACAGATCATCATAGATATTCATAAGCACTTGCATAATATCTGTGGAAACCTGGTAGTGAACAAAAGAACAGTGAGGCATTGGGTGAGACAGCTATCATAATCACAACTAGGTCACACAAACCTGTCCAATTTCCTAGTCGGCCGTACACAGCTGTGACTCCTACAATGTCGGAATGTGCGGACATATTCTTTCCAGCTGATTCGCAGATCACAACCAAACACCTCACTGGTCAATTGGATGCCTCTTACAGTAGTGCTGACACACTCGTCCACCAGTTGAGATCGTCAAAGGTGTGTGCCCACTGTGTCCCTCACTGCCTAACAGAAGGTCAGAAAGAGCTATGAAGGACTGTCTGTGCAGAACTGCTTGCACATTACGAGGCTGATCATGACAATTTTTGTCAAACTTCATCACAGGCAATAAAACATAGGATCATCATTGTGAACTGGTAAAGAAATGACAATACATCGAGTGGCATCACATCACCTCTTCTCCGAATAAAAAGTTCAAAGCCACACCCTCAGCCAGTAGAGTCATGGCGATGGTCTTCTGGGACTCTGAAGGGGATATTCTGTTTGATGGTCTCCCTCAAAGGGCAATGATCAAGTCTGAAGTGTATTGTGCCACCTTCAGGAAACTGAACAAATGACGTCTGGATGTTCATTGCCACAAAAATGCAAACAAACTTCTCCTTTTCCATGACATCATAATACCTCACACAGATCTGCACACCAGAGAGGGGCTCACAAAATTTCATTGGACTCTTCTTCCACATCCACCCTACAGCCCGGATCTCGCACCTTCTGACATCCACCTGTTTGGTACAATGAAGGATGAACTTCATGGGAAGCAGCTTGGGATGATGGGGAGGTGGTTATTGATGCAGCATGATATTGGCTCTGATGTCAACCACTAAAGGGTGGTACCATGCGGGCATACACACCTTCCCTGTAAGATGGCATAAGGCCATCCATTGAATGGAGATTATATTGCAAGACAGGGTTTTGTAGGAAAAAAAGTGGGGAGTAATAAGGTCTATTGGAAACCTGAACAACATCAACCTGCTTTCAGAAAAAAATGTATTGAATTACTTATTGAATGCCTCTCGTGTTATTAAAGTTATTACAGCAGAGTTTAAGGAACACTACTTCCCCTTTTCCCACTGAGCCTAAATTACACACAACACATTTTCTCTTGAAATAGACACTTACTACAGGAAGTACAGAGAAAAATCAATCTTGAAGGATAAGAGACATCCTAATGTACATATGGCAGTGTAGGGCTAGATTTAGAAAGAGCAAAAACTGTCAAGAAGAAACAGGACATGGAAAAATTCATGTACAAGAAAGTAGGTCTCTCTCTCTCTATGTGTGTGTGTGTGTGTGTGTGTGTGTGTGTGTGTGTGTGTGTGTGCGCGCATGTGTGTGTGTTTGTAGAAATAATGTAAGACGCTACAGTAAACCCATACTTGCTTTTGAAAGTTACAAACACTGTTTAGATTCTTTCATTTTTTCAATATTTTTCATTTCTCTGTATCCTCACTCAAAAGATTAAAAGATACATTATGTGATAAAAAGTATCTGGACACCTGGCTGAAAATGACTTACAAGTTTGTGGCACCCTCCATCGGTAATGCTGGAATTCAATATGGTGTTGGCCCACCCTTAGCCTTGATGACACCTTCCACTCTCGCTGGCATATGTTCAATCAGGGGCTGGAAGGTTTCTTGGGGAATTGCAGCCCATTCTTCATGGAGTGTTGCACTGAGGAGAGGTACCGATGCCAGTCGGTGAGGCCTGGCATGAAGTCGGCATTCCAAAGCACCCCAAAGGTGTTCTATAGGATTCAGGTCAGGACTCTGTGCAGGCCAGTCCATTACAGGGATGTTATTGTCATGTAACCACTCCGACACAACTCATGCATTATAACCAGGTGTTTGATCGTGTTAAAAGATGCAATCGCCATCCCCGAATTGCTCTTCAATGGTGGGAAGCAAGAAGGTGCTTAAAACATCAATGTAGGCCTGTGCTGTGATAGTGCCATGCAAAACAACAAGAGGTGCAAGCCCCCTCCATGAAAAACACAACCATAGCATAACACCACTGCCTCCAAATTTTACTGTTGGCACTACACACGTTGGCAGATGACGTTCACTGGACATTCGCCATACCCACACCCTGTCATCAGACCGCCACATTGAGTACTGTGATTCGTCACTCCACACGTTTTTCAACAGTTCAATCATACAATGTTTACACTCCTTACACCAAGCAAGGTGTCATTTGGCACTTACTGGCACAATGTGTGGCTTGTGAGCAGCTGCTCAATCATGAAATCCAAGTTTTCTCACCTTCCGTCTAACTGTCATAGTACTTGCAGTGGATACTGATGCAGTTTATAATTCCTGTATGATGGTCTGGATAAATGTCTGTCTATTACACATTACGACCCTCTTCAACTGTCGGTGGTCAACAGGCGACGTCGGCCTGAATGCTTTTGTGCTGTACATGTCCCTACATGTTTCCACTTTACTATCATGTCGCAAACAGTGGACCTAGGAATGTTTAGGAGTGTGGAAATCTTGCATACAGACATGTGACACAAGTGACACCCAATCATCTGACAACATTCGAAGTCTGTGAGTTCCACAGAGTGCCCCAGTTTGCTCTCTCACAATGTCTAATGACTACTGAGGTCACTGATATCAAGTATCTGGCAGCACAATACACCTAATATGAAACATATGTTTCTGGGGGTGTCCAGATACTTCTGATCACATAGTATCTGTGTATGTCTCAGCAGTCTTCCGTAATGTAACAAATACAACCAACTCTACGAAGCACTGCTACTTGCTGAAAAGTTCATATCTCACACAAAGATGGATTATTTCCTCTTAGGTAAGCTGATCTCCCAGAATTTCCCTGTTATTTATTCTAATCTCATATTAGAGAGGAAAAAGGAATAAAACATGATAACAGGATAAACAGACTTAGTTTCTTTATGTGTGTTTAAATGTATAAATATGGTGCACAAATTATAAGGTAAAGTGTTTACAAATCCCTTTTAACATTAATTTAACATAAAATATCATTATAGACAATAGTTGTAGGTTCCCCATCAAGAATGAATTCTTGAATGAAACCACTCTTGTGGGAGCAACATACCATGATACATGGGAGACAACTGGTAACTTCCAATGCACTCCACACTGCTTAACAGATGCACCTGGTGATGTATTGATCACAATAAAGAATGCAAGTCTCATTGGAAACTGAAATCTCTTAAAGGTAAAAGGAAGATCTGACAGAATGAGTGTATCTCTGGAATGAAGACTGTTTCAAAACATGTCTGCATCCACTTTGCAGTGGTTGCAGAATATAGACATAGTTGTAGATCAAGATGTCTTGCCCCCAATATTCTGCCAGAAGGTAAGTGATATATCTACTAAATCAAAACTCATACTTACATTCCACAATTATACTTTGCATGCCCACTTCTTTCCTATAATAAACCCCCATACAATACATATCAACAGCATGGAAATAAGAGTCACAATAAACAAGTAACAATTACTTACTACAAAGTTTTGTTTTGTTTCTTCATGCTGTGCTATATTACGTATCATTTTCATAAGAAGTGAGTCCTGATTGCGAAATGCTCGTGACATAAGAGCTTGCAAGCGATTATTTTCAATCATCATTTGAGCATTTCTCTTGTTGATAGCTAAATTGATGCAAAGTGCAATCAATTCTAAATGAAGTTCATCTTCTGGACTTTCGAGAAGCATGGTCATGACCTGTAAAGACAGTTTATAACATTAATTCCTTCAATCATACCTTTGTAAAAAAAAACAAAATAACAAAATATTAACAGTTGACCTAAAATTTCCCAATATTCAAAATAAAATACCAAGAGTCCCCACTGAGTGATAACCATGTTGTATTTATCAATGAAACCAAGTTACTTGGGGTTTCCATAATTGGCACACTCACATGGCAATATCACATCAACATAACCAGTACCAAACAGAGTAAAGTATGTATCATCATAACATAAATAAGAAATGTAATAGTGGTACCCTGTCAATGTACTATGCTCTCTTTCATTTTATGCCTAATTATGGAATTATTATTTGTGGCGAAAGTGCACAGCCCGTGTAGTTGTTTACACTCCGAAAGAAAGCAGGCAGAACAATATGGTTCAAACAGCAATAAAAAAATCAGCAAATTGGCACCACTGTGAAGCAAGGTTAAGAGATGCACTAATGCTGGTTTCCCACTTAATGAAACTCCAACGTTGTTAAATGTATAGGAATAAAAGTATATAATCATTTCCCAGTCCCAATAAAGGACACCAAAGAATTAAATGATTTCACAGTAAATTTAAGGTAATTTCTAATAAAGCACTAGTTTCAAAGCCCACACAGAACTCTCCGACACCTGTACCTACAGCCCCTATGGCCGCAATCCCGTCCCATAGGTCCAAAAGGACCTCCAGCATCCCAAAATGTGATCCCTGAATCCATCTCCCTTTTCACAACAGCAACCTTCCTATACTCCTGTCTTTCACCTGCTCCCAAACCAACCCAAAGGTCTCCCCACTGGTCCTGCCATTGTGGCTACGCACAACATTCCCACAGAATGAACCTCTGCCTTTGTTGACCAATGCCACCAAACTATTGTCTGTAACTTCCAATCCTACTTTCAAGACACTGCTCACTTCCTTTACTGCCATTCCACAATCATGTCCTGTAACCACCAGACTTCTTGATGGTCACTGCAGGTGCAATGTCCTTAATACACTAACAACCCCCATACCCATGACTACCTTTCCCAACAGCCTCCTGATACGAAACCCACCACCTCTTTCCTAATCCTCCTAGCTAACCCACATCCTGACACACAATTATTTGACTTTCAGAGGCTAAATATATAAATGAATTTGTGGTACCGTCATGGGCATTTGCATGGTACCATTCTATGCCAACTTATTTATGGGCCAGTTGGATGACTCCTTTCTAACCAGTCAACATCTAAAACCCATTGTCTGGTTCAGTTTCATTTTCATGATATGGACTCGTGGCAGGAACAACCTTTACTCTTTCATCCATAACCTCAGCACCTACTCCCAAATCCATTTCACTTGGTCTTTCAACTCGATGAGTCACCTTCCTAGATGTGAATCTACACCTTTCAGATGCGTCCATAAATACATCTGTTTAAATCAAATGCACCAACTATCGACAGTACCTCCACTTTTACAGCTTCACCCATTCCATCTCAAAATGTCTCTTCCTTACAGCCTCACCACAGTAGTGTAGATTGCTTCATTCAACTGTGTCTTCCCCCATGCAAGATGGAACTATATCTACACCTCATAACCATACAATATTTGACAGGTATATCAACTATTCAGTGCTAACTTACCATTGGAATGCAATCTGTATATGTGAACATAGATTTGCATTTGTCATCCATACTCAAGTGGTACAGAATTCTCAGTACAATGACTTCATGTCTCTGCTCACCTGTAATTTTAGAGGAAGCTTGTCTGTACAATACATTTAACAGGAAAATCTCCAGAAAAGCTATTAAATAAGGCTACAGTTTTAAAATTATAAACTCATTCCAATACAGACAACAGAAAGAATAAAAAAAAAAAAAACAGCAAATTTTGAGATCTTTTACAAACTGAGATATCCAAATACCACAGATGATGACCTAGCTGCTTTTGAGTAACTTTAATGCTCAAATAGGTACAAAAACAAATTTAAATAGTATGGTATCACACAGCCAGCAAAAGAAGCAACACAGATGGTATGAGACTGATCAGTTTTTGCCAACATTATCACCTGCAACTAATGTAGACCTTCTTCAGGAAGCCCCCCCCCCCCCCTCCCTTCCAAGCAAAGCCACAGGATGGATACCTCTCTAAATCATATATTGGAAGAATTTCAGATAGATAATTTACCCATTTCTCAAAATGGCACTTAGGAAATTATGAATGTGAAAGTAATAAGGAATGGTGAATGTGATTCTGATTACTACATCTCCTAAATTAAGGTTATTGTTCTACCTAATAAAATACAACAAAAATCACAAAAACTAATAAAATGTGATACAGATAGACTTACAATTAGAAAAGAATCAATTCAAAAATACCAAGATGAAATTAAAATGGCTAAACATGGTAACTGGCCAGAATTACCTAAAGGAATTAATAATGCTGCACAGAAAACATTTGAGTCAATCAGAAATAACTATAAAATATGGTGGAATGAAATACATGAAGAATCTTTAACATAGAGGGCCAAAACATGGGAAAACTGGAAACTGTCAAGATAAATTGAAATTGGACACTATGATCAATTTAAACAGTGAAAAGAGGAAATTTGCAAAAATTAAGAAAAACTTTTCAAACAATAACATCCGTGATTTTTATCACACATTAACAGGCAGATTAAAGAGATACCAAACCCTAAATGTGTGTTTCATAAATGAAAATGGCAGACTTGGTTTAAGCAACTCTAAAAATAGCAAAATATTTTGACTAGCTTTTGATTGTCCAGAACCCATAAGCTCGAATTCCCAAACACTCATGATAATTTAAAAGTAAATTTACCTACAACTTTCAAAGAAATTGATGATGTAATTAAAACATTAAAAAACCAAAAGTGAGCGGAAAAGTTTCTATTACAGCGGAATGTTTGAAATAGTTTCTCCCAAAAATAAAAAAAATAGCTATAATTAGTCTTCGAAGAAATCTGGAAAACAAAAAAATCCCAGGAGAGACAAAGGGAGCTGTGATACATCCATTACATAAGAAAGGTAAGAAACAAAACATTACCAACTGCAGTGGCATTTCTGTGCTACGAGCAGCAAATAAAATATGGGCAGTCACTTAGGTGACTATCAAGGGGGTTTTAGGAAGAGCAGATCATGCTCTGAACAAATATTTAATACGAAGTCAATCATTCACCACAGATAACTGAATCTGAAAGATAGTCGAGTAATGTTTGTTGATTTCAAAGAGGACTTTGACCCTGCTAACAGACAAATTATAGATGAAATAACTCAAAGATTTGATGTAAAGTCTAAAGTAGCACATCTAATTCATGAAACACTTACAGACACAGTGAAATTTATGGGATAAATATCTCAGTCCTTCTAAATAACAAGATGTCTATGGCAAGGTATTGGCCTCTCCCCAATTCTTTTTCATTGTGTTTAAAAAGGTGAAAATTTGGTCTCAAAAAACTGAATGAATTTAAGAAACTTAGTTTCTACAGAGAATCATATAACTCTCTTGGAAAATGCTTTTCCGAGATTGATGTCTGAAATACTCCTCTGTGATACTGACAAGAGGAAGATTGAGTCAATAATTAAATCACTAAAGACTAAGGACTCTCATGGATATAATGGAGTGCTCAGCAGATTATTAAAGTACTGTGCTGCTCATGTTAGCCCTGTACTTAGCCATATTTGTAATTTTTCCTTTAAGAACGGTCAGTGTTTTGAACAATTAAAGTAGTCAGTAATAAAGCCACTTTATAAAAATGGACAAAGGGGTAATGTAGACAATTTTAGACCTATTTCTATGCCATCAGTTTTTGCTAAAGTATTGAAAAGGCTGTGTATCTAAGGATAATCGATCATTTTAAATCACATAATTTTCTATCAAATATACATTTCGGCTTTAGAAGTGGCTTAACAACTAAAAATGCTATATTCTCTTTTCTCTGTAACATACCAGATGGATTAAACGAAAGGTTTAGAATGCTAGGCTATTTTTTGATTCAACTAAGCTGTTTGTGTCGATAACAAAATATTGCTCCAGAAGTTGGACCATTATGGAATACGGGGAGTAGCACACAATTGGTTAACCTCTTACTTTAACAACAGACAGCAAAATGTCATTATTCACAGTGTTGAGAATGACTGTGACACGGGGTCTGAGTGGGGCACAGTCAAAGGGGGATGCCCCAGGGATCAGTGTTGGGGTCACTCCTGTTCCTTATTTATGCCCTCTAGTATTATGAGTAATTCTAAAACATTTCTGTTTGCTGATGACACTGGTTTGGTAGTAAAGGTTTTGACATTGGTTCTGTTTCAAACAGTGCAGTTCATGACATAAGTTCATGGCTTGTAGAAAATAAACTAATATTAAATCACAGTAAGACTCAGTTTTTACAGTTTCTAACAAACACCTCAACAAAACCTGATGTTTAAATTTCACAGAGTGGGCATATGATTATTGAAACTGAACAGTTCAAATTCCTAGGTGTTAAGATAGGCAGTAAACTGTCATGGAAAGCCCACAGTCAGGATCTTGTTCAAAGACTTGATGGTGCAATTTTTACTATTCGAACTGTATCTGAAGTAAGTGATCATTCAACATGAAAATTAGTCTACTTTGCTTATTTTCATTCACTTATGTCATACTGTATTTTATTTTGTGGTAACTCTTCCCATTCTCAAAGGATATTTTTGGCTCAGAATTGGGCAGTTTGGGAAATAGCAGGTGTAAGTTTGTGAACCTCTTGTCGACCCCTGTTCTCTAGTCTGGGTATTCTGACATTGACCTCTCAATATAGATATCCTTTACTGTTATTTATTGTTAACAATATCAGCTTATCCCCAAGAATTGGCAGCTTTCACTCTTGTGCAGAAAGGTGTTCAGTATACTGCTGCAGCCATTTTCAATAAGCTACAACAAGAATCCAAAAATCTTTGCAGTAATCCACAAGCTTTCAAATCTAAACTGAAGCGTTTCCTCATGGGTCACTCCTTCTATTCTGTCGAGGAGTCCCTTGAAAAATTAAACTGTTAATTGTGTTAAATGTTGTTAAGTGTGTTTACTTAAACTTATGGTTTGACTTTTTTTTATTCTTAAACATTTTATTTTATCTGTTATTCCTTTATGATGTAATTTCATGTACTGACATTCTTTGAACTTGGAGATTTGCTCCTCAATTTGGTTCAACAAACTAGATGTGTAAATAAAAAATAAAAATAAATTTAGTGATAAGGTTGGGAAGAGGAAACAAAAATAATGGACTAAACTGCCTTGCTTTTACACATACCTTTAACATACATCTGCTGTAACACAAATTAATCTTTTACAAGTAATAGCCAGCAAGACAGCTTAAGAATTTTTGCAGAAAAAAAAACCAAATTTTTTACAAACATTAAAAATGCACTGAAATTTCTGAAAACAACTAACCAAGTTGAAAAAGATTTAAAAAATTAAATATCTTTGGGAAGATAATATGAGAAAATGGTTTGAAAGAAGCTGCTATGGAGGAGATGGATACATAAAATGGGAATGGAATATGGTATAACTAAAATTTTATAAAATGCCTGTCTAAAACAATAGTGATGCCAGAACATCATCAATATCCAAATGAATGTCTATCATTAAATTACAGTTAAGATAAATTAGAAATACTAGAAAGGCAGATCATTAGGAAAATATCAGACGCATGAAAAACTGTGGAAGGTCTGTAAAGGCCTACACTGAACTCTCAGCATATTTGGGGAGAGACTGCTTGTTAGTGCAGATGTGATGGCCATGAGGGTTAGGTTATATGGAAGGGACTTCATGATGTGGAATTGCTGACAGCTGTCAAAATGGAAGTGCTGTTGATCATTGGTGGGTTTGATGTGGACAGAGGTACTGATGGAGCTATCCATGAGGTGGAGGTTGACATTAGGGAATATGTCTTGTTAAGCTGATGAGGACCCAATGAAGCAAATGAAGGAGAAGGTGTAGAGGTTTTGGAGGATTGTGGACAGAGAATCCACACTCCTGATCCAGATCATGAAGACACCTCAGTGTCTCAGATCCAGGTGAGGCATTTGGGTTCTGGATGGCTAGGAAGAATTCCTTTAGATCAGGGCTTCACAACATACGTGCTCGTGGAGCAAGCTGTGAGCAGCAAGGCGCGAGCACGGAGCAGCGCGAGCACGCTACCCCCACTACCGGACCAGAGCGGAGAGTGGGGAGAGTCACGTGGGGCACACAACAGCTGCCGCCAGTCAATGTAAATCCGCGGCCATCTGCAGGGATATCACTCACGAATTATTACTGCGACAAATGAAACAAATAAAAGAGAATGTACACATGCCACATAATTTTATTAGCTTAGTGTATGCCTCTACATTCGCATTAATTTGTGAACTGTTACACAATAAAAGGTGTCACTGAAGTGTGGTATTCTCAGTTATCTTGTACTTTTTGCCCTTTACAATTGCGTCTATGTTTGGAGTAATTGTTCTTGTGCATTTTAGGCGCAGCGTGCAGTTTAAATTTCGATCAGACAACGCATTTCTCAGGCGCGTCTTGTTACATTTCATTGCAGAGAACAGTTGTTCACAAACATACGTGGAACCGAACATTGATATTATTGTAGCCACCAGTTTGTGCAAACGAGTAAATCTATCCTGAGGGAAGTGTCTGTAGAATTCCAAAATGTTTTTCTCGTTCTGAAATTTGTCTCCGTATTCTCTGTCACACTGCAGGTCAATAATTTCTTGCTGCAGCTCAGGACTAATCTCTTAAATATTCGCTGAATACGGAGAGAACAGATCAAAATCACTGTCTAGTGCTGTCAGATCTTGAAAGCACTGATCAACTAAACTATGTGAATAACGTTCACAGTCTTTGTGAAAATCTTGCATGGATGATAATTTAGGAAAATGAGCTAGGTTTCCTGTTTCGAGCTGACTCACCCAAAGTGTCAATTTCATTTTAAAATCTCGTATTCGATCTATGAAATGATTAATTAGCAGATCTTTACCTTGTAGTAAAATGTTCAAAGCATTCAGATGGCTAGTTAAATCTGCTAAGAACGCGAGATCACATTCAAACGTGCACGCGCATTTCCCCTCCCTCCCCTCCCTCCCTACTCCGCGACCTTGCACCTGCTCGCGAGCATGTGCGTGAGCAGACGCGAGTACTCGCGCTCAAAACCGGCCAGTTGTTAAGCCCTGCTTTAGATGGTACATGAATAGGCTGGCATAGAATTGTGTCGTGCAAGTTCCTATGGCTGTACCATAGATTTGTTTGTGGGTTATGAATTCAAAGGAGAAGTAATTGTGGATGAGGATATAGTTGGTCATGGTGACAATGATGGAGGTTGTAGGTTTCAAGTCACTCCGGTGTTGGGGAAGGTAGTGCTCAAAGGCAGCAAGACCACGGGTGTAGGGGATGTTAGTGTTGGACTTAGTCCAATAGCTTACCCAACAGTCTAGTTTTAACTGTGTCTATTCACTGCTCAACACTTCCTCTGTGTGACGTGTAGCAGTCTATCCTAAATCCTATTATTATTCCATACCAGATACCCTTGTCAGATTATGTACATAGAGAATAAGAACAGTCCTATCACACTTCCCTGAAACACTCCTGATGATACCCTTGTCTCAGATGAACACTTGCTGTCAAAGACAATGTACTGGGTTCTATTACTTAAAATGTGTTTGAGCCAGTCGCACAGCTGGGAACTGTTTTGATACGTTCAGATCTTTGTTAACAGTTAGCAGTGGGGAACTATGTCAAATGCCTTCTGAAAATCTAGGTATATAGAATCTGCCCTTTGCCCTTCACCAATAGTTCACAGCATATCATGTGAGAAAAGGGCAAACAGGGTTTCACACAATGGGTGCTTTCTACATATGTGGTGATTTGTGGAAGAAAGCTTTTCTGTCTCAAGGAAATTTATTATATTCTAACATAGAATATGTTTAAGAATTCTGTAGCAAACCGATGTTAAGGACATTGTTCTATAATTTTGCGGGTCCATCCTTTTATCCTTCTTATAAACAGGAGCCACCTGCACTTTTTTTGTCACATGGACTTTGAGTTGGGTGAGAGATTTGTGATAAATGCAAGCTAAACAAGGGGCAATTCCGTACAGTACTCTTTGTAGAAGTAAAGTGAGATTCAATCTTAACCTGGTGACTTATTTGTTTTAAAACCCTTTAGCTGCTTCTCTACACCAGGGACATCTATTACTATGCCCCATCTCTGTGTGATGGTCAAATGATAGCATGTCTGTACACTCCTCCAGAATGAATTCTCTCTTAAACATGGAATTTAAAGCTTTAATTCTCCTTTTGATGCTACACCATACTGACTGACAAGTCACTGGATAGAGGCCTTCAAGCCAGTTAGTAATTTTACATAGAGCCAGAATTTCCACGGGTTCTCAAAAAGATCTTTTGCCAAGATATAAAGATGAAAGTAGTTGTATGCTTTGCGCATTGATCTTTTTTTGAACGCATGAATTTCTACTACCTTTTCTACACACACATACATACTCCACAAGCCACCATACGGTGCATAGTGGAGGATACCCTGTACCACTACTAGTCATTTCCTTTCCTGTTCATCTAGAAAACAGAATGAGAACAATTTTCTATATGTCTTTGTACAAGCCCTAATTTCTATCTTATCTTTGTGGCCCTTAAACAAAATGTTTTCTGGCAGATGTAGAACTGTTCTGCTTTCAGCTTCAAATCACAGTTAATAAATTTTCTCAATAGTGTTCCTCAAAAAGAATGTCACCTGTTGACATTTCCACGTTCTTTTTTGAACTGAGTGTGGAACAATACTGGCTTCCTCAGCATTTTCTGAATGTTGTTTGGTCCATCTTTAATCCACTTATTCAGCACATGCTTCTTCAGAGCACAATTTACTATCAGTTTAAACTTTGCCCATTTTTCAGTCTATCTTATAAGAGAAGTCACAGGGCCAGTATTGCCTCATGAGTTGCCACATTTCTCTGGAAACCCTGTAAATAATTTATGTAAGTATTTTGCAATAATGGTTTACTGGACTGATAGTCTGATAATGTGTGTGTATGTGAGTGCTGCCTTCTTTGGAATTAGAAGTATTACCTTATTCTTGAAATCTGAAGGTGTTTCACCTGTCTCATATATCTTTTAAACTGTATGGAATACTTTTGTCATGGCTGGCCCTCACAAGAATCTCAATAAATCTGAAGGAATGTCATCTACACCAGAGTCTTTGTTATAAGTTAGGTATTTCAGTGCTTTGTCAAATTCTCCTCTTACCATCGTATCGGCACTCTCATCTTCATCTATTACCTCTTCCCTTTCTATAACACTGTCTTCAAATTTATTTCCCTTGGGTTCTACACTAAAAAAAGGAAGCATTGCAAATTGTGTACAAACATTTTACTGTGTAGGAAAGTTTTATAATGATAAGCTCCAGACCAAAATCCATAATGATCTTCTGAGGATATTTAAACTGGTGCATTCTTGTAGTGAACACGATTTAGAAGTTTATGGTGGTTGTCAAATTACAAGAGCTGTTCCTTGTTGCCTAAATCAGGGTACATAATACATGCATCCACTTTCATGTGATGACAACTGGAGTATTACATGGACAGTTTTCATGTTTACACACTATCCACCAAATACTGTGTAACAGAAAAACTTTATTCTTAGCATGTTGTTGGGGTTCCTAGTATACTTATTTATTTTTACCTATTTTACTCTTGGAATTGGGCCAACAGTATTGTCGGACAACTCAAGTTGCCATAAACCATATGCACTTTCAGTTGTTCATTTTCTGATAGTATTTCAATATGACAGCTACCTGTACTATGGAAAGACATGAAAAGAAAACTATACAATCAAAGACTTACAATGACATGAATCAAAACTATGAACTACATGAAACTTTCAACTGTCAAAAACAACAAATATTAAATAGCAATACCATGAAGGTAGAAAAATTAAGTACCAGTACAATCACTTGCCAATCAGTTCCGCACACAGTAGCAATAGATGACAGCAGTAAGAATTACAAACAGTTTATGGTGAGGGAGAGAGTGAGGAAGGGAGGGAGGAGTAAAAATAATTATTAAATGTTATTCAGGAATAAAGATTTCTTAATATAGAATGAAAGCACCACTTATAGTGAGCTTGCCCTAATATCACTAATTTAAGAAGAATGTAATATACTTTTTTCATCAAACAATGGAAAATCTGGGATAGAATAATAATATGAATAAGGAAAGATTGCTATTCATCACACACAGGAAGTGTTGAGCAGTGGATAGGCACAGTTAAAAGTAGACTGTTGGGTAAGCTATTGGACTAAGTCCAACAGTAACATCTCCTAGCCATCTCTACACCTTCTCCCTCATTTGCTTCACCTGGTCCTCACCCAACAAGCCACTTTCCTTAATGTCTACATTCGCCTTGTGTATATCTCTGTCAGTACCTCCACCACCATTAAACCTACCGGTCATCAACAATACATCCATTTTGACAGTAATCCACCCTTTCACATGAAGAAGTCCCTTCCATACAGCCTATATTGTAATTGTATCTGCAGTGAAAAACAGCCTATCTCCAAATATGCCAAGTGTCTCACTGGGGCCTTTGCACACCAAAATTACCCTCACCATGCTGTCCAGAAACAGATCTCCTGCACTTAGTCTCCACAGTCACCTACCATGCCCCACATACCCATTGAGGGCTACAAAGGAGTGCCCCCATGTTAACCCAGTACTTCCCAGGATTGGAGCATCTGAATTATGTTCACAGCCAGGGTTTTCACTACCTCTTGTCATGTCCTGAAATGATGAATATCATCCCCACTCTTCCCATAGTGGTGTTCCACTACCAATCAAATCCACGCAATATTCTTGTCCATCCCTATTCCCCTCTTGTTCACAACCCTTCCCCCACAGTTCATATCCCCGTAATAGACCTAAATGTAACACCTGTTCCATAATCCTTCCACTACCACCTATTCCAGTCCTATAACAAGCTTCTTCAACCCCACCAATGCCAGGGGCACCTGTAGAAGCACACGTGCTGTACCAACTTAGCAGCAAGCACTGTGTGGCCTTCTACGTGGGCATGATGACTAACAGGCTGTCTGTCCATGGGAATGGCTACAGCTAAACTGTGACCAAGAGATAGCTGGATCACCCAAGGCTGCTCCCTAGTTATGTCATCCTTCTCCTTTGGTCAATGAATAGAATGTTACTGCTTCTCCGAAGAATAATGCTGGTTAAGGGAATTTATGAGACTCTCTCTCTACTCTTGAAATTATTTTGTACTCGAAGAATACTTTTAGTTCAGTCATGGTATATTTCAACTTCCACAAAAAATGGATTCACCACTTCTCATGCAAATATTCGAACTCGTGAGAGTCAACCAAGTTGTCAAACATTAGACTCTATCAGGATACATTTACAACAAGGTTGGTTTAATAACCACCAGAAAATATGAACATATCTCGCTTCTAGCAAGTACAACACATGAATTACTTAAAAGTCTAATCTCAATTTTTCATTTGTTTTTAACAATCATCACAATCACGAAACCAGCAAAGAATAGCACAGGCTCTTCTCTACACACACACTGAAACACTATGGATCGTAGAGCAGGTATTTGTCAGCTGCCGGACACGGAAATTTTCGAAGCACTACATATTCCTCCCCCTCCCCAAAGTGTGCATCTTTCCGGATGTACACATATCTTTTTCCCCTACAACCCTTGGCAGTTCTTACATCCTTTTCATGTCTAACTTCATTGTTTGTGTATTCGTATTTCTTTGTGTGTATGCGGAAGTGTTTTTTTTGTAGTCTGATTCTTCAGCCTTCTTATCTGAAGATATGTTGTAGGTTATTGGAAACCACGGAAACCAGGAAGGACTTCTGCAATAGAAGTAGATGAATATGGAAAGAGGGAAAAAAATAGATAGGTCCTCAAACGAGAAGTAAGAAAGGAAATAAAGGTAGATGTGGTTGCTAAGATCGAAGAAGAGAAAGAAGACAGCCCTAAAAACAGGAAACCCTTTTCACCCCCCTTCCCCAGGATCCCAACCTCGCTGGTGAGAAGCCAGAGGAGGTATGGTGTTAAATCATATCCTACAGAACTGACATTCCCATCTTCACCCTTGAGGTCCCCAAAGAAAATCTTAGCTACCCTATGGAACTGGCAAATGGTGAAGAATCAGGCACACTTGTTTGCAAAGGTCATTTGAAAGGTGTGATGTGTGTTTTGTGTTAGTCATGATTTATTTGTTAGTGTAAATCGTGCTTTTACCTACACTACCCACCCCTTTTCTACATCGATACAAACAAATATTCTGTACCAAGTATAAAATTATATATTCCATTATCACAGTCATTTAAATTGGTCACACAATGATATGTTTTCAACAAATATAATATTACATTTAGTTTACTACGAAAAATATACTTCAATGACTTTAACTTGATTATCTTGCATTCAGTGAGAGAATGGTATTCTCACTATTTCAGAAATTATTTTGGAAGTTATGTGCCAGGTATGGTTCTCCCTACTTACTTAGAACTATGTGACAAAAAAAGGATTACCAGGAAGCTTTCAAGAAAACCATTTTTGGAATCATTGTAATTATGATTCATATTAATAGAATATACAAATTTAATGACGTTAATTTCACCCCGACTTCTGCCCACAGATTTGTGCAGAACACTGGTGAAAAGATCATTTACAAGGACTAATTCAGCAAAAATAAAACCTAACTCTAGGTGGAGACCGCGTCTACTGCTGTTGGCATTACAATCGAAACCGGGGGAGAGAATGGCGGGCAAGGCAAATTGAATCTTATTTCAGGGATAATATGCGTACCAATTCCCACCTCATGTCACCACCTAGTAAAGTCAGGATAAGTTGGGGCGAGCCGGTACGAGTCATGAAGACAGGTAGGAGCATCCCTGGAATAACCAAGGAAGATGCAGTCAAAATTCCTAGTGGGCACAACCCCCTCACAACCAAGGATGGCACAGTCAAAATTCGTAACGGGCACAGCCCTCTAACAACCGAGGATGAGGCAGTCACAAACCAGGAGGTGTTAACCCAGTTGATAACTGTGGTAATTCATTTAAAATAAGTTCAAAGTCTTTAATTTCCATTGCTCATAAAGTATGTTTTTCATGGCAGTAGGTGTGGCATAATTTCCCAATTTCTTTCATAACTCTCTCACATGGATTCGAGGATGGGTTATAGTTGGATATTAATACTTGACGAATATCTTCCCAAACTAGAAATTCTTTAAATTCATTACTGACAAATTGTGGTCCATTATCTGTAAGAAATCATTTTGGTTTTCCCACCTCCAGAAATTACTGTTGCAAACAATGTATAACTGTCTGTGTACTTGCTCTTTTGATAGGATATAACTTAAAATATTTTGACCAGCACTCTATGTGAAATAAAAAGTATGACACTTCTCCCTTTCCTTTAGGAACCGGTCCAAAACAATCTGCAGCTGTAAGATCGTGTAATGATTTAGGAATAATTGGATACATTTTGTATTTAACATGAGTGTTACTCTCTTTCACCTTCTGACAGATTTCACAGGTCCTAATTAAAGATGCTACTTTATGTCCTAGCTTCTTAAAATAATAGAACTTATTCAAATGAGCTATACAATTTTTTATTCCGAAGTGTCCATCTCCTGTATGAATATACCACACAATTTCGTCTTCCATTAACTTCGGAAAGCAAATGCGCCAATGTTGATCAGTTATACTGTCTCTCTAAAAGAAAATTATGCCCTATAATTTTCCACTTTCCTGCTTGATTAGGAGGTACGGAATTCCTGATACACATAGCAAACATTTCTGTAAAATAGGGATCATGATGGACGTTTTCTGTTATTCTTCAGGCCATCTCTTGTCTGGTGTGTGGATATTCTACTGTCATAAAATTAATTGCAAAAATTACGCCGGGTCCCTCCGTACATTTTAACTCTTCCATGCCTACTGGTAACCTAGACAAAGCGTCTGGTACAATATTCTCAGAACCTTTTACATACTGTATCCAAATGTCATATTCCTGTAGGAACAACATCAATCACATTAATCTACTATGTAACAACCGACTACTCATTAAAAAAGATAGAGCTTGATGGTCTGTATAGACATGCATTTCTGACCCCCATACTAGTGTTTGGAATTTCTGGATACTCCACACTGTTGCCAATGTCTTTCTTTTTTTTCAGTAGCTGTGTAGTTTAATTCATGTTTATTAAGACTACAGCTAGCAAAAGCTATGGATCTATCATTTACATTATCTAGACCCCACTCTCCTTGAACAAGTTCTGCTGCGATACCATAATCAGATGCAATGGTTGAAATTTTAAATGGCTCATCCATACTCGGATGATGTAATATGGGTGATTCTACCAGTGCTCTTTTTACATTTTCAAACCTGTCATTTGCCTCTTGATCCCAAACCCACCGTATTCCCTTTCTTAATAAACGTAAAATTATTGGGTCATTCAGTTCTTGACCTTGTACATACCATCTATAGTATCCAGCCATTCCTATAAATCCCTTCAACTGTCACATTTCTAGGGGGTGGACATTCTTTAATAGCTTTTATGCACTCAGGATCCAGTCTAATCCCCTGCACCCCTACAATATGCCCTAGAAACGTAAGCTCTTGTCACGCAAAGTGCAATTTAGACAATTTCACTGTAATACCTTTTTCTTTAAATTTTTTCAGGGTCTTACTCAAGGTTAGACAATGTTCCTCCCAGGTAGCAGAGATTATGAGGATATCATCTACATATATTATTAAATCCTTCAATAAATCTCTTCCTAATGCCTCATCCAGAGCACGAATAAATATGGATACTGAGATATTTAGTCTGAACGGTAACACACTGAAATGATATGATTTACCATTGAACAGAAACGCTGTACACTTCTTTGATTCAGGATGTAGCCTAATTTGCTAATATCCCACCATCAGGGCCATTATGCTAAAAAACCTTGCTTTTTCAAATTTAGATAATAATTCATCAATGCTAATTGGTGTGTCTCATTCTGTCTCTATATGTTTATTCAATGTAGGCACGTTTAACACTAATCGCACACCTCCTGTAACCTTTTTATACCACTACTAAAGGGTTATTCATGATGCTAGAACTACGTTCTATTATATTGTTGTCAATCATTTTGTCAATTTCCTCCTTAACTGCTTCTTTCAAACTTATCAGTATTGGATATGGCTTACAGAAAAATGGAGTGTCATCTTTGATTTTAAACTTACATATGTCATCGCTGATGTTACTGGGACGATCGGAAAATACTACTTCATATTCCATTAGAATTTTATATAAATCCAATTTTTGTTCACTGGTTAATATTAGAGATTCATTAACTTTGTTTTGTATGTCAGCTCAATGTGATATGCCATTTATTATCAATCTCTGGTGACAATCGTGCTGTAGCAATTAATCGTAAACATTAACATTCAGTTGTCTGTCTTGCAATGTAATTATCGATTACAAATGGTATCCAACATTTACTGTCACGTTTACCAAAGCAAAGAAGATTTTCCTCGAAATTCAATATGATGTTAAATTCTACTAACCAATCTAGGCCAAATAAAACATCCTTTTCTATTATTAAAAGTGTTTGACGAAATCTGATATTTCCGATGTGGCTGTTCACTTGGGTTTCATCTTTCACAACCTTACTTTTTGTTCCGGTTATACCAACTATGTAAACTCCAGTTACTGGTAACAGTAGTAAATAATGCTTAATCTGTAATGTGTTAAAGAACACTCTAGAAATACGCGACACCTCACTCCCTGAGTCTATAAATATGTTAACTTCAGAAGTCTCCATGGTTCCTACTATTATTGGTTGTGGATTTCTGGTAGTAAAGCTTGGTTCTTCCAGTAACAACCATTCCTTTGTAGGTATTTTGTGTGTGAAATTAACATACTTATTATGAACTACGCCTCTCTACAACCTGGGCTCCGGCCCTGGATCCAGATTGCAATGTGTTTTCCTCATTATTAGTAATCACTGGTTGGTTACCAAATCAGGGTACTACGTTACTACTTTGTGCTCTATTATTACTTGGCACAAATTCCTGCAAAGTTATTGGAGATAATTCAAAGGTGGATGCTGCTTCTGATAATCATCATTGCCATTATTTCTGTTGCACTTGTGTACTCTAGCTAAGTTGGCCCTATGGTTTTTTTTTAAATTATTACTACTATTCCTTTTGTAATTAAGATTTTTCACTTTGGTGTGTGCTCTTGTTGCAGTCCTTATTTAAAGGCATCAAGTACATCCACAAAGGACAACAATTCTACTGTTTTCCAGCCACTACACAAGATGTCTTGTCTTGCATAAATAGGTAAGCGTCTGATTAAAATTTGAACTAACCCCTCTTGTTCCATTGGCTTATCTAAGTACTTCACCTGCATTAAATGCCAGTCAAAATACTTTCTCATTGTTCCCCATGTATTATTGTAATACTTTGGGTCCCACAAATCTAATATTAGTTTTTCCTGCGCACTAGTGGACCAGTATTTTTCCTTAAATTTCTTCTGGAAGTCTCCCAAGAAGAGAAGTTCTTGATATTTACAGCACTCCACTCTCCAGTTTCCCCTAAAAGGTATTCAACAGCAAATTCAATCTTTTTCGAATCTTCCCAGTTCTTCGGCAAGGCTTAGTTCAATCTTTTCAGAAAATGAGTGGGATGTACTTCCCATCTGGCTTAAAATTAGAAAATTGCCTAGATAACTATGAATTGGCTCCACATTGTAAATCTGTCATTACCTAACTAGTCAATACCACATTAGAAGTCATCCTCTTATCTACCTTGCCCTGAATAAGTTTGAATTCTTTCCACAATTCATTCATACCTTTCTTGGTATCACTGAGTTCAGAAGATAAGGCAGGAGATTCGTTCTCGGAGATTACTCTCGCGGCAACTTTTCAGTCACTTATTTCCTCTACCTGTTCCTCCAGACTACTTATATTTATTAAGTCTGAGGCTGCTAGTTTCTCTTTAAAGTTTCTTTCCATGTTATCTGCTCAAGTGTTAACACCTTCAATTTCCGATTGGACTATTGGTATTAACTCTCTCTCAGATTGTGCAATCTTTGCTTTTCAGCATCAAATGCAACATTACATAAATTTTGAAATGATCCTAACTTCTAAGTTCAGATTCTACATTATTACATTTATCTTCAATATCAAATTCTAACTTCTTTGTCAAGTCCTGAAATTGCTCATTATATCTCTGATTAAAGTCAGTGAACAGTTGATTTACGTGACAGCTTAAAGAACTAGTTAGTTCACCTTTCAAATCTATTTTAAAATTTTCTACTTTAGTAGTTAAAGCGTCAAATTCAGTTTTCAAATTTCCCATGCCTTCACATAAATGGCTAAATTCCTTACTTTGTTCATCTAATTTAGCACTTAACATTCCTAAAGTTTCATTCTGAACATCCAATTTATTATTAAATCGAGTATTCACTGAATCTAATTTAAGACACTGAGCATTTAAAGTTGTATTCAGTTCTTTTCTTAAAGAAGCATTTTGAGCAGTTGAATCTGTCCTCTGGTTGTCGTATCTCTTCTTAGTCTAATACGTCGGGTCTTCTTTCCATTCTTTTAATGTTAATACTTCCTTACGTCTTTCCCTTTGCTGCATTCACAAATTTTCTTTTTCATTTGATTTCTGGGCTAAATCACGTTTCTCGTAACTGTTTTCTCGTCTTGTTATATTCAGTTGCTATGGCAACATGCAAATCCATTTTTCTCATTTTCATCTCTAATTCCCATTTTTTCGGGTCCTTTTTCACTGGTCGTCACATTCTAATGCATTAGACGACAAGAAGCGATGTGCAGGTGGTTTGCAAACTTCCCACCTCTCTCCCATAGGTTTACTTACTTGGTATGCACAGCCAATCTTCTTCTCTGGATAGTCGATCTCCAAAAACTTCTTTGCCGAAGAGTAATGCTGGTTAAGGGAATTTATGAGACTCTCTCTCTACTCTTGAAATAATTTTGTACTCGAAGAATACTTTCAGTTCAGTCATGAACCATGGACCTTGCCGTTGGTGGGGAGGCTTACGTGCCTCAGCGATACAGATGGCCATACCGTAGATGCAACCACAACGGAGGGGTATCTGTTGAGAGGCCAAACAAACGTGTGGTTCCTGAAGAGGGGCAGCAGCCTTTTCAGTAGTTGCAGGCGCAACAGTCTGGATGACTACTGATCTGGCCTTGTAACACTAACCAAAACAGCCCCTTCTGTGCTGGTATTGCGAACAGCTGAAACTACGGCCGTAATTTTTCCCGAGGGCATGCAGCTTTACTGTATGGTTAAATGACGATGGCGTCCTCTTGGGTAAAATATTCCGGAGGTAAAATAGTCCCCCATCCGGATCTCCGGGCCGGGACTACACAAGAGGACGTCGTTATCAGGAGAAAGAAAACTGGCGTTCTAAGGATCGCAGTGTGGAATGTCGGATCCCTTAATCGGGCAGGTAGGTTAGAAAATTTAAAAAAGGGAAATGGATAGGTGAAAGTTAGATATAGTGGGAATTAGTGAAGTTCGGTGCAGGAGGAACAAGACTTTTGGTCAGGTGAATACAGGGTTATAAATACAAAATCAAATAGAGGTAATGCAGGAGTAGGTTCAATAATGAATTAAAAAAATAGGAGTGCGGGTAAGCTACTACAAACAAGATAGTGAACGCATTATTGTGGCCAAGATAGACACGAAGCCCATGCCTACTACAGTAGTACAAGTTTTTATGCCAACTAGCTTTGCAGATGATGAAGAAATTGATGAAATGTATGATGAGATAAAAGAAATTATTCAGGTAGTGAAGGGATACAAAAATTTAATAGTCATGGGTGACTGGAATTCGAGAGTAGGAAAAGGGATAGAAGGAAACACAGCAGGTGAATATGGATTGGGCATAATAAATGAAACAGGAAACCATCTGATAGAATTTTGCACAGAGCATAACTTAATCATAGCTAACACTTGGTTCAAGAATCATAAAAGAATGTTGTATACGTGGAAGAGGCCTGGAGATACTGGAAGGTTTCAGATAGATTACATAATGATAAGACAGAGATTTAGGAACCAGGTTTTAAATTTTAAGACATTTCCAGGGACAGATGTGGACTCTGACCGCAATCTATTGGTTATGAACTGTAGATTAAAACTGAAGAACCTGCAAAAAGGTGGGAATTTAAAGAGATGAGACCTGGATAAACTGAAAGAACCAGAGGTTGTACAGAGTTTCAGGAAGAGCATAAGGGAACAATTGACAGGAATGGGGGAAAGAAATACAGTAGAAGAAGAACGGGTAGCTCTGAGAGATGAAGTAGTGAAGGCAGCAGAGGATCACGTAGGTAAAAAGACGAGAGCTAGTAGAAATCCTCGGGTAACAGAAGAAATATTGAATTTAATTGATGAAAGGAGAAAATATAAAAATGCAGTAAATGAAGCAGGCAAAAACGATTACAAACGTCTCAAAAATGAGATCGACAGAAAGTGCAAAATGGCTAAGGGGTGGGGGGGTTGGCTAGAAGACAAATGTAAGGATGTAGAGGCTTATCTCACTAGGGGTAAGATAGATACTGCCTACAGGAAAATTAAAGAGACCTTTGGAGAAAAGAGAGCCACTTGAATGAATATCAAGAGCTCAGATGGAAACCCAGTTCCAAGCAAAGAAGGGAAAGCAGAAAGGTGGAAGGAGTATATAGAGGGTCTATACAAGGGCGATGTACTTGAGGACAATATTATGGAAATGGAAGAGGATGTAAATGAAGATGAAATGGGAGATACGATACTACGTGAAGAGTTTGACAGAGCACTGAAAGGCCTGAGGCGAAACAAGGCCCCAGGAGTAGACAACACTCCATCAGAATGACTGACAGCCTTGGGAGAGCAGTCCTGACAAAACTCTACCATCTGGTGAGCAAGTGGTATGAGACAGGCGAAATACCCTCAGACTTCAAGAAGAATATAATAATTCCAATCCCAAAGAAAGCAGGTGTTGACAGATGTGAAAATTACCGAACTACCAGTTTAATAAGTCACAGCTGCAAAATACTAACGCGAATTCTTTACAGACAAATGGAAAAACTGGTAGAAGCCGACCTCGGGAAAGATCAGTTTGGATTCCGTAGAAATGTTGGAACACGTGAGGCAATACTGACCTTACGACTTATCTTAGAAGAAAGATTAAGGAAAGGCAAACCTACGTTTCTAGCATTTGTAGACTTAGAGAAAGCTTTTGACAATGTTGACTGGAATACTCTCTTTCAAATTCTAAAGGTGGCAGGGGTAAAATACAGGGAGCAAAAGGCTATTTACAGTTTGTACAGAAACCAGATGGCAGTTATAAGAGTCGAGGGACATGAAAGGGAAGCAGTGGTTGGGAAGGGAGTGAGACAGGGTTGTAGCCTCTCCCAGATGTTATTCAATCTGTATATTGAGTAAGCAGTAAAGGAAACAAAAGAAAAATTCTGAGTTGGTATTAAAATCTATGGAGAAGAAATAAAAACTTTGAGGTTGGCCGATGACATTGTAATTCTGTCAGAGACAGCAAAGGACTTGGAAGAGCAGTTGAACGGAATGGACAGTGTCTTGAAAGGAGGGTATAAGATGAACATCAACAAAAGCAAAACGAGGATAATGGAATGTAGTCGAATTAAGTAGGGTGATGCTAAGGGAGTTAGATTAGGAAATGAGACACTTAAAGTAGTAAAGGAGTTATGCTATTTGGGGAGCAAAATAACTGATGATGGTCGAAGCAGAGAGGATATAAAATGTAGACTGGCAATGGCAAGGAAATTGTTTCTGAAGAAGAGAAATTTGTTAACATCGATGGTTAGATTTAAGTGTCAGGAAGTTGTTTCTGAAAGTATTTCTATGGAGTGTAGCCATGTATGGAAGTGAAACATGGACGATAAATAGTTTGGACAAGAAGAGAATAGAAGCTTTCGAAACATGGTGCTACAGAAGAATGCTGATGATTAGATGGGTAGATCACATAACTAATGAGGAGGTATTGAAGAGAATTGGGGAGAAGACGAGTTTGTGGCACAACTTGACAAGAAGAAGGGTTTGGTTGGTAGGCCATTTTCTGAGGCATCAAGGGATCACAAATTTAGCATTGGAGGGCAGCATGGAGGGTAAAAATCGTAGAGGGAGACCAAGAGATGAATACACTAAGCAGATTCAGAAGGATGTAAGTTGCAGTAAGTACTGGGAGATGAAGAAGCTTGCACAGGATAGAGTAGCATGGAGAGCTGCATCAAACCAGTCTCAGGACTGAAGACCACAACAACAACAACAACATGGTATATTTCAACTTCCACAAAAAACAGATTCACCACTTCTCATATAAACATTCAAACTCGTGAGAGTCAACCAAGTTGTCAAACATTAGACTCTATTAGGATACATTTACAACAGGGTTGGTTTAATAACCACCAGAAAATATGCACGTCTTGCTTCTAGCAAGTCCAACACATGAATTACTTAAAAGTCTAACTCATTTCTTCATTTGTTCTTAACAATCATCACAGTCACTAAACCAGCAAAGAATAGCACGGGCTCTTCTCTACACATACACTGAGACTCTATGGATCATAGAGCAGGTACATGTCAGCCACCGTTCGGCTGCCGCATCCACATTTTGCTTGTGACTGTTTTTAGATCTGCTCACACAAACATGCAATGCACAGTAGGTTGGATTCATCTCTCTCATACTTCTATTTAAAATATCGTGAGTTCGAGATGGAGGAAAGCCAAGTGGTTCTATAATTTACATGGAAATTCTCTAAGCACTACAATGTCATGTATTATGAAGAAGATATGGACATTTTCTACAAAAATACTAAGTTAATTTCTTCATCATGTTCAATTCCATGGTAATGGTTGTGGCCCAAGAATGTGATGTAATCCCGGACAAGTCAGGATTGGAACTGGAGTTGGACTAATGTTTTTGCTGCCCGAGTTAGATTGGAATATGTGTCGTTATAATTACGTTCAGTCTACATGACCACTTATAATGCATTCATGATAACTGCACTGTCAGTTGAAATCTAGATGTTCAATGCAATAAAAAAGGCAGGTAATGCTGACCTCCTTTCTGTCCTGAGTAAGTTTCTATAATAAACTTCTTATACTTTACATACATATATAGCCAAGGCCTAAGGATTTATAATGTTCCTAATTTTGTAGGCTTCCGAAAGTGATAAATTAATTTGTTGAAACCCGTAAAGCAAAATAAAAATATAGTTGTGACGGATGAGTGAATTTTATTATGAAATATATACTACATTTGCTTAAAATTACAGCCATGAATAAAATAATAAATATACCGACACTAATGCATGCAAATGTTGCCAACAGTAAAAATACAAGGGGGACCCAAAAATAACTGAAATTTGTGTTATTTTGCACTTTTACTGAACTCCACATTCAAAGTACTTTAGTTCCATTCAGAATGTTGTCCATGTGCATTAATGCTCTTGTCTCAATGCTTTTGTCACTGCTGAAAACAGTTTTGAAACTCTTGAGGCAAGATACTGTTCAAAACCATTAGCCTGTTTTCTGTGATGTCATCCACATCACTGAATTGCTTTCCTTTCAGAGTTTGCTTCTCCTGTTGAAACAAAAAAAAAGTCAGCTGGAGCCAAATGGGGTGAGTAAGGTGGATGAAGCACAAGCACCATGTTGTTTTTTGCCATAAACTGTCAGACTATCAGAGTTGCGTGGATTGTCTGGTCGTTTTCATCGCACCCTCTCTCGTAAAATTTGTAACACATCTGGATGAAAATGTCGATTTACTGTTTGTACTGGGGGAATGAACTCCTTGCGGACAATGTCATTGACATAAGAAACAAATCAACATTGTTTCACAATGGATCACGTTTGACGTGCTTTCCTGGGTTGTGGTGACACTTGAGTTTTCCACAACACGGCGCTTGCTTTGACTCTGGATTGTACCCTTGGCACCAACTGTCATCCCCAGTCACAATTCCTTTCAGAAAATCTGGATCGTTCCATGCTACACTCTTCAAGTTACAGTAAACATTCACATGGTTTTCTGTTTGGTCATCTGTAAGCAACTGAAGAACAAATTTTGCAGGCACCCATCTCATGTGCAAATATACAGTTAAAATTTGCTGCACCATGGTCTGTAATACTTTTGTTTCCTCAGAAATTTGGTAATGATCCTTTGATGACTGCATCGAATGTACGTTTAAATGTGTTAATATTTTTATCATTTTTTCCTCGCGAAGAACGACCGGGGTGTGGCAAGTCTTCACTTGATATGTTGCTGATTTGAAATGAGAAAACCACTCATAAACATGTGAGTTCCCCCAATCATTATCATTACAAGCTTGCCATAGCATCTCAATAGTCTCGGCTGCAGTTTCCCCTAACAGTTTCACACAGACTCTTTGTTCCTTCTTATCAACTATGCCATTAACTGTCAAAGGATTGAAATAAGAATGCAAACAACAGAGCACCACAAAGAAACCTCTAGACTCCAACTGACACCAGCTTACTGAATGACAAGGGAGACACCAAACTAACACCACACAGCAGCACAAAGCATAACTACAAAGCATGCTTGCACAACAGTTTGAGTCTGGTTTTCTGTGTTTCCCCCTCATATTTAAATGGCAAGGCAAGCCAATTTACTCAATTTTTATTGCTATAAAAACCATAGTTTAAATGCACTCACCACAAAAAATTGTCTCTCTTACCTAATAATGTTACAATTTTTGGAATTAATCCAACACGTACCATCCTTTCCCTTAGATGTGTATCAAATGACAAATTCATGAGAAGTTTCAGGGTAATGTGGATGAGGTCAGAATTGTTCATCATCAAAACTCTGGGCAATTTTTCAATCACTCCAATATCAGCCTGAAAAAAATTACCACAAGATTAACAAAATGCAGGAAAGTCCAGGTGAGCAACATGGAGTTAATGAGCATGTACAAGTACTTACATAGTTTCTGGAGCATAGTAGCTTAGTTTTTTAGAACAACTAGATTTCGAAAATCCCACATCCCATCCCAATTCAAATCTACCATCACTTAAAGAGGTAATGGAAATAATCAATTCTTTGAAGAACAACAAGTCTCCAGGAGAAGACGGAATCATAGCAGAAGTATGGAAATTATATGACAATAATCTCACACAAGCAACCCACAGAATTATATCAAAATTTGGGAAACTGAACAAATATCTGCAAAGTGGAAATGTGCATTAATTCACCTTCACCACAAAAAAACGGTGCAAAAACTGATCCAAATAATTACAGGGGAATTTCACGGCTCCCTGTAATATACAAAATTCTTTCAAAGGCCCTGTTAAACAGACTAGAAGAACAAGCAGACCAGTTAATAGGGGAGTATTGGGCAGGGTTTTGCAAAGGTAGATCTTACATCAAACAGATATGGAACTTAAAAGCAATTTTGCAAATGATATGTTGAAATACTGTGGTAACTTTTGTCTATTTTAAAAGGCTTACGATTCAATATACAGACAAACATTACTCCGCAATTTAGAGGAATTCAGGATTGACAGGAAAACAAGGTCAATTATTCAACAGGCATTAACAGATACAACCTCCAAAGTTAAATTCATGGGAGAAACATCAGAAGCATTTCGTATCTATACTGGTGTTCACCAAGGAGATGGAATGTCCCCCCTTCTATTTAACATGGTTCTGAAAAAAATTGTGAGGACATGGCAAAAGGAAATAAAAGGAATTCAGCTTGGGATTAAAAAAGAGCAGAGAATCAGCGTGAAGTGTCTGGCTTCCGCAGACGATCTTCCCATTCTAATGAACAACAGAGAGGAAGCCAAACTTGAATTGGGAAAACTACTCGAAATCTCACAACAAACTGGGCTACAAATCTCCTACGAGAAAATGCAGTACATGGAAAACAAACCTGTAGATAATCACCCCATTACTACTCAATACGGGAAAGTGGCACAAGTTGCCCACTTCAGCTATCTGGGAGAGAAAATCCAACCATCAGGACTGAACTCAATAGCCAATAAATATAGAATCTCCAGATTACAAAAAGCATATAAGCTCAATTGGAATCACTGTAATAAGAAATCTATTTCTGTCAATGCAAAACTAAGGCATTACAACACAGTAGTCCTACCACAAGCACATTATGCTGCAGAAACTACAGTGACTCTTGGCCATACGACGATCAGAGCGATTGAAAAGCAGGAAAGAAAAATTCTGAGGAAAATATATGGACCAGTGTTTCGGGAAGAAATTTGGATGAAGAGGTCAACTAGAGAGATTTACAAAGACATAGAAACAATAACAGACACCATTAGAAAGAGAAGGATGATATTTTATGGACAGCAGGATGAATAAAACCACACTCACAAGGCAAATCTTTGAGATAGTAAACAAGAGCAAAAACAAGACAAAGTGGATCACTGAAACAGAAGAAGACGTTAAAGAACAGGGAATCACAAAAGACAACATAAACAATAGACAACAGTTTAGAAACATCATAAAGAAACACACACTTAAACAAGAACACACAGAGAACAGAATGGGAAAAAGATGGTCAGAAAAACACAAGAGAGAACACAGTGAACGTATGAAGAGAATTTGGGAAGAACGACAAAAGAAGAAGAAGACATGACTACTCAAGTTCAACCGCTCTCTTAAAAGGGAATAATCAAAAATATCGCACAAGCACTTGCCATTTTCTGAAGAAGACAAAAAATTCATATCTGAGCAACTATATCCCTGATATCACTGCTCAAAGCACTACTACGCAGTGTGTGGGTATCTCTGCTCATTGTAAGGTTAATATTCAATTAGCAGTGGATCAAAATATTAAAAAAAGTGATAAACAAACAACTTTTATAAATCTATGAAAGGGGCTGCTTGATTCATAAATAAAAACAAAATCTGAATCAGGAATATCAGAAGAAAGCAAATTAGAAATATACGAGCACACTGTTTCCAAATGGTATTTCTTGACCACACATCTTTCCCTATATTCTGGTCATCTATTGCTCTTGCGGCCTTCAGTCCCAAGACTGGTTATATTTAACATTTCTGCCTTACTACCATATGTGAAGATTCAAGCAATCACAGTTAATATGATGCAGTGATCAGCTGATAAGTAAAAGTCAAGTTCTGCACGTATAGTGGCATCACCACTTCTATCAAATTGTAAACAGGAAACTACAGAAGTAATTTGTACAGCCAAAAGTTGTAAGAGCATTATCATTTGGACATTGGGCTCAAAATTTTCATTTTAATAAGTTCTAACTTTTAAAGTGAAATTTATGTTTTGTAAATGAAAAAGGGAAGTGGAAATTTTAATTTGTAGTTTATGCACAGAACCCATGGATACCATAAAGCTTTAGTTAGACTGAAGCTAAGGTGTCCAATGAGAGCAGTAGGAGTTACATGGAGGAAAAAATGAAAAATTTCTACTGTGTCTCAATTTGAAACATATGTGGTCGAACGTACTGAATAAACAAAATAAACATGGTTTGTTTCTTTTGTGTACTAATTCATATCATTGCCTGTAATAAAAATGCAGCTTATCAGGAGCCATAGTTGAATAAACATCTGATCATAACTGATATCATCATTCACATTAACCATTACAGCAGAGGCGTTTTTGACCTTTCTGTAGCTAGTGGAAGGACTGGAGAATCAACTGACCTTATTTCACTATCTATCATTTACCTCTCAGATTGTCATACGAAGAATAGATACAAGAATTTTTCATCTTTATTACGATCATTTTTTATGATATTGGAAATAAAGGATCAAAACATGGCTTTTTGACAAATCCCATTTGTTGTGTTTTACTCAGGCAGACAGAACAACAGTGGTCTTAGCCCATTGATGCCCACACAAAAACTGAGTTTATTGTGTGGTTTTTCTTCCTGTCATTCTATTAAAACTAGCCAACACCCTTGAAGAGTAGAAGGAGACCCTTTACTAGGTGTTTATTGGCAACAATTTCTTTAGGAATTAATGACCCAAATAAACTGTGTCTTTGCACTGAACAGTTAAGTGTGATGTAGTTTCATTCCTCACACCCCACAGACTTAGGGGCAAGTACAGGTGTTTCCTACCGCCAGTCATTAGTCATGCCATGAGTTTAATTTGCTTTCTGCTCATGCCCAAGATTTCAGAACTGCACTGACAACATGGTCTTTTTAGATTTTAGTCCAATTTTATGCATGCTTCTTACTGATCCAGCCACATAGTTTTCATTATAACCATTTCCTTAGTGATGGTTAAGATAGGTTCTAATCCAGTAAATGGAGTCATTGCTACTGCCCTGATCACCCTATCAGCTCGCTCATTACCACTAATTTCTGAGTGATCAGGAACCCACAGCAGGTTTATCCTGTTGCTTTCCCCTAGCCTCATAAGGGACTCAGGGAATTCTACAACGATCTTTATTTCATTCAGGGGCTGATGGAGATTTCACAGCTGCCTGACTTTCTGAATGAAAGTAAATGCCATGATTCTTGTAGCACCCACACAGATTCTCCTATCTGCACTTTCTGATAGCAAATATCTACTCCTGGAATACTGTGGCCAGTTTCCCTACAGAAACTGCTCTCTGCAGTTCAGGCTGCTCCCTGTATACTCCGGTTCCCAGTACCTCTGTCTGTTTTCGACTTGTCTGCAAACCAGTATTGTGGTTCATTCTCCCACTGCTGCCTGCTTCCAATTCTTATGTTGTTATGCTGAAAGGCTTATTGCAGCAGCTGGAGGCTTTTGTATAACTCACCAACATTTTCATGACCTTTCCTATATTTACCACATTCATTATACTTTGTGGGATATCCTACAGATTTCCAGTTTTAAACTGTGTGTCCATGCTGTTGCCTCCATTTTAAACCACAAATATAATGGAGGTAGGTCCAACATTGTCTCCCTCCCAGCAGGGAGTGTGCTGCTTATTCCACCTGTTATGGCCAGACAGGCCAGTCTCTGCACTATGCCAAGCTCCTTAGGAGCTACTTTCTGTTCTATTTTATTTCCTCACGCTAAATTCCTACAAATAGGCCTTAATACAGAGGCGTACATGCAGTAAATGCTCCTAGGACTTAGATCCCATTTTTTACAACAGGCCCTTCTAGTGCAAGTAAAGTACCTTTTTCCTTGGAACTTATATTCTTTATGTCAAGGTTTCATGTTAGTTTCACAACCTGGGTTACCCCTAGATACTTCACTGCTTTGTCTACCAGTAGAATTTCGTTTGAGAGCTTAAGATTCTAATTCTGGCAGATTCCCAGTTCGCCCATTGGTAACACTCCTTTAACTATTTTTAAGGGATTTTTGTGTGGTACGTTGCACATGCATGTTTCATTTAATGGAACAAAATTTCCCTGAGTGGTATGAAAATATAACGGTTGGTTACTATCATCTTTTGTCAATACCTAACACAGTACACTCTTAGATTTTTACTACTTGTAATTCCTCTGTTTGTTTCATCCGTTTGCCACTTGCATCATCTTCTATCACCCAGCTGCATATTTCATTGTCACCTTTATAATGAGAATGACTCTCCTTCCCTTTTTCACATCCATAGTACCACAAATCTTCCAAGATGCCAGCACATCTTTCCTAATAATACTCATCTGTGTTCAAGCTTGTTCATGATGTGCCTCCACATCCTTAACTCGTGTATGTAGTGAACATCATTCACTGTTTCCATACTCTATTGAGGAAATGCACACTGCATGACACTCTCTTCACCTTTATGCAACCTGTGAAAGGAGTGTGTTCACCCAACTCATTATGGTTGCATTCACTTGCATAACAGGCTTGTCTGTTTATTCCAATGGAGTGTTCATTACATTACACATAAATGTGTTGGCCTCTTACAAATATGATGCATCCATGTGATATGCATATCACTTGAAAAAGACCAAAAGATCAAAACTACTTGGTTACAACGAAATAAAAAAGCAGCAAGCTATTACTTACCCTCAAGAGGTCAAATATTTAGAACAGCTGATACACACTCACTAAGTAAAAGGGTATGAAATATCCTAGGTTTCATGACTATTAATTCCTCCCTGAGGATGGAAGAGGGATCTGCAGAAAGGGTAGGTCACTCAAACCCCAGGATGACAAGGACCCACCTGTAGTGAGGACAAGGGTGTGCAAGGATGAATGGAGCACTGGCAGACAGCATTGGAGGTCAGAGATAGTTCACTGGCAAGCACTGTGTCAGTTTTTAGTCCAGAGGATGAATGAGAAGTACAGACAGAAGAAGAGGAACAGAAACAAATAATGCAATTAAAAACTAGAACGGAAAAAATGAAATAGAGAGGAGGGAGAGAACGAAGATGAAAAAGTAAATGAAAATAAATGGTCACATAGTCAATAAAATCAAAATGATAAAAAATAATCATAATGGAAAAAGAAAGGTGATGGTGTGTTAGCAGAGTACAGGAGGATCTAGGCACACAAGTATGTGTTGAAAGGCAAGTTTAAATACTGGGCATCCCTAAGCGAGACATTTCTTGTATACATGCCCATTCTTGCACTCAGCCAGTTTAGTGGCAATCATTCCTACACAAAACACTGTGCTGTGGAGACAAATTAGGCAATAAAGAACATGCATGGTTCTACAAGTTGCTCTTTGTTTGATATTGTCGTATATACCAGTGCCGCAACAGGAGTAGGTGCTAGTGGGTGGGTGCATAAGGCAGGTTTCACAGATGAGACGATTGCAGTAATAAGAAACTTGGGGTACATAAAATGGTTGGGAATACCATAACTAGGATATTACAGCGGTGAAGAGGGTTATGAAAGGTGACAGTGGATGGTGTAGGAAGGATATCAGGGAGAGAGGATCTTTTTTCATAGCTTGAATTGGGAAGTCATAGTCTCACTGGTGTAATTTAGTGAGGCATTCAAGGCCTGGATGGTACTGGGTAACAAGGATAATGCATTCAAGCTTCTCTCTCTCTACTTTTTTTTAAAAAAGTAAGAGCTGCATTAATCAGACTGTGAGTCTTCAATGAAATATTATTCCTACAGCAGCTGCAGCCCCTTTATCTTTCATTCCAGAATAATTAAATATGCAATCACAAATTTTTTGAAAGATTTCCCCTTTTACTTTGTTTCTGTTATAACCAGGAAATCAACTTATCTTTCCTTAATCTCAGTTACTATAACAACAATTTTTGACTAAGTTCACCTAAGCTCCATATTTCAATCAACCGTTTACCTAAAAGTAAAAATAATTGTTCTTTCTCTATTACTATTGGTGTCATAATCTTTAACCATCCAGCTTTTTCTTTTTTGACTTTGCAAATGAATTGACAAATCTGGTATAGCAAATTGGCTGTGACTGGATAATCTAGTGATAGAGATATTATCTCCATGTCTCTGGATCTGAATATACCTATGAGTTTCCCACTCTAACCACAAGGTAGCGACTAATGGTTCATACGCTTTACTGACCATTTATAAATAATGACAACAGAAGCGTAATCAGTAAGCCTAAAAATCTGCAGTTCATTAATATCAAAATGTTTCACTTACAAAACTTTATTTTTTAATGTGGTCCAAATGTTAAGCTCAAAATGTGTCACTTGAGAAAAGAGTCCATGCTAACTCTGCAGAACCAATCAGTGACAAGTGCATATTAGTAGCAAGAAAAATTTTAGCAACGAAGCACAAGCAGCTTGACCTGAATAGTGAGTAATGCACATGGAGTGTCTGCAAACACTTCTTTGATCCAGTCTATTGGTGATTTTAATGCAACATCAACATTTCGGTTAATTTTTTAATTACATTTTTCTTTCTCTAACTGCTGTGTGCATTGAGGAAAGTTTCAGTTTCTTTCCAATTTTTGGTTTTAAACATATGGTACTGCTTTGATACACTAACATGAAACAAATTAAATGAATGCAGAAAATTGAACAGTGACAGCTTTGGGAGGAAGATTCATACCCAGATGTAAGGCAAATAAGGAAGTCGTCAGAAAGTAGAAACAAAATCAGAGCCAAGAATAAGATTACGATAGTGGGGAGCTGTTACCTTATTCATATAAAGTGAATTTGTCTAAATCCAAGCAACCTTAGCCATCAAACATTGCAGCGTTCAGTAGCACTTTATACTCTGTTTCTGAATACTGTATTTTATTTCACTGAACAGTGTTAATATATTGTCATAAAATAAGTAATGAGCAGTAACTCCTCTGTCGTAATCCCCACATAAAGCTCATTCTCAGGAAAAAAAGCTCGATGCACGAAGTGCAGCCTACTTTGTTATGCAATTTTTATGAGGCACAAAGCACAGGCGCACTATCCTAAAGGTTGCAACCACCACATCGCTGCTTTTCTCCAGGTTATCTGCGGTGCACTGCTTGCTTGTGAAACTTACCACTTCACTCTCAAAAACAGGTCAAGAGAACATGCAAACACAGCACAGGATGCCCCAGTTGCAGGGCTCTGACCATCTACGTATAGCCTGAAGCAGTACGCAGAATATAATTCTTCCACAGGTGTACTCAACAATTAGAGCCAAAAACAAAAACGATATCTTTGTTATTCAATACAGAGAAAGTCACTATCAGTCAATATATAGCTGACAAGTGGGCTACATACATCACATGATACCTTAAATATATTATTACAAAATACATTACCATATCAATGATGTTTTCTCTAAAGATTGATAGCTTCTTCAGGAATGTGACAACTAATATTAGAAGGTCACAGTTGTCTCTATCAAGACTTTTTGTAAGCATTCCACAAATATTCTTTTTCCTCATTTTGTCCTCCACTTTTGTATCTTCAGCAATGTTCAGCAAGAGATAGAAGGAAACTGGAACACAATAACAGAAAAGGAAATTACATTGAACCCTAAGAATATAATATGTAACAGTGTGTGGCGAAGTAATCAAATCATGCTCTCTCTCTGTTCTTCCATACATATGGTACGAAAAGCTGTGGCAGAACGTAATTAGTTTAGGAGTAAAGGTAACAACTCACCGAAAAGCAGAAGCATTGAGGTACACTAAAGGAATAAAAGTTTGCTAGCTTTAGGATGAATCTATACGTATACACATGGATGCAACCCACTGCCCACCACACCCCTGCACAAACACACACTGAACACACTATATGTGCTGCTCCTGTGGATGCATGAAATCAATCTAAAGAATCATACTACTGTGCAACACATAACTGTTATATAAGAGAAATGAAGGGATACAAGGTGTTTAGAAATCATGGTTTATAGTACAATAGATCAGAATATTTATATTCTAGTCTTAGAATATATGTTTTTGAAATATACCACAAAATGACAGACAAAAATTATCCATGAAAGCTTTCATGTACACATCTGGACAATTCCACAGCTAAAAATTAGTCACATTTTGGATTGTCTCCTGGAAGACTTCAGTATGTTATTTTTGAGCTTTAACTGCAGTCATGCAGAGGTTTCTCAGTCACGTTAATTAGAAACTTGTTTTATTTTTTACACTTTGCCAATTTATGAAATGTAGCTTCAGATCAGTTTCCATTAATCTGACATTCCCTTTAGATATCTAATCAAAAGTAGGAAGAGTGAGCATGCTATCACATGTTAAGATTTCTTCCAGTTCCAAGTGCATATGGTGCATGGAGAGAATGACTGTTTAAATGCCTCTGTCCACACTTTAATTTGCCTTCACAGTCCTTATGGAAGTGATCCTAATTATTCTAAGTCTGCTTGTTGTTTAAATTATGAGTGAGCCTATGTGATCATTCCTTCACATATTGCCATAAACCGTTACACCCAAGTATCCGTGCGAGTTCTTTCCAATTGCAGCTCATTGAAGTTGCAGTAATAGGATACTATTTTTCAGCATTTTGCAGTCAACAATTTTACAATTCTGCACATTTAGTGGAAGTTGAAAATGTTTTCACCACTTTGAAATCTTATCAGGATCTGACTGACTATTTTGTAGCTTCTCTTACAGGAATAGTGGGTGCATGATCTGCAGAAAGTCTAACGTTACTATTTATATTACCTGTCAGGTCATAAATAGACAACACGAGCAGCAGAGATTGCACTATACTTCCCTGCTAGTCCATACCTTAAGTTACTTCTATTTCTGTTGATGACTCTCCATCCAAGACAACATACAATGCCCCTTCTACCAAGGAAGCACCAATCCAATCACAAATTTTGATGGAACCCATCTGGTCATATGATCATCAGTAAAATTTGTGTCATATTGATGTAAAAAAATGAAATGTGTTCTGCCAATGATTGGAAGTAGCTGAGAAGCAAGTGGGGAGGGGAAGACACTATGCTGACAAACAAAAAAGGTGAAAAATCTTTCTATTTTTCCTGATTGAAAGAGAGTCCCAGGAGGAGTACAATAGCTCCTTTATTGTCCTTCTAAAAACCAAAAATCCGTTTGTCACAATTTATAATTACAAATTAACTCTGCCTCTTTAGCGGTTCCAGTAAAAATACACTCCTGGAAATGGAAAAAAGAACACATTGACACCGGTGTGTCAGACCCACCATACTTGCTCCGGACACTGCGAGAGGGCTGTACAAGCAATGATCACACGCACGGCACAGCGGACACACCAGGAACCGCGGTGTTGGCCGTCGAATGGCGCTAGCTGCGCAGCATTTGTGCACCGCCGCCGTCAGTGTCAGCCAGTTTGCCGTGGCATACGGAGCTCCATCGCAGTCTTTAACACTGGTAGCATGCCGCGACAGCGTGGACGTGAACCGTATGTGCAGTTGACGGACTTTGAGCGAGGGCGTATAGTGGGCATGCGGGAAGCCGGGTGGACGTACCGCCGAATTGCTCAACACATGGGGCGTGAGGTCTCCACAGTACATCGATGTTGTCGCCAGTGGTCGGCGGAAGGTGCACGTGCCCGTCGACCTGGGACCGGACCGCAGCGACGCACGGATGCACGCCAAGACCGTAGGATCCTACGCAGTGCCGTAGGGGACCGCACCGCCACTTCCCAGCAAATTAGGGACACTGTTGCTCCTGGGGTATCGGCGAGGACCATTCGCAACCGTCTCCATGAAGTTGGGCTACGGTCCCGCACACCGTTAGGCCATCTTCCGCTCACGCCCCAACATCGTGCAGCCCGCCTCCAGTGGTGTAGCGACAGGCGTGAATGGAGGGACGAATGGAGACGTGTCGTCTTCAGCGATGAGAGTCGCTTCTGCCTTGGTGCCAATGATGGTCGTATGCGTGTTTGGCGCCGTGCAGGTGAGCGCCACAATCAGGACTGCATACGACCGAGGCACACAGGGCCAACACCCGGCATCATGGTGTGGGGAGCGATCTCCTACACTGGCCGTACACCACTGGTGATCGTCGAGGGGACACTGAATAGTGCACGGTACATCCAAACCGTCATCGAACCCATCGTTCTACCATTCCTAGACCGGCAAGGGAACTTGCTGTTCCAACAGGACAATGCACGTCCGCATGTATCCCGTGCCACCCAACGTGCTCTAGAAGGTGTAAGTCAACTACCCTGGCCAGCAAGATCTCCGGATCTGTCCCCCATTGAGCATGTTTGGGACTGGATGAAGCGTCGTCTCACGCAGTCTGCACGTCCAGCACGAACGCTGGTCCAACTGAGGCGCCAGGTGGAAATGGCATGGCAAGCCGTTCCACAGGACTACATCCAGCATCTCTACGATCGTCTCCATGGGAGAATAGCAGCCTGCATTGCTGCGAAAGGTGGATATACACTGTACTAGTGCCGACATTGTGCATGCTCTGTTGCCTGTGTCTATGTGCCTGTGGTTCTGTCAGTGTGATCATGTGATGTATCTGACCCCAGGAATGTGTCAATAAAGTTTCCCCTTCCTGGGACAATGAATTCACGGTGTTCTTATTTCAATTTCCAGGAGTGTACAATACTGTGGATTTGGTCCACCTAACTCCCTGGAAGCATAACTAAACACTGAAATTACCAACACTTGAAGAAAGATCTTTTCCAACAAAGAAGCCTACTTCTCTGTGTTCTGCTGTCATTACTGATGGCATGTTGACGAGAGCTTAATTGAGGGACTGCAAGCAGTCAGCACATGAGACAGCCAGTTCTCATCATTGGTAACTGTCCGCAGTGATTCCTGGGTTTCCTTAAATAGCTGTTATCCAGGAAGAGACATGCTGCCTCCTAGTGACTCGTGACCGGATGTAGGTGTGGTCTCATGATGCAGCCAGCGACCTCTTGCTGTTGGCTCGTGAGGTACCTGGTGGTCCATAGCACTCGATGTGCCTCCTGGTGGTATGGGGTCATACTTGAAAATCTCACGTGGCTGCTACGGGCTGCGTGAGCATTGCTTTCTGTGACTCACACATTATAGTTTTCATGTGAGTTGTGGCTGGTGCCGTTGGGTACCATAGCAAAAAAATCCATCAGACTGTGGTGTATGGATGTTAGTACATAAAATTTTAATGGTGAAGCATTAACAATTGGGGCATTCCCTTCATTTTAGCTAATAACCAAGTGTGAAACAAGTTTTAAAATGTATTTAATTGTACACACTCAAGCCTAAAATCTTACGCTGGAACTTTTAATCACTGAAGATCAGTTGATACATTCATATCTCATTCAGACAACAGCAAGTCATAACCTGCTGCAATAGTATAGCCTCTTCTTCATGTCCATCTGTTCTTACTTACGTATAAAACTATATAGTGGGTGAGGGGCGAGGGGCAGGGGGCAGGGGGCGAGGAGCGTGGGGCGAGGGGCGAGGCCCATACCATTTAAATACAGGTCCCCATTTCCTTAAATAGGAATACCTCAATATCTTTGGAAAACCCACATGTGCATTTCTGTTGTTACATTACGTGTCCTACAATTTGCAGGATGGATTAGAAAAGAAGTAAAATTTAACTTGTAATTCTTCATGCTTTCCCAGCAATCTGTTGGACATCTTGGATATTTGGGAATCCAGCCGGATGTTCACGTCGTTCTCGCACGATATTTCAACAGCATGCCTCGCTGTCTTCTTCAGGTGCTACCTGACACTGGTCCTTGGGTCGATCAAGTCCAGTATTTATGCCTGGAAGGAGCTGGGCATTCCCTAATCGGTCTGTGCCGAGTCGAGTGTTCCATCTGTGGTCCGCGCCCGCCAGACTCTGCTTCAATGGACCCCTCCAGTCGTGGATGTTCCGACTGCCGTCCATGCCCGTTTTGGCCATCCTCAATGGTTGTGGTCGTCATCCGAGGTGTGTCAGACCCAATATGAGATGTTGGGTACTCTGTCTCATGACTGTTATTATGATTTACACTTCTGTTTCATGCTGGGCGCTCCATAATCGGTCCGCGCCACGTCGTGTGTTCCGTCTGCGGTCCGCACTCGGCAGACGCAGCTACATTGGGCCTCTCTGGTCACCGGTGTTCCGACCGCCATCCACGCCCAGCCTGTCCATCTTCTGAAGTCGATTTCATGATCTGGGGTGTGTCAAATCTGGTCTCTAATGTCCGACACCTTGTCTCACGGCTGTTCTCTCAGTCTCCACTTCTATTTCTTGTAGAATCCCGGAGTGTCCTGCGTTGAGTTTTCACAAGCTCAAGCGCTGGATTCCAGGGAGTGCTGATTTGGTATCCCAAGTCACGGTTGATTAGATTGTCTGTGACCTTAATCTCAATGGCTTCTTTAATGACACTGTCCCACAATCTTGAGATCTGTGTCACAATCTTGGTGTCACTGTAATCCATTGAATGACCAAGTTCCAGACAATGCTCTGCTATAGCTGATTTAGTTGCCTGTATGAGTCTGGTATGTCTCTGGTGTTCTTTACACCTGATGTCCACAGTTCTGGTGGTCTGGCCAATGTATGACACCCCCACTGGCATGGTATGTTGTAAATACCTGGCTTGCATAGCCCCAGGTCATTTTTACGTTCCCCAGCATAGCCCCAATTTTGGTGGGTGGGCAAAATATGCTCTTGATGTCATATTTCTGGACAATCCTGCTGATTTTGGTAGAGATAAGTCGGGCGTATGACAGGTATGCCATCTTCTTTGCCTCTTCTGGTTCTTCTTCTGGATCCTTTGGCTGATTGGCAGGTTGAAGTGCCTTCTGGATATCTCTAGAGGAGTACCCATTCCTGCTGAACACTGATCATAAGTGTTCTATCTCTGTGGTCAAACTATCAGGATCTGAATGAGTTTGTGCTCTGTGGACCAGTGTTTTGAGCACACCATTCTTCTGTGCCAGATGGTGGCAACTGCTGGCTTGTAGGTATAAGTCAATGTTCGTAGGTTTGCGGTACACACTGGGTCCAAATGTGTCATCTGCCTTTCTCTTTACTAGAACATCCAAGAACGAAAGTAGTCCATCCTTCTCCATTTCCACTGTGAATTGAATGTCTGGATAGCAAGAGTTCAGATGTAGCAGGAATTCATCTAACTTCTCCCTACCATAGGGCCAGACGACAAAGGTATCATCCACATACCTAAAAAAGCACTTGGATTGATATGTGGCTGAAGAGAGTGCCTCCTCTTCAAACCTTTCTATAAATAGGTTGGCCACCACTGGTGATAGAGGGCTGCTCATCACCACCCAGTCATGAGACAGAGTACCCAACATCTCAGATCAGGTCTGACACACCTCAGATGATGACCACAACCATTGAGGATTGCCAAAATGGGTGCAGATGGCAGTCGGAACATCTGCGACTGGAGGGGTCCATTGAAGCAGAGTCTGGCGGGCGCGGACCACAGACGGAACACTCGACTCGGTGCGGACCGATTAGGGAACGCCCAGCTCCTTCCAGGCATAAATACTAGATTCGATCGACCCAAAGACCAGTCTCAGGTAGCACCTGAAGAAGACAGCGAGGCATGCTGTTGAAATATCATGTGAGAACAACGCGAACATCCGGCTGGATTCCCGAATATCCAAGATGTCAAAATTTAACTTTATGAAAGATTATGGTGTTATAATACTTACTATTAACTACAATGTAAATGGACAGATAAAAAATGTACTCACTAAGCAATGGCAGGGGGATACACAAATACAAAAGGATTTAACTTTTACGAACTTCCAGAGCCAGTGGCTCCTTCTTCTGGTGGAAGAGTTGAAGGGGAAGGATGAGGGGTGAAGGAAAAGAACTGTGGAGGTTTATGGAAAGAGGTACAGTTTAGAAAAGTCACCCAGAACCCTGGGTCAGGGAGACTTACTGGATGGAATGAGAAAGAAAGACTGATTGTTGGGCACTGCACTGGACGAGATTCGAGAATATCAGAGCTTAAATGTGGAAGACAGGATAATATGGAAGACAGAGATTACTACTTAAACACTGTGCACAAGTTAATAAGAGTGAAAAGTTAAGTGCACTTCGTGTAACAGAGATGGGAGGGGCAACAGCAGCGGCAGAAGAATTATGGATCCCAGGAAAGCCCCGTGTTTGGTTTAGATACATTGATGATATCTTCACCGTATGGACTCATGATGAGGCTGACATGTTAAAGTTCCTGGAATCTCTAAATACCTTCTCCCAATTAAATTTCACATGGTCCTATTCCAAATCCCATGCCACTTTCCTTGGTGTTGATCTCATCCTCACCCAAGGCCAGCTACACACATCCGCCCAAATCAAACCCACTAACAAACGACATTACTTACATTTTGACAGTTACCATGCTTTTCATGTTAAACGTTCCCTCCCATACAGCTGTGCCATTCGAGGCAAACGTATTTGTTTGGATGTAGACCCTTTATAGAAATATGCCACCACTCTCACTTCAGCCTTCACTGGACATAATTATCCCAACAGCCTAGTTCAAAAGCAGATTTAACGGGTCATCACATCCAATCCTGACAATGCTGATCCCTCCAAAAAATAACTTAGGAGCACACCACTTGTCACCCAGTATTACCCTGGTCTTGAATGTATCAATCAGCTACTTCAACAAGGCCATGAGTTCCTAAAATTATGCCCCGAAATGAGATCCATTCTGCCTGAGATTTTGCCCACCACACCTAGAATAGCTTTTCATCACCCTCCACAACATCCTTGTCAGACCCTATGCTCCTTCTGCACCCATCTCCCTACCCTATGGCTCCTACCCCTGTGACCATCCCTGGAGCAAGACCTGCCTTACGCACCTTCCTACCACCACCCATTCCAGCCCTGTAGCTGCAAACATATACTATTAAAGGGAGAGCCACCTGTGAAATGACACACATCATATACCAGCTGTTAGAGTAAACATTGTTCGGCCTTTTACATTGGCATGACTACTACCCAGTTATCAGTCAGGGTTAATGGGCATAGTTAGAAGGTGTATACAGGCAACACACAATATCCTGTTGCAGAGTATGCTGTACAACATGACAGTCAAGACCTCAGTGCCTGTTTAACCACAGGCACCATCTGGATTCTTCCCTCAGACCACAGTTTCTCAGAACCCTGCAGGTGGTAACTAACACCACAACATGTCCTTGGTTCTCACCACCCACCTAGCCTTAATTTACATTAATTCCTTCCATCTCAGCATTTATTCACAGTAATTACCCCTTCCTTCATTCCATTTTAGTTTTCTGACTTGTCTATTTTTTGCTGTCCCCCCCCCCCCTCCCCCTCCGCCACACCACCTCTGTTACAAACAATGCACTTAGCTTTCCACTCTTATTAACTTATGCACAATGTTTAGTAGTAACCCCTGTCTTGCATATTACCTGTCTTCGAACTATAAGCTTTCACATTTTCAAATCTTGTCCAGTGCAGTCCCCATCAATCAGTCTTTCCTTCTCATCCTGTCCAGTAAGTCTCCCCTGACCCAGAGTTCTGGGTGACTTTTCTAAACTGTACACCTTTCCCTAAACCTCTCCAGTCCTTTTCCTTCACACCTCTTCCTTCCTCTTCAACTCTTCCACCAGAAGAAGGCGCCACTGGCTCTGAAAGCTCATTGAAGTTAAATCCTTTTGTGTGTGTTCCCCTGCCACCACTTGGTGAGTAGATTTTTTTATATATCCATTTACATTATACTATCAATAATAATTGATTATTTTCATTGTTGGTATTAACTATGTTATTACTTAACCCATCAATTTTATGAGTTTCTGCGCCAATAGTCTTTCATGGAGTAAAATGGCAGTGGTTTCAAGCTGCAAGTCCATGATGAAGTATTATGCCTTATGTTCAGCAACTGCACAGTCATATCTGAAGTTTGTCACCGTTTCATGGTGGTCATTCATGTGGGCAGGCCACTTGTTAGTGGTCATCCACACATACAAAACTGCACAGTAACTGCAGCAAAGCTGGTATGTACTGTGTAAGAAGGTGGTGGTGAGTGTACAGAACAGTTCTTGCATTTTGTTTGTCAATAGCATGATGATCTGTATAGTTCAGACTGGGTGTAGAATCAATGTAAGGATGAACTAGAATACCTTGCTTGGGCAACAGATTATAATTTTAGGTGGGGAGGGTAGGATGCCCTTAGTCTTATGGTGCTCAAATGAGTAGCCAAAGCTCTAGCAAAGAATGTTCTTGAATATTTCAAGGCCGGGGGATATAATGTGTGACGAAGGCAGTTCCAGTAAGCCCAAAATCACATAATAGAACAAAAAGCTATTCATGACCTTAACAATAATTCCTGAATTTATCTAGCCCCATAAATCTTACCCTTGCCATTGACCACTAAACAGCACTTTACCCCCACTCCAGCTAGCCTCTCAAACACTCAGTGCCACCACAGTCTCGAGTGGATGCATTAGGCTGTATTTGTGGTTGTTTGTGCAAGTGTGTGTGGTTATCCAAGACAGGGAATGCTAGCCCAAATCAGTTAACTATCTTTCTAATTACCTGTGTGCGTGCGTGCGCGCAAAAGTGTGTGGTCCCTTTCATCAGATTTGTTTATTGTTTTCATTTTGTAATTTCTAATACTGTAATATCTGTATTATGAAAATGATACATTGCTACTAACCATATAGCGGAGATGTTGAGCCACGAACAGGAGGAACAAAAAGACTACTTAACACATAAGCTTTCGGTCAGAAGGCCTTTTTCCGAAATAGACAACATACACACACACATCCATGCAAACGTAGCTCACACACACATGACTACTATCTCTGGCTCCCGGGACCAGAGACAGTGGTCACAGCTGTGTGAGCTGCATTGGCATGAATGTGTGTATATTGTCTGTTTCAGAAGAAAGGCCTTCTGGCCAAAAGCTTACATGTTTAGTAGTCTTTTTGTTGTGACTGTCTGTGAGTAGCAATCTGTCCTTTCCATAACACAGTAGAACATCGCACAGTGGGCATAATTCGTCCCAGAATCTTACTTGGTGTGAAAAACACTTGTTAACTGAAACAATTTATCCCACATAAATCAACGTAAAATACAATACTGTGTTCTATGCACGAAAAAAGTACTAAAAGTTATATCTTATTCATGCCTTTTATTCAAAGACAATTACACATACAGTATTATGTACTTTATTATTCACAATACGAAACTTTTTTTTTTATTAAGAAGCTATCTATAGTCCTTTGTTTCTGCCAATGCTTCAAGATGCAACACAACATTATTGTCAAATAAACTTGTAGCGTGCGTAGCCACTGCTTTATTGGGGGTGATGATTTTCAGTGTATGATGCAATTGATTCCCATGCTTTCAGCATGTCCCTTATTGCAACAGAAGACTGCTACTTTGCTGTTACCGCCACCACCACCACAACCTCCTCCTCCTCCTCCTCCTCCTCCTCCTCCTCCTCCTTTGAAGAACTCCTCTCCACAACTTCCTGCTGAGAAACACACTGCAACTCCGTAAGTTCTTTGGTGGTCATTTCATGGCTGTGATCTTCCACAGGCTCATCGGTATCAATGTTATCCACTTCTAGTCCCATGCTCTTGGCCAAAGAGACAATCTTGTTGACTACAGGCTCCATAGGTACTGACTAAAATGTCTCAGAGTCACATTCAACAATACATTCTGGCTATAGCTGCTTCCAAGCAGAAGTGAGAGCTTTCTTGGTAAGCCCTTCCCACACCTTTCCGCTCATCTTGACACAGCAACAATGTTGAAGTGATACTTCCAAAACTCTCTGAGAGTGAGATTAGTAGCCTCAGTCAACTCAAAGCAATGCTCCAAGAGTGCTTTAATGTACAGCTTCTTAAAATTAAAAGTAATCTGCTTGTCCATTGGCTGGAGTAATGGAGTGGTGTTGGGAGACAGAAAATGGATCTTACTGAACTGAAATTCTTCAAGGAGGTGGTCTTGTAGGCCTGGAGAATGGGCCGGAGCATTACCCATAACAAGCAAGATATGGACTGGAGATTCATCTCAAATGAATTTTTTTTCACCGAAAGAGGAAACACTTCATTGATCCAATCACATAAAAGATCACATGTCACCTAAGAGTAGTTGTTGGACCTCCACATCACATGTAACCTACTCTTCTGGACTTACACTCTTGAAGGCTCTTGAAGTTTCTGAATGGTAAACAAGCAGTGTGTTCTTCATTAGATAGTGAGAGAGGAAGTTCAGAAGGCTCTTGGATTGCACAGCAAGCACAAAACTGAGACGCTTCAAGAGGTCATAAGGGAGGAAGTGGAACAGACATTGAACTCAATCTCTCATTCTTCCTTTCCCTTTAAAACTGTAAAAAAGTCGAGACCCAGGCGAAGTTACATTCCTACAATGCCATATGAGGAACCTGTTTGGGCACCAAGAAAGACTGACGACTGGAGGACCCAGGATAACCGACCAGTGTGTTTCCACTGCGGATGACCGGGACACGTGGTGTGCTATTGTCGAGAAAGATGGCGGGTATTTGATGACACCTGCGCCAGAAGATAGCAGACCAATCTTAGCCGACACCAACTCCAGGATGACGAAGATGAACAAGAAGATCAAGAAGATGTGGGTGCAGGATGACATAGGTCACCATCTCCGCAAGCTAGCCGCTGGAGAGGATGCTCCCCAACACACTGATCAAGGTCTCCATCGCTGTTTAGAAGCTCCAGCCGATCACCTAGCTGCCACAACATGGAAAACTAAAGGCTGCGGCCTTCCTTGGAAGTGAGGCCACCGAAGAGAAAAATCCTCCGCCAGCGATCACTACAAAAATGATAGGAAACTACATTGACATCCTCATGGATGGCCGACCAGCCCAAGCTCTTGTGGAGTCTGGAGCATCATATTCAGTCATTTCGGAGAAGTACCGTCGCTAGTTGCAGAAAACTGTATTCGCTGACAATAAAACATCTCTGCCGAAGGTGGCTAATGGGAAATATATAAAACCTACAGGAAGATGTACCATTCGTGTGAGTATAAGTGGCCATACACAGCGTCTTACAAGAGTGTACTCATGACGTCATTCTCGGATGGGACTTCCTGAAAGCTTCTCAAGCAATTATAGTTTGTGGACGCTCGAAGATTATGCTAGACGAGATGAGATACTGTGGACAGAAAGATGCACATCCGCATGTGCGGAGACTATGTGTGCTGGATGAAGTGATCATTCCTGCAGTCAGCGCTAGAAAGGTAATTGTCATGTGTCATGCCATGCATCAACCCATGGATATTGTAGTGGAATGCAAGAGAAGTATACCACTGAAGAATAACTTGGTCATCCCAGCCTTGTCGTCTCATTTAAAAATGGATTCGGTGAATTATGGATAGTTAACTGTAGCTGAGAACCGCAGATCCTTCCAAGACACATGTGCATAGCAAATTCTGAGCCGTTAATTGCAGAAAAGCTGAGCATCATAGAAACCTTCCATGCCAAGTCTGTGGGCGAAATTAGCACTACCACTATGAGACAAGATCTTCTAGCTCGACTATCACCAGATCTCAATAAGGAACAACAGAAGAAGCTACTTGCCATTCTTCAAGAGTTCTCTGAATGCTTCATTCCACAGGTGAAGAGCAAATCAGACAAATTGACGGTGAAGCACTGGATCAGCACTGAAGACCATCAACCATTAAGCCAAAGAGCATACCGTGTGTCAGCAACGGAACGTTGAATAATTCGTGTCGAGGTAGAGAAAATGATGATGAATGACGTCATTCAGCCTTCACAGAGCCCATGGTCATCACCAGTGGTTCTCGTTAGAAAGGAGGATGGCAGTTGGCACTTTTGTGTTGATTACAGGAAGCTTAATAAGATAAATAAAAAGGACGTTTACCCTCTTCCACGAATTGATGATACACTAGATTGTCTGAAAGGGGCTAAGTTTTCCTCAACTATGGACATGTACTCGGGATACTGGCCAATCGAAGTAGATGAGGCAGATCGTGAGAAAACTGCATTCATCGCCCCTGAGGGCCTGTATGAGTCTAAGGTAATGCCGTTTGGTTTGTGTAATGCACCAGTAACTTTTGAACGATTGATGGATAATAATCTAAGGCACCTGAAGTGGACGATGTGTCTTTCTTATTCAGATGACATTATAGTGTTCTCAGAGACATTTGATGAACACATAAAAAGCCTGAGGGCTGTTCTTAAGTGTCTCCAACAAGGTGGACTGAAACTTATTCCAATAAAGTGTCTCTTTGGAGCAAAAGATATCAAAATACTTGGACACCTTGTGTCAAACAAAGGTGTGGGGCCAAACCCAGAAAAGGTGAGAGCTATAATGGAATTTCCTATTTCTAAAAGTATTAGAGATGTGAGAAGCTTCCTCAGATTGTGTTCTTATTACCTTCAGTTTATCAAAGACTTTTGTATCAAAGCCAGGTCACTCCAAGAGTTGTTAAAAGCCGATGCTAAATTTATCTGGGGTGGTGCCAACATGACTTTTGATGTGCTGTGAAAAGCTCTGACAACTGACCCTGTACTTGGTCTGTATGATAAGAGAGCACCTACAGAACTACACACAGGTGCCAGTGGGTACGGGATCAGTACTATTCTGGTGCAGATTTTGGACGGAAAAGAGAAGGTTATAGCCTATGCTTCTAGGACACTTACAAAAGCTGAGAAAAACTACTCAACTACAGAAAGAGAATGTCTTGCTGTGATCTGGGCCATGTGCAAATTTCAACAGTATCTCTATGGAAGGTCATTCACAGTTGTTACAGACCATCATTCACTTTGTTGGTTGACAGGTCTTAAGGGTCCAACAGGATGACTCGCCAGGTGGTCACTACTTCTTCAAGAGTATGACATTACCATAGTGTACAAAAGCGGAAGAAAACACCAAGATGCCAACTGTATCTCAAGAAACCCTTTGCAAGACCATCAAGACTTTGACTGTCTCGCTGCACTCCAGGATCTCTCTGCTGAGCAGAAGAAGGATGCCAAGATATCTCAAATTATGCTTGCCTTAAATCGGTCAAAGGATGTGAAAGGACAATTTAAGGTGGTTAATGGATTTCCTTGCAACAAAAACTTTGGCCCTTTTGGAAACAGGTGGCTATCAGTGATTCCTAAACACATGCGCTTAGATGTTCTACAGAAATTCCATGACACACCTGAGGCCGGACATTTAGGCTTCATTAAGACATACGATAGAATCTGCAAGAGATTTTTCTGTCCAGGTTTTTTCAGGAGTGTCCATCACTGTGTGTCACACTGTCGAGAGTACCAGAGGAGAAAGTCAGTTCCTCAGAAACCACCTGGCCAACTCATACCAATTCCACCAGCCGAAATGCCTTTCCAGTGTGTTGGGATTGACCTCCTCAGACCATTTCCAATGTCTGTTAGTGGCAACAGATGGATTATTGTTTCCACTGATTATTTGACACGCTATGCCATTACAAAAGCCATGAAAACAGCCGAAGCATTCAAGGCAGCCAAATTCATTGTAGAAGACATTATATTAAAACATTATATTAAAACATGGTGCCCCAAGGTTGTTAATCACGGATAAAGGGAAAGTTTGTCAATTAAATCTTGTGACAGAGATAAACCATCAGTGCAACATTACTCATCCCATGATGACTGCCTACCATCCACAAACTAACGGGCTCACTGAACACCTTAATAAGACCTTGGCCGACATGCTATCAATGTTCGTCAATGTTGAGCAGAGCAACTGGGATGAGGTGCTACCTTTCATGACATTTGCCTACAACACCGCCAAACAAGACACCACGGAATTTATGCCAGTTTTCCTGGTGCATGAGCGTGAGGCGACAACGACGATGGACACTGTGTTTCCATTACATCCTGATGATGTGGACGATGACTACGTCAGCCAGGTATTAACCAGAGCTGAGGAAGCTCGGCAGTTAGCTTGACTCTGCAAGCTGCCGGCTCAAGATGGTATGACACGAGCCACCACCCTCTTGTCTACCAGGCTGGTGACCTCGTCTGGATCTTCACTCCTGTTCAGAAGTTTGGACACTCTGAGAAGCTCCTCAGGCACTACTTTGGACCTTATAAGGTTGTAAGACAGTTCTCTGATGTTACATATGAAGTTGAAGATTTCGACCCCGACACAAGACGACGAAAGATCAGAGATACGGTCCACGTCCTTTGAAGGAAGCCCTATAAGGATCCTGCAACCCAGGCTAGATTCAAAGCTGCAGCGACAGGCAACAAGCGGAAAGGCAATGAAGAACATAGCGGCAAGGGAAGTTCTAAGAAGGTCACTGCCAGGGCGAACACCAATCATCGGGAGTCGGAGTATGCAGGACCGATGACTCGTTCCCAGACTAGGACATAACACTGATACACTGTTCTCTTAAGGAGGGAGCAATGTCGCAGAAGAAGCCAAGCAGCGCAGCCGCCATAGTCTAGTGGTTATATTACTAGATTGTTGCATGGAGGGACGTGAGTTCAAAACTCACTTGAACTGAAAAATTTTAATTTCTATATTCAGTTCAAGTACATTCTAGAAGTATCCACAAATGGCAAGAAGCATTGTACTGGAATGTTCTGTAACTGTATATATACCATATGTGTTCTGGCTGGAGGCAGTTCGCACCGTGCTCTCGTATGTGCAAGTGCTGAATAAACCTTTGTTAAGTGAAGTTAGTGTTCGTCATTCATCTACTTACACCTTCCTCTACGTGACAATATTCAATATGTAGAGCTCTGACTAGGCTCTTGTGTTGCTGTCCAAAACAGAAGCAATTAAATCACTGTGCACTATGAATAATTCAAAAACTATGAATAATAACATATGCAGTAAATCTTGGGAACCAAATGTCAGCAAGTGTATCTGTAGCTCAACAACATGGATCTGAATATCTTGCACTACCTTCTTGGTAAATCACTTGATGCTAAAAAAAGATGTATAGAACTGTACAACAAATTTAATTTTGTCAATGCTTCCAATGGCATCTCAACAATCTACATTTTACAGCAAAAATTGTGGTTGTGAAAAATCACAGCCAGAGGTAAAGCACTGACATCAATGAAATGCAACAGTCAGTTTTTTTTTATTAAGTTGGGAACATCAGGAAAGAAATGGAAACCAGCATGTGGATAGATTTGACAGTGTCTAGCAAGAAAATTACGATTGTGTCAGTATATTTGCATTGTGAAGGGACAGATCAAGATAAGATGGATAGTTTTTATGATACACTCAGTGCTGTAGTTGTTAGAGTAAAGGACAAGGACACTTTTCTGCTCATGGGTGATTTTAATGCCAGGATTGGAAATCGAAAAGAAGGGTATGAAAAGGTTATGGGTAAATTTGGAGAGGATATGGAGGCCAACAGGAACGGGAAACAACTCTTGGATTTCTAAACATAAGAACATTCACCGGTATACTTGGGAAGGCAGGGGAACCAGATCTGTCACTGATTATATAATAACAGATCAGGAATTCAGGAAGGTTGTGAGGGACACACGTGTATTCAGGGGATTCTTTGATGACACTGATCACTATTTAATCTGCAGTGAAATTGGTATTGTGAGGCCGAAAGTGTAGGAGGTCGGGTCCATATGTAGGAGGATAAGAGTAGAGAAACTTCTGGATAAGGAAATCAGGCACAAGTCCATAACAGTGATCTCAGAAAGGTACCAATTAGTTAAATGTAGTCAATTACAGTCATTGGAAAAGGAATGGACAAGGTACAGGGACACAGTACTAGAAGTGGCTAAAGAATGTCTTGGAACAGTAGTGTGTAAAGGTAGGATGAAGCAAACAGCTTGGTGGAATGACACAGTCAAGGCAGCCTGTAAAAGGAAAAAGAAGGCGTATCAAAAATGGCTACATACTAGAACTCAGGTAGACAGAGAAAGTTATGTTGAAGAAAGAAACAAAGCCAAACAGATAATTGCAGCATCCAAGAAGAAATCTTGGGAAGACTTTGGAAACAGGTTAGAGACTTTGGGTCAAGATGCTGGAAAACCATTCTGGAGTGTAATTAGCAGTCTTCGAAAGGGAGGTAAGAAGGAAATGACAAGTATTTTGGACAGGTCAGGAAAACTGCTGGTGAATCCTGTTGTAGCCTTGGGCAGATGGAGGGAATATTTTGAAGAGCTGCTCAATGTAGGTGAAAATACGATCAGTACTGTTTCAGATTTTGATGTACAATGGGATAGGAATGATGATGGAAATAGGATCACATTTGAGGAAGTGGAGAAATGGTCAATAGATTGCAGTGCAATAAAGCGGCTGGGGTGGATGAAATTAAGTTGGAACTCATCAAATACAGTGGAATGTCAGGTCTTAAATGGCTACACAGGATAATTGAAACGGCATGGGAGTCAGGACAGGTTCCATCAGACTGGACGAAAGCAGTAATCACACCAATCTTTAAACATGGAAACAGAAAAGATTGTAACAACCACAGAGGTATCTCTTTAATCAGTGTTGTAGGTAAAATCTTCTCAGGTATTGTTGAAAGGAAAGTGCTAGTATTAGTTGAGGACAAATTGGATGAAAATCAGTGTGGGTGGTGGTGGTGGTTAGTGTTTAACGTCCCGACGACAACGAGGTCATTAGAGACGGAGCGCAAGCTCGGGTTAGGGAAGGATTGGGAAGGAAATCGGCCGTGCCCTTTCAAAGGAACCATCCCGGCATTTGCCTGAAACGATTTAGGGAAATCACGGAAAACCTAAATCAGGATGGCCGGAGACGGGATTGAACCGTCGTCCTCCCGAATGCGAGTCCAGTGTGCTAACCACTGCGCCACCTCGCTCGGTGCATCAGTGTGGGTTTAGGCCTTTTAGGGGTTGTCAGGACCAGATCTTTAGCTTACAGCAAATAATGGAGATGTGTTACGAGTGGAAAAGGGAATTGTATCTATGCTTTATAGATCTAGAAAAGGCATATGACCGGGTTCCTCGGAGGAAGTTATTGTCTGTTCTACAAGATTATGGAATAGGAGGCAAACTTTTGCAAGCAATTAAAGGTCTTTACAAAGATTGTCAGGCAGCAGTTAGAGTTGACGGTAAATTGAGTTCATGGTTCAGAGTATTTTCAGGGGTAAGACAAGGCTGCAACCTGTCTGCACTGTTGTTCATATTATTTATGGATCATATGTTGAAAACAATAGACTGGCTGGGTGAGATTAAGATAAGTGAACACAAAATAAGCAGTCTCGTATATTCAGATGACTTAGTTGTGATGGTAGATTCGATTGAGTTTGCAAAGCAATATTTCAGAGCTAGATCAGAAATGTAAGGACTATGGTATGAAGATTAGCATCTCCAAAACGAAAGTAATGTCAGTGGGAAAGAGATATAAACGGATTGAGTGCCAAATAGGAGGAACAAAGTTAGAACAGGTGGACGGTTTCAAGTACTTAGGATGCATATTCTCACAGGATAGCAACATAGTGAAAGAACTGGAAGCGAGGTGTAGCAAAGCTAAAGCAGTGAATGCTCAGCTACGATCTACTCTCTTCTGCAAGAAAGAAGTCAGTACCAAGACTAAGTTATCTGTGCACCGTTCAGTCTTGGGAGTGAAAGCTGGGTGGATTCAGATTACCTTATCAATAAGGTTGAGGTTACGGATATGAAAGTAGCTAGGATGATTGCAGGTACTAGTAGATGGGAACAATGGCAGGAGGGTGTCCACAATGAGGAAATCAAAGAAAAACTGGGAATGAACTCTATAGTTGTAGCAGTCAGGGCAAACAGGCTTAGATGGTGGGGTCATGGTACACGCATGGGAGAAGCAAGGTTACCCAAGAGACTCATGGGTTTAGCAGTAGAGGGTAAGAGGAGTAGGGGTAGAGCAAGGAGAAGGTACCTGGATTTGGTTAAGAATCATTATGAAGTAATAGGCTTAACATCAGAAGATGCACCAATGTTAGCACTGAATAGGGGATCATGGAGGAATTTTATAAGGGGGACTATGCTCCAGACTGAACACTGAAAGGCATAATCAGTCTTAAATGATGATGATGATGATGATGATGATGAAGTTGGGAACAAGCAAAAGAAGAATTATACTTGAAAAATAATGCAAAAATGATCCTGTCAGTATTCCAGACCTGTTCTAGGAAGAGGGAAAAGCTTTTCTGACAGTGAAACATGCTGTTATTACCAACAGATACTACACATTGATCCCCGAATGAGGAAGTTTTTGCTGGTCATCGCTATAGCTGAATTGTCAACTGGTAGGTGTTCTTATGTAGAGAGGCACAGGTTTGATTCCATGCTAAGTTACAACAGTAATAACGTGCTGTAACAGGCATGTACTATGTGGAAAATATCCCTTTATTCTGATGATGTGTGGTTATTTTTCCACAGCAGATGTGACACTTTTCAGGCTGTAAATTAATGAGGGTCACTTACGGCGGCAGCTAAGATAAAACTGGTAGTAACATTTGCTGTTAGCCCAGCCATGTGGAATGGTTGTGACTTTTGAAAATTGAAAATAAAAATAAAAATAACAATAATAATAATAATAATAAATAAATAAATTAGTTTTACCATAGTTTATCAAAAGTCTGAAGAAGATCAAAAGCTTATTTTAAAGTCCACACCACAGCAGCAGCACAAACACAGAATTTTTCCTACGATTATATTATTGAATGATGGCAAGGACAAGCTACATCTGATGACCCAACAATTTCAATGCATTTTTACATGGAGATAGGGGACCTTTCAAAAGCTCTTTAAAACTTCAAAAGGATTCAGGTCATTAGGTCTTAAGTTTTTGGAGAAATAGGTAATAATAATGCATATCATTTCATATTATCCTTCATGTAGCCCCTTCTTGAAGTTCGTCTTATCAATGTGTCGGGTGATAAATGTTGTAAAACTGCTGAAAACACGAGTCTTCTGTACCATGTATAACAATAAAAGACACTTTTAGGCATCCACATTTCCTTAGCCTGATGGACTCTGGACGGGAACCTTCACTTATGTTCATACAAATGTGTCTGGGCATAACTAGTCAGTGGTAAGAGATTGCCAAAAATTGATAATACAAAACAATAAGCATTGTGATTATCTAAAAATGCATAATGTATAATTCTTATATGTGTTATTGTATTAATGTGTAATTATTGCACAAAGTAAGGTTACTCTTCACCCTTATTACAAACTTTTAGTTATCAATATAACAATATAAAAAAAGAAAAAGAAAAATAAATAAGTCCAGGGTTTTGAAACCATAATGTCCTGATCAGTAAGTAATCATTCTAATCACTGTGCTGATTCTCCAGTTGAAAGTAGCTAAGTGCTCAAATTTGATGATTGTTGAACTCTACTTCTTCAAAAACTAAGGCTTAGTGACCTACACTCTGCAGATACTTTTAGAGAAACTATACTGCTAAACTTCCTTGTAGGATAACCCTACCCGAGTGGGACCTTTCATTAGAAATTAAGTAATTATATTAAAAATTACCAGTAAACTCTCAATTCTTTAAAGATTTGAACTCCCGTGTATAAAACAGCTTCACACGTCTGATTACTTTATAAATGAGTTGATGTGTTAAATATTTGACCTTAACAATGTAAGTGAGGAAAAGTTTGTTGGTAGTTGCTAAGTGCTCTCATTATGAGCACTGTATGAATATAGATTGGGTATTGGTTCACCACAAATAGTCTGGGTAATATGTGCCCAATTTTAAGCAAAAGCTAGTTTTAATGCATCTCCGTTTTTATGCTGTCATATCTACTGAACTATGTGCCATACAATGATATAATTTTGCATCTCCATTCAGTGTTGTATGCATACTGTCTGCAAAGTGTGTTGTGAATAGAGTTAGTAATAAAGAAGTAACAAATTAACACATTGTGGCTGATGAAATTTTAGTGTATGAACAGCAAAAATATAGTAAGTGATGAACTTTTTTCCTTTCATCAGTGTGTGTGTGTGTGTGTGTGTGTGTGTGTGTGTGTGTGATGGATGGGGGTGTAAGCTTTCTGAGAGTTTGATATTAAGTGTAAAGTTTGTTAGAAGTTGATAAGTGCTTTCATTCTCAAATAATGGATGAATCAAGTCCAGGTATCAGCGTGCCATCATTTACGCTGCCTCAAGAGAAACACACAGTTCATAACTGTTATACTTGTCTTTTTGTGTTTAACTATTAATGTAAGATTATACCTCTTAATGAGTAGATTACAGCAATATTTAATATTTTAAACTCGGTCAATAACGATGTGAAACACTGAAAATCAAATATTTGCTGTATCTGCAATCCATTAGATAAGCAACCTGTAACTGGTAGTGGATTCCAGGTTTCAGGACAGTCACTTAGTAATATGGTGGCAGTATTTTGCTGCAGTGACTAACAGCCAAACACAATCAGTTATTTCTGTCAGTACAGTCTTCTTCCTATTCTGTCAGCATATCTTTCATTCTATAATAGTAATTCAAAATACATAATTCAAGGTAAGCTACTTGACCACCTTGCTTTGAGTCCATCTACTTTATTCATGAGGTATGCTTTGTCGTCAACAAGCTATTCAGTGAATGTGTCATTGTCTTCGTAAAGGAAGGGAATTTGACAGAGACCAAAGCTGAAGCACAGTATGGCATTCCTGAGAAAACTGCACAACCATGGTTAAACTATCGTGATGCTGTAGAACCCAGTAGGTACATTTGAACATGCCATTCATTAGCATATAACAACACTTTTGCAGGACAATGAATTTGTAAACACATTACAGCAAAATCTTTTTTTAAACACTGCATAGTTGAAACGTGCTACTCTATTTTCTAGGTCAATGGGCACAGCTCAGCATCAGCTTTGTGGGGATGGAAAACAAAGCAAATGTACAGCTATTAAGGAAAAGTTCCACAATGATCATACACTCCACAGATTAGGGTTATCTGAGGAAAATATCTATTGCAAATGGTGGAACATAAAATAGTCTGAAGACTCAGTATTTTATACAGTGAATGGTGGTCCAGTGCTTCAGCATAGGCAACATGGCATCCATTTTGACCTCATATATATGCATGAGCAATCACACAGTGGCTGTGTGTCTGTGACAGTTTGCACCTGGACGTGTCCCTATGGATTTGGGATACTTCACAGAATAGATGGTCAGACTGATGCTGCCCATTATACTCTTATCATGAGCAACATTACGATGCCATCAGAGTGACAACTATACCCTGAGAGAGTAATCTTATCCCAACATGATCAGCCTCCATAGTATTAGAACCTCGCTTATCCTCCTTAAGTTAACTGACTTCTCAGATTATCTGACTGTGAATCTGACCACCCATCTGCACTCCACGCTGAACAGTGTGACAGCATTATCGATGGATTTTATTGCTGTCACAACAGCTGTCCATGTGAGTCATTCTCCTCAGGCATGTTCAGATGACAGACTACTGTACTGCTGGAATTTACTGTTGTCTTAAATCTGCTGTTCTATCTCTATGCTTTTTACATTTATTACTGTATTTATTTTAAGTTTAAAGTTACTGTGTAATTTTCTATAGTTTACTCAGTTGTAACAAAGAAGTGTAGGAATTCTGGAAGACTAAAAGTGGCTAAAAATCAGAAAAAGAAACATGTTGTGTCCACAATCGAGCAGAAACTAAGCATTTTGCTAAGACTTGACAAAGGTGAGTCAGTTACTAAATTAGCTTCTGAAATGGGAGTTGGAGCCACAATCATTAGAGACTGGAAGAAGAACCAAATCGATCTTGAAGCTTTTTAGTTAACTGTAGATGGTGAGAATGCTTTAAAACTAGAACAGCATTGAAAAATCCTACACTTTAGCTCCTGGATTATGCTGCGGTGGTCTAGTTTTGTCAGGAAAGATATAAGGGGTCCCCAATTTTGAGACCCCATCATAAACAAAAAAGCTGCACCAAAAAGGGTTGTGATATTTTTGAAGCAATGAAAAGCCTCAACATAAAAGATGCAATTTTCACAGTTGCTCAAGCTTGGGAAGAATTTAAGAAACTCTCTCTACAAAAATCATGGAAGAATATCAGTCCTGGCCTAAACCAAGAGCAAGACCTTCCAAAACTAATAAATCATACATTGCAGATTTAGTCACTGATTTGCAAATTCAGAATTATATCCAGCCTACAGTTGCAGAGGAATGGCTGGCAGAATGTTCTTAGCTATAAAGAACTTGACGAGAACAGATCATCAATCTCATTTGGCAAGAGTATTGTGTTGAGCAAGAGTAGTCAGATGAAGAATAAAAGGAAGAAGACGAAAAGATCAGCAACTCTACGGCAAAGAATGCATTCGAGACTGTCCTCAAATATTTGGAACAACAGCCAACTGCTACAGTTATAGATATTTTGTGGATAAAGATGTGGCATGATGTAGCTACAAAGTCGAGGTTTCAGAAATTGAAACAAAAATACACTTTAGATTTTTTAAAACAGATTTTCAGTGCTAAAATTTTCTGTTTTCATTTACCTTTATTAGAAATGTAATTTCTTATTCAATTGTTATTTACTATATTGTTTTGAGGTCTGTAAATGACTTGTTTCAGTGTCCTCTGATTTACTGAGATATTGCTGTAAACAATTTGTGAGTCCTCTCTTACTTCTCAAGTTCCTTTGTGTCTTTGGTCTGTGTCATATAGGGCTGGTGAGGCAGAGTGATGTCTGTGGTAGATGATGTTGGTTTGTCCAGGACACTACAGCTGGAGGAAAATTTGTGGATTTTGCCTGATTCCTCTGCTAGTGAATGTAAAAGAGTTCCTGCTGATGGCTGTTGTGATGGTGTAGGTTGTTAAGAGAGGACTGGAATCCTGGCTCAAAGTGTTCATGCTTCTCTTAGATACCACTGTTCAAACATCTTATAGCATAGTTTTCTCTCATTTATTGGGGTCAAGTGTGCATAAAGGATTACACTTTTCACACATCTGTAGTTAATTGCGCAGTTTTATTAAACGGAACTAAATAATTTCTCTTCTTGCATTCATCATTATTTTTTAAGATACCCTTTTTTCTATGTACACTCCTGGAAATTGAAATAAGAACACCGTGAATTCATTGTCCCAGGAAGGGGAAACTTTATTGACACATTCCTGGGGTCAGATACATCACATGATCACACTGACAGAACCACAGGCACATAGACACAGGCAACAGAGCATGCACAATGTCGGCACTAGTACAGTGTATATCCACCTTTCGCTGCAATGCAGGCTGCTATTCTCCCATGGAGACGATCGTAGAGATGCTGGATGTAGTCCTGTGGAACGGCTTGCCATGCCATTTCCACCTGGCGCCTCAGTTGGACCAGCGTTCGTGCTGGACGTGCAGACCGCGTGAGACGACGCTTCATCCAGTCCCAAACATGCTCAATGGGGGACAGATCCGGAGATCTTGCTGGCCAGGGTAGTTGACTTACACCTTCTAGAGCACGTTGGGTGGCACGGGATACATGCGGACGTGCATTGTCCTGTTGGAACAGCAAGTTCCCTTGCCGGTCTAGGAATGGTAGAACGATGGGTTCGATGACGGTTTGGATGTACCGTGCACTATTCAGTGTCCCCTCGACGATCACCAGTGCTGTACGGCCAGTGTAGGAGATCGCTCCCCACACCATGATGCTGGGTGTTGGCCCTGTGTGCCTCGGTCGTATGCAGTCCTGATTGTGGCGCTCACCTGCACGGCGCCAAACACGCATACGACCATCATTGGCACCAAGGCAGAAGCGACTCTCATCGCTGAAGACGACACGTCTCCATTCGTCCCTCCATTCACGCCTGTCGCGACACCACTGGAGGCGGGCTGCACGATGTTGGGGCGTGAGCGGAAGACGGCCTAACGGTGTGGGGGACCGTAGCCCAGCTTCATGGAGACGGTTGCGAATGGTCCTCGCCGATACCCCAGGAGCAACAGTGTCCCTAATTTGCTGGGAAGTGGCGGTGCGGTCCCCTACGGCACTGCGTAGGATCCTACGGTCTTGGCGTGCATCCGTGCGTCGCTGCGGTCCGGTCCCAGGTCGACGGGCACGTGCACCTTCCGCCGACCACTGGCGACAACATCGATGTACTGTGGAGACCTCACGCCCCACGTGTTGAGCAATTCGGCGGTACGTCCACCCGGCCTCCCGCATGCCCACTATACGCCCTCGCTCAAAGTCCGTCAACTGCACATACGGTTCACGTCCACGCTGTCGCGGCATGCTACCAGTGTTAAAGACTGCGATGGAGCTCCGTATGCCACGGCAAACTGGCTGACACGGACGGCGGCGGTGCACAAATGCTGCGCAGCTAGCGCCATTCGACGGCCATCACCGCGGTTCCTGGTGTGTCCGCTGTGCCGTGCGTGTGATCATTGCTTGTACAGCCCTCTCGCAGTGTCCGGAGCAAGTATGGTGGGTCTGACACACCGGTGTCAATGTGTTCTTTTTTCCATTTCCAGGAGTGTATTCTCTCTTTCCTGAGTTTTCGATTTCTTATCCAGATCTAGGCATTAAGCCCAGTCATAAGCGCGTGACTGCGTGTGAGATCGCTCTCTAAGTTTTCATCTATTTTTAGGTTTCAGATATATATTTTAACTGTTTTTGTGATAATATTTACTATATAAGTGACTTATTAGTGGTTTCTTCATTCACCTCTGCATTTCTTGTGTTGTGGCCTGATATTTGTGAGTGTTTCGTATCGAGCAACTAAACCTCTTACCCGTGTTTACATTCCACGCAGACCAGTTGCAGCTGTAGCGGCGCATCGAAAGCTAAGTACTAATTAATTGTTTGTGTATAGTAGTTTATTTAGGAACTTTAGTAGTCTTCAACCGGTGTTCTTGGTGTTTTCCGGTGAAATAACTTCAGAAGAAATTTTTGCGAACTACTTTCAGTTTCGTTACTGTCATTAGACGTTTGATTTTCTTTCTGTGTTAGTATTTTGTTATATTCTCATTTGTTGTTGATTAATACTGTCAATAATAGTAGTTACTTCCCTTGTAGAGCAAGTTTGTGATTATTGTAGTCAGTTTTTAACATCTTCTTATTGTAGTAGCGGAACTTAGATAAAGTTGTTTTCTTGTTTCAATAATTGTAAAATTTTACCATGAGTGAGAAGTGTGGGCTTTGCCGTAGGTTCGTGAGCAGTGGATTGTGGTGTGAGACTTGTGCGAAGTATTTTCACTGGGGGGAATGCAGTGGGGAAGCCAGTGGGCATTCTGGTGAGATCCTCTCCTGGAACTGCAGGTTATGTAGCAAGAGTAAGTTGATAGAGGAGCAGGAGCGTAAGATCTGTGCCCTTCAGGTGCAGTTGGAAAACGCACAGGAGGAGCTAGATAGGATGAGGAGGGAGAAGGGGGTTGGGGAATGGGAGCTGGCTGTTGGCAAGAGATCTGCTAGGAGAAGGAGATTTTCAGATAGTTTTACTATTGGTGTTTGTAATAGATATGACCAACTGTCAGAGTCTAGTGGAGAGGAATCTCTAGTAGCTGTAGATGTAGGAAGTATACAGCAGACCTCAGCAGTTACGGTGGCTAGGACAGTTGCAAAGTCTAAGAGAAAGAAGAAGGTTCTGCTGTTAGGTAGTTCTCATGGTAGAGGTGTAGGCCAGCAGTTGCAGGAAGTTTTGGGGAGTGAGTACCAGGTCACCAGCATTGTGAAGCCTAATGCAGGATTGGCTCAGGTGACTTTTAACATAGGGGGGTTATGTAGGGATTTTACTAAAGAGGATCAGGTAGTGATTGTGGGTGGGGCTGGTAATAGTATTGATAGGGATGGGGAGTATGACATAGATGGTGACCTGGAAAAGATAGCCACTCAGACTGGCAACACGAATGTGCATTTCGTGGAACTGTTTCAGCGTCACGATCAGCCTCATCTTCATACAGCCGTCAGGCGTAATAACATGAGACTTGGGGGTGCGCTAATGACAGAAGGCATGAGTCACATTTCAGTGGTGTCGGTGGAGTCTATCGGCAGGACGGGTTTCACTAGACATGGCCTACACCTCAACAGGTATGGGAAGGGGAGGTTGGCAAAACTTATAGGTGACAGCATATGTGGGGGTGGTGGGATCACTCATGGGAAAATTCCGGTAGTTGTGGGTGTTAGAGCTGTACCTTTTTTAGATTGAAGTCAGCTGATAGGTATTCCTGCTTAAGGGAAGTCTCTCTAACAAAGAAACCACTTTCTACAAAGCTTGGGTATCCGATTAATGAGGGAATTAGTATATTTCATCAAAATATACAAGGTATTAGAGATAAAGTTAGTGAACTGCTTATAGATGTTGACTCTGAAATTATTGGTATATCTGAACACTTCTTAAATAAGGAGATAATTCAGAGGCTTCCTTTACCAGGATACAGGTTGGCTGGCAGCTTTTCTAGGAGCTCTTTGCGGTGTGGGGGAGTAGCCATGTATGTGAAAAACGGTATCCCATTTGAGTCAATTGATGTTTCAAAGTACTGCACTGAAAAGGTGTTTGAATGTTGTGCAGGTGTGGTTAAATTTAGTGGAGCTAAACTTCTTACTGTTGTTATTTATAGATCCCCAGACTCCGATTTCACAACATTTTTGCTAAAGCTAGAGGAGGTTCTTGGTTCACTTTATAGGAAATACAAAAAGTTAGTTATATGTGGTGACTTCAATATTAATTGTATAAGTGATTGTGCAAGGAAAAGGATGCTGGTAGACCACCTTAATTCATATAATCTTATGCAAACCGTATTCTTTCCAACGAGAGTGCAAGGGAACAGTAGAACAACCATAGACAATATTTTTGTTCATTCGTCATTATTAGAAGGGCATTCTGTTAGCAAAAAGGTGAATGGCCTTTCAGATCATGATGCACAAATTTTAAGTCTAAAAGATTTTTGTGCTGCAACACATGTTAAATATAGTTACCAACTTTTTAGGAAAGCTGATCCAGTTGCTGTACAGACTTTTGTAAACCTTATCAAGGAACAAGAGTGGCAAGATGTTTATAGTGCTGATACAGTAGACGATAAATATAATGCTTTCCTCAAGACTTTTCTCGTGCTCTTTGAAAGTTGCTTTCCGTTAGAATGTTCAAAACAGGGTACTAGCACAAACAGGCAGCCTGGGTGGCTGACTAAAGGGATAAGAATATCTTGTAGAACAAAGTGGCAATTATATCAAAACGTTAGAAACAGTCACAATCTAAATGCAGCAGCCCATTACAAACAGTATTGTAAGGTGCTTAAAAAAGTTATTAGGAAGGCAAAAAGTATGTGGTATGCAGATAGAATAGCTAAGTCTCAGGATAAAATTAAAACCATATGGTCAGTCGTAAAGGAAGTGGCTGGTCTGCAGAGACAGGTCGAGAATATAGAATCAGTGCGTAGTGGGGATGTCCGTGTTACTGATAAGTCGCATATATGTACAGTACTTAATAATCACTTTCTGAATATAGCAGGTGAACTAAATAGAAACCTAGTCCCAACAGGGAATCATATAGCGCTCTTAGAAAAAAGTGTTCCGAGACTGTTACCTGAAATGCTCCTCCATGATACTGACAAGAGGGAGATTGAGTTAATAATTAAATCACTAAAGACCAAGAACTCTCATGGATATGACGTGGTATCTAGCAGAATACTGAAGTATTGTTCCACGTATGTTAGCTCAGTACTTAGCCATATCTGTAACTTTTCCTTTAGGAGTGGTCGGTTTCCTGACCGATTAAAGTACTCGGTAGTGAAGCCACTTTATAAAAAGGGAGACAGGGATAATGTTGACAATTATAGACCTATTTCTATGCCATCGGTGTTTGCTAAAGTTATCGAGAAGGTTGTATATACAAGGTTACTGCAGCATTTAAATTCATATAATTTGCTGTCAAATGTACATTTTGGTTTTAGAAATGGCTTAACAACTGAAAATGCTATAGTCTCTTTTCTCTGTGAGGTTTTGGATGGATTAAATAAAAGGTTGCGAACGTTAGGTGTTTTCTTTGATTTAACGAAGGCTTTTGACTGTGTTGACCACAAAATATTACTGCAGAAGTTGGAACATTATGGAGTAAGGGGAGTAGTTTACAATTGGTTCGCCTCCTACTTTAAGAACAGAAAGCAGAAGGTAATCCTCCGCAATATTGAGAGTGGTAATGATGTTCAGTCCCAATGGGGCACTGTTAAATGGGGCGTTCCCCAAGGGTCGGTGCTGGGGCCACTGCTGTTTCTTATTTATATAAATGATATGCCTTCTAGTATTACAGGTGATTCAAAAATATTTCTGTTTGCTGATGACACCACCTTGGTAGTGAAGGATCTTGTGTGTAATATTGAAACATTATCAAATAATGTAGTTCATGATATAAGTTCGTGGCTTGTGGAAAATAATTTGATGCTAAATCACAGTAAGACTCAGTTTTTACAGTTTCTAACTCACAATTCAACAAGAACTGACATTTTAATCAGACAGAATGGGCATGTTATAAGCGAGACGGAACAGTTCAAGTTCCTAGGCGTATGGATAGATAGTAAGTTGTTGTGGAAAGCCCATGTTCAGGATCTTGTTCAGAAACTAAATGCCACTTTATTTACAATTGGAACAGTATCTGAAATAAGTGACATTTCAACACGAAAAGTAGTATACTTCGCATATTTTCATACGCTTATGTCATATGGTATTATTTTTTGGGGTAATTCTTCTGATTCAAAAAGGGTATTTTTGGCTCAAAAGCGGGCTGTTCGAGCTATGTATGGTGTAAGTTCGAAAACCTCTTGTCGACCCCTATTCAATAGTCTGGGAATTTTGACATTGCCCTCACAGTATGTATTTTCTTTAATGTCGTTTGTTGTTAGCAATGTTAGCTTATTCCCAAGAGTTAGCAGCTTTCACTCAGTTAATACTAGGCAGAAATCAAATCTGCATGTGGAATGCACTTCCTTGACTCTTGTGCAGAAAGGAGTGCAGTATTCTGCTGCATCCATTTTCAATAAGCTACCACAAGAACTCAAAAACCTTAGCAGTAGCCCAAACACTTTTAAGTCTAAACTGAAGAGTTTCCTCATGGCTCACTCCTTCTATTCTGTCGAGGAGCTCCTGGAAGAGCTAAAAAATTAAGCAAATTCTAGTGTTACAATCGTGATTTTCTTTATTTAAACTAACGACTTGTCGCCTGAATATGTTTCTTATATTTCATTTCATTCTGTTTCTACAATCGTGTTATAATTTCATGTATTGACTCGTTCCATGACCATGGAGACTTCTCCTAAATGTGGTCCCACAGAACAATAAATAAATAAATAAATAAAATAAATAAATATACTGTATTCTAAGATATTTTGGCTTTTCAGGAGGTCAATCTCTTGTTGTACATGTGCACAGTCAACTGTCAGCTCATTTCTATCTGTCATACCTATTTCTCAGCATTATTTTGCAGGATATTTTAATTAACTGTATGTGTTCAACTTTCAGAACTCCTAACCTGGTTCAAAGTAAACCCACTGTCAGTAAATATGAGGAAAACTAATTATATCCAGTACAACTCTGATCACAAATTCCCAAAGGAGTTATCTATTACACATTACCATTAGCAACTACAAATGGTGCACTGCAACAAGTTCTTATGCCTCCAAATAGATAACCGTGTTATCTGGGAACAGAACATCGTCCACATCAAATAAAGTTTGTCCTCAGTTATCTTTGCCATTAGACAATATCACAAATTGGAGATATCAGTGAAAAAAATCCACTTACTTTGGGTGCTTCCACTGTATTTTGTGCTATGGGATTATCTTCTGGGGCTACTAACACACATCAAAGAAAATTTTCTGGTTGCAGAAAAAAGCTGTCAGAAATGTGTGTGGAGTGCTCTCAAGGACGTCTTGTCATAATCTCTTTAAGAAATTTGGGATACTTACTACAACTTCCCAATATATTTATTCCATTATGAGCTTCACGGTTAACAGTCCTGTGCAGTACAAAACCAATGGAATGTACTATAACCATAATACAAGAAGGAAGGCTGACCTCCATTATATTCTGGTATTAAAATATCAAATTCATTGACAATTAACACCAATGGCCTACAAAGTAATAGTGCATTATTTAAGTATGAAATACAGATGGATTTACTTGATAAGACTTTTTACTCATTAGAAGAATTTTTTAACACAGAAGTATAATCTTGTATGCATATATTTTTATTGTTTAAAGTAAGCTCTACTCACCAAGTGGTGGCAGGAGAAAACACACACACACACACACACACACACACACACACACACACACAAAGGTTTTACATATGCAAGCTTTTGGAGCCAGGAAAAGGACTAGAGAGATTTAGAAAAAGCACTACAGTTCAGAATAGTCACACACAACACCATGTCAGGGGAGACTTACCTGATGGGATGAATCAGACTTTCCTTCTCATCCTGTCTGGTAAGTCTCCCCTGGCCCAGGGTTCTGGGTGACTTTTTTAAAATCCACCCCTTTACTTACATTTCTCCAGTCCTTTTCCTTCACCCCTCTTCCTTCTCCTTCAACCAACTGCCAGAAGGATGAGCCACTGACTCCGAAAGCTTGCACATGTAAAACCTTTTTTTATATACGTGTTCTCCTGCTGCCACTTGGTGAATAGATATTTTACCTATCCAGTGTTGTCAGAAATTGCTTATTTACATCGTTATATGTTTACTGTTTGTATATTGTACAACATGTGGTAGTTCTTGTATGATGTCTTTTTTCACTTTGTTTTTGATTTTTTCTAGTATCATATTTTTATTTTTTCTGTAATTGTTTCTGTAAATTAACTGTACGATTTTCTATTTAATCTACATTTATAAATTCTTTCAAAGAAATAGAGGGGCTGGCCAGTACTTACCTCAGCTCAGTACAGCCGATAGATACACAAAAAACAGAACCAAAAATTTACGTTCCTAGCTTTCGGAACAAATGTTCCTTCATCAGGGAGGAGAGAGGGGAAAGAAAGGGAAGAAGCGAAAGTAGATTCAGTTACTCACAACCCACGTTATGAAGCATTGAAGCGTTGTGTATCTATCGGCTGTACTGAGCTGAGGTAAGTACTGGCCAGCCCCTCTCTCTCTTTGTTAGTATTTGTTTCACATCTTTATATGAGATTTTCCATTAATCATTTATAAATTCTTTACTCATTCAACATTCTATATTCCCAAGCACATAAAAGGATCTATGAAATTGTGTAAAAATAAACAACATTTACGTCTTCAGGAGGAGGGGAGACAGGCGGGGGGGGGGGGGGGGGGGGGGTTGCAATGGCATGATCCCACACAAACGTAATTTCTTTACTGTATGCCAAAGTTAAAACATATTGCACAGAGACTCTAAACCATACTTGAAGTTGCAGCTTTTTTTTTAAAAAAAAAAAAAAATTGGAATGAGAGCTCCTGAAAACTAGCTGCCAAACAGTGATATCTGTTCTGTTCAACAAAATCATTATATTTGGGACTCTCACAAAAGTAATGCACACTGATGGGAGGGATACATACTTGATGTTGTCGATCAAAGACTTGAATGTTTGCAAAAATGTAATAACCTTGCTGTAGATACTACTCAATCAGATTATGCCATACAAATAAAAACATTATCAAACACGTTACCTCTTAGTAGCTGATCTTGCTTCTTAACTAGGTTCTGAAACTTCAGCTTCATTTTTTCATAATCTTCTGTTAATTTTTTGATGTCACTTGGGGATTCAGCAGCCTGAGAACTCTGGTAATTTAGCTGTTTTTTCCATCCATCATTAGCACTATGAATGCCTTCTATAGGCCTTCTCCGATTCTCTCCAGCTGCTATGGGTATGTGAGAAATTCCATCAGCAAGGCGTCGCCTCGGTTCTGATGGGACATCAATACTTTCAGACTGATAACGGTGACTCTCAATTGCTGACATTGAGCATCTGTTTTGATTGCCTTCACACTTCCTTCGCTTTGACTCTTTATCTTCTTTCCATTGATCATACCGTCGAAGTTCATAGTCTATAATTTCCATGCAGAGTGATCCTATCTACAAAAGAAATATTTCAAACATAGGAGTATGATGAAATTCATAGCAGTCAAGCTATATCATAGTTGATACAGCATGCAGTTTCAAATAACTCTCAGTAGTATATACATGCAAACAAGGAACTCTGAAAATGCTTTGTGAGATTTAACTAAAATAGTAAGCCGACAAATTTTACACACGAAAAGTATTCTAATAATGAAACAAGAGTTACCTTATACTGTAGAATAACACGGTGAAACTGTGAGTAAGTTGAAAAACAAAAGAATATGTAAACAATATTTGTACTTAATTCTATACTTTTCTTCCAGTCTTCTCTCAAAACTCGTGACAAGGCGCTCAACACAGATTCTGGAATCAAAATATTAATTTTTGTATTTTGGCATTTTAGCAAGTAATACATGGCTTACCAATGAATTCTAGTAACATAATTCCATGTACACAAAGACTGCAGCTACAACAAAAATCTGAGATTCACTTGACAGTGAAACGTAAATGGATCATACACTTGTGTTGGCAGAAAATGGAATCAACATAAATTATGTAATATCTACAGTGATCTGGGTTCTCTGTATGCTTGAATAAAAAATAAAAGTGAAACACATTAGAAAACTGAAACCAGAAACTAAATTGTTCAAAAGACAGAACAAAATTTTCATGGTTTCACAAGTCTTTTCTGTTCCCCCCTTGGATTACTTACACCAGGGTACAAGCATTTCACCTGACAGTCTATTTAGTGCTATGAGACTTAGTGGAGGCTTGTTTCAGATACAAGAACAGAGAATCTGTAAAAGTCACATCAGAACTGTAACTCTTCAGTTTGGCCACATGTAACTGATGACAATTTTGTTACGGATGTACAGCCAGAGCTCAAGTGTCCAATGAGCACAGTTCATCAGTATACCTAGTGAATGTTGTCAGCTGCCAAAATAGTGTGCCCATTGCACAGTCATGAATTATTTTGTCATTTCAAAGTTGAAGCAAACCCAGACATTATGCTTACAGAGGACTGGTAACATCAGCTACCCCCTGAAGCCAAACCTATGAGCATGACAAATGCATATCCAGAAAAAGTTGACCAATTTCCACAAGGTATTCACCATTTGGAACAATTTTGGGCACATTTATGTTATAGAATGCTGTGGACATGATGTAGACTATCCTCCTCTAAGCGATTTTTTAAATCTGATATGTTGTTAACATCTCACTATTACTTCCATCGTATTATGTTGCTTCGCCTTCAACTAAATATAATTCTTGTTGCCTATCTTATGTTGACTGTGGGTAGACTCATTTCTTCCAATGATTTTTGTTCTCGTCCACAAAGATAGTTTGAGGTAATGGTCTGCCGTCACTACGAAGGCAGATTTTTTGTGTGTGTGTGTGTGTGTGTGTGTGTGTGTGTGTGTGTGCATGCAGGTATACTATACGAAGAAAACAATCAAAAGGTTCTCAAATTATATGCTCTTTGTGCGGCAGTGCACATCAAACGCAATTTATCTGGAAGTGATTGGTTGCCCATCCTCATTTATTTTATATTTAAGTGATGTTCATATGATTTCAGAGTTTCATTGGTTAACATACTGCAGTGTAAAAGCAATTTCATAGACAATAATGGCCCCAATGCTTGCCACAGAAGACTGAGGAAATACACACAAAAGAGAGAGAGCATCTGAAATAGTTAAACAGAAATGTCTGATATGAACACACATGATGCAACTTGGTAAATGGGACATGTGTACAATCATTATGCAAGAAAGCAGTCACAAAATGAACAATAGCACATAACAAATCTTTAAAGAAAATTAAATTAACTGCTCAGTGCATTCATTTTAGTTCCTCAGGAAAGGGAAAATTAGTTTGCATGCTTTAGAAGTTTACCAGATCTATTATTTGCAATAAATTACTTACCATTAGTTGCAAGTTCCTCCAGATTATCTGGATTTCTTGCTAATTGTAATATCAGGGCTGAACCATTTACTTTTTCTGGAATATCTTCATACAGCAACTCCACATACTGTTCAATGTTGTTTATATTGGCCTTTTCTGCATTTGCATCATTTGAAGATGGAGCATCAGAAGAGGAACAAGAAGAACCTGGTCGCATGTTTTCAACTTTTTCAGATGCTGAAAGAAAGAAAATGTTTCCTGAGAAGTGTACAATGAAAACAAGAGATCAAATGGTCTCATTCATTACACGTATGACGAATATAATTTTGTTCACAATTATGCACAAACATAACTCTAAAGCCTGAACGTTGGGAACTTCTCATGTCTTCTGTGAAACATCATCTGTGACAAGAATATAGTCTACAAGTTAGATTCGATGTTCTACTTGAACCAACAGATTCTAAGTCTCTTTTGGGATACTGAACACCTCCCCATAGATATTAATTGTACAAAAGAACAGATCTAGTCTGTTCGTTCACTGGTACCTAGTTGGAAGTACTGTTTAAGCAGATCCACAGCACATACAGCTGTTGTGAGCCTTTTACTTTCAGTCAACACAAAAGGTGTCATCCAAATAGCTTTTAAGCTCTATCCATAATTTCTATAACACTCTGGGGAAACTCAGCAATTTTACTCTGAACAACATTGCTCTGAACTAAGGTAGCACTGCGACATCTGGGATGACCGGTGCTGCAGCTCTAGCATCGCATGGGAACCCTGATTTTGCTGCATCTCCAAATGTGCCTAGTCAGTTTGGTTGTCTTCACCTGACTGTGAATGGTAGGCAGTGATGGATTTAAAAATCCGTAGGCCAGTTCCTTATAGATTACAAAGAGATGTGATATTCTGACACTTTCTGTGAGCACACCCGAGCGAGCAAAAAATACCTAGTCTATTTAGACTGGGACCTATATTTCTGAAAGGTTCAGGTAAATGCAGTGGGTGCATTTGCTGCTCATTCAGAGCGCCAATATTATGCAGAAAATGGAGCCCTACCAAGGAAATAGCTGGGAGGTTGGAAAGGAAGATCCCTATGAATTTGGTATTTTCATCAAGTCTCATGTGAAATGAGGGAGCCTGTGTTGGCAGCTAATGAGCTCACTGGGCACAGTTAGCTGTAAACTGTGGTTCATGTTGGCATGAATGGACCTCTATCTAAAGGCTGACTGACATGGTGTACAGTTCACAATCTGTGGTATTGTTTCCAATAATGGTAGTCCTCCGGTAGCAGGCAGTTGGAGGGCTTAAACCAGATGCTAAACACAATTCTACAATTTCTGACTTGGGTTTCTCAAGCTCTGCTATTGGATGGAGAATTTTAGGAACCTCATAGTACATCAGACAAATACCACACAGAGGAAATGGAAATGTGTCTGTAGATCAAATGATGAACTCAGAGCTATGTTCAGAGAAAACATTAGCTTGATCAAGTTAATTTCACAGGGAAACACACAGGCCTGTAGGTCTGAAAGAGAAAATGTTAACACAGTATTTGTTATCTGCAGGTGTGTCTATGGCACAGTCTCGTAGGTGGAACAGAAGTTGGCTGAAACCACAAGAATAACGAAATTTTATACTCCAACTGAAATTCAGATAACAATGATAGACTGGACAGAGTACTGTCTTTCTTATCATTATCTTCAGAAACATGTCTACTGAGGTCGATATAGACTGAGAATGCAGAACAATTAAGGTGGCATTGTGGGTAGCACAACGAAATCAAATGCTTTTATTGATTACCTGCCTCAGGAGCCTAAGAGGAAGAACATTTAGGTGAAAGCCTGGATAATGACATGTAAAAATTTCCCGATAACACTATGTTAAGAGTGGAAGATTAGGGAACTCACACGATTAGCATCGGGGTCAGGGACTGTGTTTGATGTACTGTTATATAGTGTCTTACATCAAAAGTTATCTTGAACAGAGCATATGATTGTGATTATATTTATGATGTGGACAAGGATAAATATTATCTGTCTTTTGCAACCGAAGTTTATTTTGTTTTCAACCAAACATGTTTTATCTATTCATATAAGGAATCACTGGTGATCTATAAAATAAAAGATAGTTATTTAACTATACATATCTTGTTATGATAATGTTTCCTGAAAGCATGTTTAAGTTATTTTACTATTTGCAATTATTGGAAAGTGATCCACCACTTTCTTTTATGTTTCCTATTATTTTTTTGTGTCTGTCGGTTGTTGTGTAGGCACTACATGAAACCGAGTATAAAAGTAATATTTCCAGTTTATTCCGGCTGCCACTCACCTTCAGGGGGCGAAATTGTGGGACTGCTGACAGACACATTTAAAGGTGAAAATGCTAATCCTATCTTCTGGAAATGTTAGTTCCTTCCTCAGGGAGAAAAGAGTGATATGTTAGGAAGGTTAGAAAGGGGCAGCAGGTCACTATAACCCACAATGAGTGACCCACTTATTTTGAGGGTGAAAAGAAATACGGATGCATCTGGTGTATAAATGTTATACACATTCTGAGCTCAAAATAATGAGGAATCGCAAACACAATGGTCTCTTCTGTGCCAGTCAACGTAGATTCTGAAAATACTGGTCATATGAAACCCAACACACACTCCTCTGAATATGACATTGTGAAAGCAATGGACTGGAGGCAATCAGGTGGATGCACTATTTCTTAAGCTCTAAAATGCATTTGACTCAGTACCACACCAACATTTTTTAATTACATAATTTGGCCACTTACAGCACACTTAGAACAAAAGACAAAGGTACAATCTTTTTCTTTTTATCTTCCGAGAACTACTTCATGCGTTGCCTGAGGCCTGCCTCTGTTCATTGGGTATCACCCTCCTAGGTTGCAAATTCCTTTGGACAGGAAATTTTTGCAATATTGATCAGTAGCCTGAAACTTTCCGTGTTCTGTTGGGTGTTTTCTGCAATGTTAAACTTCCTCCAAGTCCTTGCTTGTCTTTTCCAGCCATCCCATCGAGTTTTTTAATTTGGAAATGAAATTAAAAATTTTCTTCATTAGGCTATTGTCATTCATTCCACAAATATGATGATAACCCTTAAATTTCCTCTTTCTTACTGTGTGTGTGTTTGTTTTCATGTGTCTGTATAAATCTTCATTTCTCTTCTTCATCCAGTTATCTTTGTTCTTTTGTGGTCCTAATTTATTTCTGAGTATGTTCCTTTCTTTCTTTTGCAGTTCTTCTTGTTAATCTCTTTTATTCAGTGTTAGGCATTCAGACCCGTAAAATGATTCCAGTTTAACTGCTGTTGCATAGTGTTTAATTCCTGCCGGGAACTATACTGATCTTTTATTATATCGGTTTCGGGTGAGATTGTATGCTAATTCCATTTTCTTCCATCCTTCCTTACTTGTGGAGTTTGTACTTTTTTCTCTCGTGTTAATGTTCACTTTATCCCATTTGTCATATGATATTAATAATTTGGTTTTGCCTGCAATTTTATGAAGTGTTCTGATCATTATCTTTGCATGTTTCACCCATAGAAATTACTGAAATATCATCAGCAAAAGCAAGACATTTCACCTCATATCTTTCTCTTTCTTGTCCTAGATAAATTCCTTTGTTTTTTTCTTGTAGTTCATTATCCCACTCTCTCATGAACATGTCTATGACCAAATGAAGTGAATCAGTGAGGGCCCATCGCCCTGACAAACACTTGTGTTAATTCTAAAGAGTTCAGAAACTACTTCTAGTAATTTCAGTTTTGAAGTTGTGTCTATGAGTTTTGGTTTCGTCAATGCCATCTTCTTCCAGTGTTAGGAATACCGTCTATCCCTAGGCTTTTTTTGAAATCAATGAATGTAAGGACAGTGTTAAGGTTCCACATTGTTCTGATCCTGAGGATAGTTAAAAATTTGCTCTGGGCATGATCTATTTTTTTCTGAAACCCACTTGGTACTCGGCAATAGCCTGTTCTGCTTGATATTCTATCTCATTCAGTAGAGCTTTGGATATAATTTTGAAGGTGACTGGAATCAGAGATATGGCTTGGTAATTTTTGGTGTCTGTCCAGTCATCATCCTTATGTTTATTAACCTCATAAATGGTTTCAGCAGCTCACTTCATTCACTGTTTCCACATCTCAGCTAATACCCCATCTTCGCCTGGAATTCTGCTGTTTTTCAGCTGGCCAAGGTATTGTTCAATTTGATGCAGTGATGATGGTTTTGAATGTGGCTTTTCCTTTTGAGGCTGCCTGAAAATTAGTTGTCATGTTGGTTCCTCATAGTTTGGGAGAGTTTTGCTGGTAACTCACAGCTGTCATCATTGTTGATAATCATTTGGCCTGTTGAATCTTTGACGTGTAGACGCATCGGCTTGTAACCTGTTATTTCTTCTTTAAAAACTGTGTAGAAGTCCCTAGTGTTCTTCTGACTGAAATTTGTATCTACTTTCTCTAACTTTTTTTTTCTTTTTTTTTTTTTTGTACACTTCCATTTCTCTGTTAAAATAATTTTTGATGTCTGTTTTCTGATCTCATTGAATGTGTTACAGTCTCTTTCCTTTTTGCAAGAGTTCAATTTCTTCCAAGCATTTAGTCTATGCTCTATTGCTTCATCACATATCTTATTCCACCATCTATTTTTCCTTCTTCAATGTGGTTGTTCTAGTTCTTTCATCATTTCTATCATTACTTCTCTGACATCATCCCAATTTTCCATCTTCTTCATGTGAAGCTTTTTAACAAATTTGTTCCTGTTGTCCAACAGAAATTTTATGTCAATTCTATCGACTTTTTTAATTTTGGAGTTCGGTTTTTTAGGTTGAAATTTGACTTCAATTTCTGTTAAAAAGTGGTTTGAATTTATGTTTAGGCCTCTTCTAATCTGTACATTCATGATTCCTCTATGGTTCTGTTTGGTTTCTGCCCTATGAGGCAGTCGATATAAGCCTTGATGTGTATTAGAAGACCAGGTCTACTTTTTTTTTGTTAATTTAGTAACGAAAGGACAATCACAAGTAGTATAAATGAAATTTGTCACTGGATGGAGGATTTGTTATCTTGGATGAAGTAGCACTGAAAGGTGTAGAAATAACTTCAGGTGTGATCCAAGGTAGTGTGCAAGACCTACCACTGTTCATGCTGTATATTAATGACCTGGTCAACACTTTTTTCACATGATCTTGAAAATATTTCAAACTGTTTCAAAGACTGACAACTTAATTTAAAAGTTCAGAAATGTAAAACTGTGCATCACAAGAAACACAAAAAAGTAGTATCCTATGACTGCAATATCAATTAATCCCAGTTGTAATCAGCCAACTCAAGCAAATACCTGGGCGTAACAGTTTGGGGGAATATGAAAAGAAAAGATCGCATAGGTTCAGTGAAAGGTAAAGCAACTAGTAGACTTTTGTACACTGATGTTGGGAAAATGCAGTCAATCTACAAAGGAGACTGCTTACAAAAATTCATATGTTCCCGACTAGAATCTTGCTCAAACAAGACTAACAGAGGATACTGAATATAAATAAAGAAGGTTAGGGTCGACAGTGACAGATTTTACTTGCAGGAGAGAATCATGGAAAAGCTGAAAAACCAGAACTTGCAGGTATCTGAAGACAGATGGCAGCTATTTCAAAAAAGCATACTTACCCAGTTCCAAGAACCAGTATTAAAAGAAGAATCTAGAAATATGCTATAGTCCACTGCTTATTGCTCCCACTGAAACTGCAAAGATAAGATTAGACTAATTACAGTGAGCACAGAGGCAATTAAGAACTCATTTTTCCCTTACTGCATACATGAATCGAATGGGAAGCAACTTTAATATTTGGTACAATGGGAAGTACTGTCTGCTATGCACCTCACAGCTGTTTGCAGTGTGTTGTTCTAGATGTAAAATACAATAAGAAATCCATCAGGGTCTGGACCCATGTCTGGTTTGAGCAGTCTTATGACCATTTTGTCTCAAACACTGATATGATAGTAGTACTGCCTAGTGGGAACACATCTTTAAATGCAGAATTTAGCATTGACGCTTTCTGTCTTTTCTCTTCAGTTTCAACTACAGATTTACTGATGAGAGACTTGGTGGAAGGTTCACAACATGGAGCTGTTTGTGAAAATTGGTGTAGCCTTCATGAACAGTTATACTCATATACTTACAAGGAAAGTAGTCAATATTAAGCTTTATTGTAGTTTCCCAAATGGTATAATCACACATGGGTGGGTCATTCCCATCCTTTTGTTTCTTACTTCATACATATTTATAATGTGGATACACTTTAACCATAGTTCTTGTGTGTTTATTAGATTTGAAATAAACTGCCTGAATTAATATTTTAAGCAGGATTTTGGAGACTGTGCCTATCTATCCAATCCTGTGGTTCTCATACATTTTTCCTCTGGGCCCCATTTCACAAGGAAAAATAGTATCAGCCCCCCCCCCCCCTCTCCCCACTTCCCCCAAAGTCTGCTTTACATTTTATTTGTCCTATTCTCTGTTTTACCTACTTCAATTTAAAAGGATTTTATGCAACAGAAACCAAAACTATGTGAATTATTATGATGAAAATATGGGACAAACTGTTAATCACATTTTTATTTATTCAATGACAAATGAATAATAATTACAGTTCAGCAAACAAGGTTTACAAGGGCATCAAAAATTTAAATTACAGAGTCCAGTGTGAAGGATCAGCTTGCCTTTGAGAATAAAATTTCTCAAGATGTGGTGTAATAGCAGAAACAGCCACTCGAAGTTTTTTGCTTGCACTTCACTTTGAATGGTAGTCAGACTTCATAGCTCCCAAAGCTGAAAAGCCCGTCTTGCACAAGAATGTTGTTCCAAAAGGAATCAGGATCTCCACTGCTTTCTTGCCTAACAATGGGAATTCCTTGCAAATGTTTATCCAAAACTCCGACAAAGACACTTCATTAAATTTACTCTTCAGTAAAGTATTACAAGTGAAATCAATTAGTTGTCATTGCTCTTTCAAATTTAGAGGATTGGGTTGCGTTGTTTGGGGGAGGAGACCAAGACATGATGGTCCAGGGAGCATTTTGGAATGGATTTTTAATCCAATTAAACGTACAAAAAGGTGAAGAAAGTACACTCTTTAATCCTCAATGGAAGTATAAGATTACCTGTGTTCTCTAACAGTGACACTAGAGTAGGGAACATATCTGCCATGACTTTTTTTTTTTTTTTTTTTTTTTTTGCTACAGGTCTAATTTCTTTTCATGATCTTGAAATGAAGTTTTAAGAATATTTAGATTCTGAAAAATGTTGCTGAGGTAAGCCATTTTCAACAGAAAATCTCCATTCTGAAATAGTCTGCCAAAGCATGAAATTTCTCCTTTAAGAAACAGAATACCTCATTTCCTATTTCAAACATCCTTTTTAGTACTTTACCTCTTGATTGCCATTGAGCATTACTAAAAATGAGCAACTGAGTGTGTTCAATGCTCATCTCCTCAAAAATTTATGCATTTTGCCTTAACATTATTAACCATTTCTATATCTGTTTGCAGCATTTCATGAAGGAGTAGGCCAAGTTCTTTAGTGGTCAGAGCCACCCAATTTATCATGCTGCGAGTCAATACTGCGCCAGGAGTTACAGCTTAAACTTTCCCTTGCAATCCACCATGAATTCCAGACACTGAATGAACTCTGTGCATTACCCAACGTACCTATTCCATGACATTCCATTTTGATTAAAAATATTCATCATGTAAAAAACGATTTGAACTGTTGCTTTTTTCAGTATCAGCTCACAGAAAAGTGATTCCTCTCACATGTTAAACTCGTCAATGAAACAGACATAACCAATCAAATTTGCATCTTCATGAATATCAGTCACTGGGTCCACCTGAAGTGCAAAACAGTTGTTACACAATATCAATTAACTACTTGAGTAAATCATCACCCATGTCTAAAATTCTTCTATGCAATGTGTCATTAGAGATAGGAATACTTTTCAACTGTTGAGCACAAGTCTTTGTTGATTCCCTATCAGTCACTACTTGCAAAACCAGAGTTTCTGCAATCGTGTGTGGTTTCTTACATGTAGGAGGGCCTTAGACATCACATTCATCATTTTAGCAGAGTTCTTCTGGGCAGACAATAAAACATTTAGTTTCCTGACAAAAACTCTTTTCGTTTTCCCATTAATTCAAGTCATCTGGATTTCAGTGTGTTTCTTTGACTTGCTAGGATTCAAGCTATCAGTAGCTATAATGGTTAAACAAATTACACACTGCAGATGTTCACCGTCACTGATAGTAGTTCACATCATACCTTCTTGTTTTCGCCTCCGGATCATCTACCTCTCCTCCACCAGTTGATGGACCACTGGTGTTGGTCACTAACCGGTAACCGAGCGAGGTGGCGCAGTGGTTAGCACACTGAACTCGCATTCGGGAGGACGACGGTTCAATCCCGTCTCCAGCCATCCTGATTTAGGTTTTCCGTGATTTCCCTAAATCGTTTCAGGCAAATGCCGGGATGGTTCCTTTGAAAGGGCACGGCCGATTTCCTTCCCAATCCTTCCCTAAACCGAGCTTGCGCTCCGTCTCTAATGACCTCGTTGTCGACGGGACGTTAAACACTAACCACCACCACCACCACCACCACCACCACCACCACCACCACCACCACCACTAACCGGTAATTGCTTCTCATTGCAGTCAAGTCTTCCTTGTAAAGGCTGAAAGACTGTAAGGAGGTGTCAAGCTTGCACTGCTTACAATAGTTAACAATACAGTCACAGTGCAGCCAACAACGGATGATTCCTCCGATGGCCAACATCACCCAGCTCGCCCGATCCATCTCAAACAATGCTAAAAATATGATCACAGTTTCTTAGAATGTTGAACTTGTCAACATATTCCAGAAAAGACATACGGCCTACCATGTTTGTTTTTACAGATTGTAAACAGTGAAACAGTGACAGTGACAGTGACAGCTCAATATATAGTGTTTGACAGTGATGGAGATGAGGAAAAAGAAAACTTGTAAGTGGTTGCAGATGACAAACTGTGAAACAAAACAGTCACTTTAGAAACACAATACACCAGAAAAACCACACCATGTGGTAAAAAGCCATAAAATAAAAGCCCACTGAGATACTGCAACTGCAGAGAAACATGTTTGGGTTAAAAAACAAAATTCTTTTGATAAAGCTGGAACCTATCCAAAAACATATGTATTGTTAAAGCAATCACGGAAAAAAAAGCTTCAACCCCAAGATGATTATAAAAAATTACACAAATCTGATAGGCATGTGCTCTTCTTGTTAGAACACCACTGATAAAACACACACTTATCTTGCAAAACTTGCACCTCTCACTAACACATCAAGGTGGTTGTTCAACCACTTCTCTCACTCAGTATGAATTTTTAACTGATCAGTAGTGGATATTGTGATGATTGATTAGCCAACAATTTGTAAACAATGTTTCTTCCATAAACAAAATTTTGCATAGAAATGCTGCATTACTTTGTAATTTTTATACAAATCATTGTGAAAACTGTAACCAGTTCTGAAAGTCATTGCCATTATAGCTGTATGAGGAGTTAAATCTGAAAAAGCTTAAACACTTTGGAATGCGGTATTCACGGAACAGACCTTTAGTCGGTCCCACTCACACGCTGAATCTACCTCACAGTGATGTGTAATGTTGGCAAGTTGGCATTTGTTACTGGTGCAAAAATATTAGTTAGATTTTTCTCTAGAGTTTGATTTTTTTCAATTCAGGTATTTTATGCTTCAAATTTCCATTTTCTTGAAAAAAAAATAAAAAAAAACAACTATCAAGTTTGTAAAGACAGACCCTAAGGGGTTGGGATGATCAGGATTTCCTTTCAGCACACAACTGCTCCACTGCTCTAACAATCTGGCAACATTTCCCATAAGTGAGAACCATATCCACTGTTTTCATTGTCATACGAATCACGAAAGTTTGAATAGCTTCACAAGCAAGTTGTCTGATCATTAAAACAACAGAGCACAGACTGGCTGACTTCAAGTGGACAGGTAAACACATGGACATCTGAGTTATGTGTTTGCTTACATTTGTTACAGATCAGCAGACGATTGTGGCACCTCTTCTCCTGATGGCAGTACAGTGGTGCACGTGCTGTTTCCTTGTAATTACTTGGTCAATTTCCTTGTTGAAGACCTCTTCCAAGGCTCTTCTCAATGCCACAGAAAAAAATATAGTTTCACAAAAAAAATCATGTCGTAATTGTTGTTGTTGTCGTCTTCAGTCCAGAGAATTTTTTGATGCAGCTATCCGTCCTACTCTATCCTGTGCAAGATTCTTCACCTCCCAGTACCTACTGCAACCTACATCCTTCTGAATCTGCTTAGCGTATTCATCTCTTGGTCTCCCTCTATGATTTTTACCCTCCACACTGCCCTCCAGTACTAAATTTGTGATCTCTTGATGCCTCAGAACATTTCCTACCAACCGATCCCTTCTTCTAGTCAAGCTGTGCCACAACTTTCTCTTCTCCCCGATTCTATTAAGTATCTCGTCGTTAGTTATGTGATCTACCCATCTAATCTTCAGCATTCTTCCGTAGCACCACATTTCACTTCTGTGCATGGCTACACTCCATACAAATACTTTGAGAAAAGACTTGTTAACATCAAGTTTCTCTTCTTCAGAAACACTTTCCTTGCCATTGCCAGTCTACATTTTATATCCTCTCTACTGCGACCATCATCAGTTATTTTGCTCCTCAAATAGCAAAACTCATTTACTACTTTAAGTGTCTCATTTCCTAATCTAATTAATTTGACTACATTCCATTATCCTCATTTTGCTTTTATTGATGTTCATCTTATATCCTCCTTTCAAGACAATGTCCATTCCGTTCAACTGCTCTTTCAGGTCCTTTGCTGTCTCTGACAGAATTACGATGTCATCGGCGAACCTCAAAGTTTTTATTTCTTCTCCATGGATTTTAATTCCTACTCTGAATATTTCTTTTGTTTCTTTTACTGCTTGCTTAATATACAGACTGAATAACATTGGGGATAGGCTACAACCCTGTCTCACTCCCTCCCCAACCACTGCTTCCCTTTCAGGTCCCTCAACTCTTATAATTGCCATCTGGTTTCTGTACAAATTGTAAATCGGTAAGTCATAGGGTCAATATTGCCTCACGTGTTACAGTATTTCTACGGAATCCATATTGATCTTCCAGAAGGTCAGCTTCAACCAGTTTTTCCATTCATCTGTAAAGAATTCGAGTTAGTATTTTGCAGCCGTCACTTAGTAAACTGACAGTTCAGTAATTTTCATTTTCACATCTGTCAATACCTGATTTCTTTGGGATTGGAATTATTATACTCTTCATGAAGTCTGAGGGTACTTCGACTGTCTAAAACATCTTGCTCACCAGATGGCAGAGTTTTGTCAGGGCTGTCAGTAGTTCTAATGGAATGTTGTCTACTCTCAGGGCCTTGTTTTGAGTTAGGTCTTTCAGTGCTGTCAAGCTCCTCACACAGTATCATATCTCCCATTTCATCTTCATCTACACCCTCTTCTATTTCCATTATATTGTCTTCAAGTACATCGCCCTTGTATAGACACTATTATACTCCTTCCACCTTTCTGTTTTCCCTTTTTTGCTTAGGACTGGGTTTCCATCTGAGCCCTTGATACTCATACAAGTGGTTCTCTTTTCTCCAAAGGTCTCTCTAATTTTCCAGTAGACAGTATCTATCTTCCCCCTTAGTGAGATATGCCTCTACATCCTTACATTTGTCCTCTAGCCGTCCCTGCTTAGCCATTTTGCACTTCCTGTCGATCTCATTTCTGAGACATTTGTATTCCCTTTTCACCTGCTTCATTTACTGCATTTTTATATTTTCCCCTTTCATCAACTTAATTCAATATCTCTTCTGTTACCCAAGGATTTTTACTAGCCCTTGTCTTTTTACCTACTTGATCCTCAGCTGCCTTCACTATATCATCCCTCAAAGCTATCCATTCTTCTTCTACTGTATTTCTTTCCCCCATTCCTGTCAATCGTTCCCTACAGCTCTCCCTGAAACTCTCTACAACCTCTGGTTTAGTCAGTTTATCCAAGTCCCACATCTCCTTAAATTCCCCAACATTTGAAGTTTCTTCAGTTTTAATCCTCAGTTCATAACCAACAGATTGTGGTCGAGTCCACATCTGCCCCTGGAAATGTCTTACAATTTAAAACCTGGTTCCTAAATCTCTGTCTTATCATTGCATAATCTATCTGAAACCTTCCAGTATATCTCCAGGCCTCTTCCATGTATACAACCTTCTTTCAAGATTCTTGAACCAAGTGTTAGCTATGATTAAGTTATGCTCTGTGCAAATTTCTACCAGATGGCTTCCTCTTTCATTTCTTAGCCCCCAATCCATATTCACCTACTATGTTTCCTTCTCTTCCTTTTCCTACTATCAAATTCCAGTCACCCATGACTATTAAATTTTCATCTCCCTTCACTATCTGAATAATTCCTTAGTATCTCATTATACATTTCATCAATCTCTTTGTCATCTGTGGAGCTAGTTGGCACATAAGCTTGTACTACTGTGGTAGGCGTGGGCTTTGTGTCTATCTTGGCCACAATAATACGTTCACTATGCTGTTTGTAGTAGCTTACCCACACTCCTATTTTTTTTATTCATTATTAGACCTACTCCTGCATTACCCCTATTTGATTTTGTATTTATAACCCTGTATTCACCAGACCAGAAGTCTTGTTCCTCATGCCACTGAACTTCACTAATTCCCACTATATCTAACTTTAACCTATCCATTACCCGTTTTAAATTTTCTAACCTACCTGCCTGATTAAACGATCTGACATTCCACACTCCGATCTGTAGAATGCCAGTTTTCTTTCTCTTGATAACGACATCCTCCTGAGTAATTCCCACCCATAGATCCAAATGGGGGACTATTTTACCTCCGGAATATTTTTCCCAAGAGGACGCCATCATCATTTGTGTGGCCTCTCAACAGATACCCCTCCGTTGTGGTGGCACCTATGGTACGGCTATCTGTATCGCTGAGGCATGCAAGCCTCCCCACCAACAGCAAGGTCTGTGGTTAATGGATTATGCAAACAGAGAACTTGTGAATATTACTACAACCTTAAGATTTTCCCTATACTTGTAAGGAAAGCAACTATAATAGCTTAGTAGTGGAAAGGCATCAGGAACAAATGAGATACATTTAAGATTCTATAATATTATGCGAAAGAACTAACTTCCCTTGAAGCATGAGTTTATCGTAGTTTTGAGGAGCAATGTAGGGTACCTTGTGACTGTAAAAAAGCGCAGCTCATTTCAAGAGGGACACAGGATAGAGGCACATAATTATAGAGCTATATCGTTGACGTTAATCTGTTGTAGAATTATAGAGCATGTTTCATTCTCAAGAATTATGACTTTTTGGAGACCAAAATTTGTTGTAGAATTATAGAGCATATTTCATGCTCAATAATTATGACATTTTGGAGAGCAAAAATCTCCTCTATAAAAATCAACATAGATTCTGAAAACAAAGAACCTGTGAAATGCAGCACGCTTTATTCCTCCATGAGATTCACAGCGCTGTACACAAAGGTGCTCAGGTAGACGCCACTTTTTTTTACTTCAGGAAGGCATCTGACACCATCCTGCACAGCCATTTGGTGAAAAAAATACAAGCTTACCGAATATTGAATCAGGTTGTCGGCTGGATTCAGGGTTTCCTTGCAGACGAAACTCAACATGTCGCTCTTAGTGGAACAAAATCGACATATGTAAATGTAATTTCCAGAGTAGACAAATAAAATGTGATACGACCATTACTATTTACAATGGTCATTATTAGGCAGCTTTAAATCTTAAAAATTGCTTGTGCATGTCAGAAAATTGACTGCACTGTCCACCACACATTAATGAAAACTGCACCTCAATATATTTACTTGTTCTGGATATATTTGGGGATGGTTTGTCTTTGCTGCCTCACCCTGGATGGTAAAGGAAAAGCAATACCCAGCAACATCCGAAGTGGAAACCCGAAAACTTTTGTGTACCATACAATTGAAGTTCCTAGTTCTGCAGGTGTTAAGTCTCTACAATACTATGACCATCTTGGATTACAGACATAGACATTTATTCTCAGAAACTCAATGCCAGTGTAGTAAATGAATTATCTCTCTATATAAAAGGCAATGTCCTGAATGACTGAATGACTGAATGACTCGCTCGCTCACTGACTCATCCATCACCAACTAGCACAAACCACTAAGGATAGAAACCTGAAATTTGGTGAGGGCATGGCTCCTATACTGCAGGTATTTAAAAAGGGATTGTTTGAAATTCCACTCCTAAGGAGGAGAAACCGGGGATGAAAGGCTTTTTGAAAGTATGTCACTATAGTGGCAGTTTTGAAGCTATAACACAAAAACTGATATTTAGTTTCTCAGGCAGGAACAAAAAAATACATATCATCAAAAAACACATATCATTTTTGGAAATTCAGCCACTAACGGGGTTACATAGTGCATGAAAGTTTTTTTTTTTTTAAATCATTATTAAAAAACTACTAAATCATTTTAAAGTTACATCAATGAAAATTGGTATTTGACTTCATGGTTAGAAAAAAATTGTATTTCAGTATTTCTGGGAACTCAACCCCAAAGGGAGCGAAATAGGGGATTGAAATTTTACAGAAAATATTTCATTACAGTATAAAAATTTAAAACTAAATCTATGAAAACTGGTATTACAGTTCTCAGTTAGATATAATGAAATATATGTTAGGCGATGAAAGTTTCAATGGAAGAAGAACACAAAAGGCATCATTAACAAAAACTTTGGACTCCAGCTACCAGGTTCGATTTTTGGTCAGAAGTACATTTGGAAAAGACAATGCTTCTGTGGCCTTAATTAGCATGAAAAGTTTAGAAAGTATCGCAGTTTTTGAACAACATCAAAATTCAATTAAAAATACCAAAAAAATTCAGTGCGCGCCATACAGTCTACGCAATTGAAGCAGCAGGCACTAAGCTTGTCTTCTATAAACAATGAACAAATTTACGAGGACGTGCTGAAAAGTAATGCCTTCAAATTTTTAATGTGAAAACTCTTAAAGTTTTTTTTAAATAAAACAAACTTTAATAACATTCTACATCTTTATTTTTTGTGCCTACATATTTATTTCTCAACATAGCTTGGCAATGGACAGATTTCTCAAAATGAAAGACCAGTATGTTGATACCGTCGCTGCAGAATGTATGGCTTTGTTAATGGAGCTACAACCTCCCTCTGCTTGCACCATTTCATCACTATCAAAGTAAAATCCTTGAAGGTGTTCTTTAAGTTTTGGAAACAGATGGGACCAAGTTGGGACTATATGGAGAATCACCGATGACAGTGAACCCAAGGCGTCAGATTGTTGTAGACGTTGCAGGTGCTCATATGTATTCTGGTACTGTCATGCTGAAGAAGAGGGTGCTCCATGTGTGGACGAATTCTTCAAAATTATGCTTTCAGTTTTCTGATGGTCTTTCATGCGCCAACATAGTTGCATTACTCACCACTATGTCACAACTCGGAGCCCTCTAGTCGCCAATAGTTGCAAGTTGCATCAGTGAAATTGACCGAGCAGTATGCATTACATGTAATACTTAGACTGATACTAAGAAGAGAATAAAAATTTGGAGGCATTACTTTTCAGCATGCCCTTGCATTCTTTGTGGACGGACTCTGAATAAACAATACCCACAACATTAGTTTTCACAAGTATTACTTTACAAATACAATGTCATAAGGAGGACTTTGCTTGGCAGCCATGTTATATATTTGCCTTTGACCAACTTTGTGAGGAGGTCCTCTGGACATGGGATTGGGTAGGGTTTCATCTGTGCCTGGGATTTGAAGTCCCTGCACAGCCAGAGGGAGTGACACGGTTTCTTGACCACTAGCATTAGTTTTAACAGGTTCAGGCATCCCACATCATAGAGGCAATCGTGCTTCTGGTTAACAGCCAACCACAGGGACAATGGACTGGGCTGTACCCATCAGAAATAGGGCACTGTGCCTGGACGCATGGATATATGAGCCTGGAATCAGCGGCGCACGTCACACCAGGTTCAAATATAGGTGCAAAGGCAGCACACTGGTCATTGAGTTCCCTGGAAGAGAACCGTATCAAATGACATGAACCTCATCAGTGAAGAAGAATCCAAAGAATGAGAAGGCACCCATACAGAAAATTTATCCGGTGGAGCGACTATCGACAACAAACGGAATCCTCAGCCACACAACCCTCTTGTAGGCAGCAGTGATTGTGACTTGAACCCAGAGAGGAATCAAACTGTCCCCTTGTACAAGCAGTGCACAGGAGGGCGGGACTAATTCAAGAGAATTGATAAGTATATGTTTGGATGCTGACCAAGGAAACAGTAACTCCAGTGCCCACGTGGAAACAGACATCCCGTTTAGCAATTGTGAGGGGAATACACAACTTGGTAGTGGAAGGACTGCCCTGTAGAACAATAACCTGAAGTTCGTGCACTGTCCCTTGACGCATTTGGGGAGTGGGATCTGACTAAACTGACACTTTATGACAGACAGTTCAGGGATGCCCATCTTTGCCACAACATGTATAGTGTGCCCAGCAATTCAAAAGTCTGCACCGGATTGTGCTGCAAAGCAGTCAGGACTAGACGCAAAACCCCAGTGTTTATGACAACAGTGTGTGACTTGCTGCTCAGAAGCCATCAACAAACCAGAAATCGATAAAATCACAATGCTTTCAGGAAAATGGCTTATGAGAATTCCACCCCCCAAGATGGCTGCTACAACTTGTGGTTGAGCTATTTGCTGCCTGTGTGATCTTGAAAAAGTATGTACTTTTCAAAATATCATCCAAGCATGGAATGCCCAGATGATGCCTGCAGTGCATACTTCTGAACTGGGAGCCAATTGGACCACAATGTCTTGAATCAAAGAATTTGCATATAAAGTTTTGCAAGCTGGGTTTGCACCTGTGAAATCACAGAGGGATTCAACCCTTGCAAACCTGTCATCCATGACAGATATGACTCACCAGTTTGGTCACAGAATTGATAGAACTCGAGGTGCAATGTGACCATATGGAACCATTGAAAATAATAATTCTAAAGCAAATTAACGCATCTCGATGTGGGCATGACAGGATTTGAAAGTAGAGCCAACTTCTTTAGTAAAGAAAATGTATCTGTGGAAGCCCATGAAAGGAAGAGCGATTATTGAAAAGTGTAATACGAAACACAAGACGTGAAGAAGTGCTGTTTCAGCCACTACAAATACATGTCCCAATCCTTTCTGGCATTGTTAAATGGTGGAAATGTGGCTGGGCAGCTGCCTGCCACCTGTATGGGGAGAGTGCCCTGAGCCTGCGGTTGATCCTTCAAATCCTGAAATTGCTGCTGCTGCTGCTGTTGTTGTTGTTGTTGAAACTACTGTTGCAAGTGTTGTTACAATTGCTGTTCCATTGCAATTGCTGCTCCAAGAGTTGCATGAGCTTTGCGTCCATGGGATGCTGTGAACCTTTTACATTCCTGCCAGTTATAGTGACCGGGACTTAACAAGACCAGCGGCGCCTCGAGAATGTGCAGAAACTGGCTGACCAGTCAAGGTCATCAAGAGAACAAACAGGAAGACAACAAGAAGAAGACTGACAACATGGATGGCATGGTAGAATAAGTCCGACAAGTAGTCCAAAAGTGAAAACCTTAGGTGTGATGATACTATGACCAAGACAACAATGTGTAGTGACAAAGATAAAAGGGCTTAGGGGAATCACAACTAAAGAGTGAGGCATTGCTTTGCCACCTTTAAAAGTGAGACCACGAGCACTGAAAGGACAGCAAGAAGGACATGTTTTCTGTAGCCAGCATTGCAGCAAAGACCACAGCACTCACAGATGTATAGTGCTCTAGTCGAACTTCACACCCTCCAGTGGGCTTTCAGAGTCATTACTCAGAACAGTAAGTCTGTGACAAGCAAGTAACCACTAATATCTATGTGAATGTCAGAGCTCAACATCACTGTGAGAGTCCCAATCAAGCAAGTAAACGAGCAACACCTATGTTGGGTCCCAGGTGTGTTAGCAGCTACACAACATCTACGTGTAACTGCTCTGTAAAAATTCTGGACTCGAATACCTATCGCTTAACACCTGGATTTGTAGAGTGATTGGTTCATCAGTTGATTCTTCCATTGCTGTTATTTTATTGGAAAAATTACTGTGTGCACTGATCTTTTTATGATGCTGCCACTGTGTCAAGCTTTTCTTGCATTCACTGAGTATTGTGTCACTTCACTGACACAGTGGTATTAGCTTTATGTTTGGAGATAGCAGTGAAAGTCATAGTTGTAGGTACGCATGTGAAACACTGCATATATAAATGGGATTCTTACTGAGTTCATACTTTGGGTTCTGTTGGTGATAGGAAGGTAGGGTCAAGTATTTTGGATAACCCGTGGGCTAGGGGCATTTGTATACCTAACAGATGGATTGTCTTAATGTCACTGTCCTATAGTACTGGGTAAAAGTTTGAACATTACACACTTCTTGCTGCTTGGGCAAATGGAGCAAATCAAATGGTTATTTGGTTCTTTTTGCATTTGATGTGGTCTATGGGGGACTTCCAAAGAGCTTATGGAGGCACCATTAATTCAATGGCGGTTCCTGAGAAAAAACAAAATAAGGTTTTTTTAAACCATTTCCTCATACCAAAACTGAGCCACCGATTCCGAGATGACTATGCATAGCAAATGGCTGAAACATGTACAATATATTTCCAAGGTCCCAATCTTGAACAACTTGAATATTTTCTTCTAATTTTAATCCATTTCTGAGATACAGTGGTTCAAAAGCTACTCTACCTCTAGACTACATGTAAAATATGCACATAAAATCTGGTGTGAGGTGAAAACATAGTTTATGAATAACATAGCATGGAGAAATATGCTGCACAGCATCTCCATTATCATCAGGAGGGTTCTAGAAACTTCACATTGTAGTACTGAAGCACATGCAAAAAAAAAATTTTCATGTCAAATCTGGTCTGACGTGTAAAATTAGTTCCACATTATTTCAATTTCACGTAAGTAAACTATCAAAATTTTACTGACCCACAAAGTTCTTCTCATGTGAGAGACCTGCCCTGCTGAGGCAGGGGAAAGAATGGAACAAGTGTAAAACTGATCCTATCAGAGCACAAAAAAGATGAATATGCTTCTGTTAAAAAGACTGATTGAAAAGTGGGATATTAGCAGCTACATTCAGTTTACTCAGCACCTTTACAAATTTTCGCAAAAAACTTGGCATGTGAACATATTAACGCTTTTTTATGCTGAGAGAGAGACCATGGCAGTGAGAAACAGATGTAAAAGTAGTAAATACTGGAAGACAGTACACATTGATTGTGGCATAGAAAGAGTGAAGGAGACAACGGCAGTGTGAGAGAAAGAGAGGGACAGAGTGGAAGCGAACCACAGTTGGCAGTGACAAACAGTACTAGGAAAGAGTGAAGGGTGCCAGTGGGAGAGGAACAGGGAGACATGTGAAAGTGGGTGAGAGCCAGTGATAATGAAAGCTGGAGCCTATGACAAGACAATGAGAAAGAGAGAAATAGTGACGCTGAGAGAGTAGGAAGAGATTAGTCTTTAACATCCCATCGACAACAGGGTCATTAGAGATGGAGCGTAAGCTTGTATTAAGGAAGGCTGGGGAAGGAAATCGGTCATGACCTTTCAAAGAAACCATCCCAGCATTTGTCTGAAACAATTTAGTGAAATTGCGGAAAACTTACACCAAGATGACTGGATGCAAATTGGAATCATTGTCCTCCGAAATGCAAGTGCCACCTCGCTTGGTGTGACAGTGAGAAGAGACAGCAGCGCTGGGAAGGAATGAATTAGATAGTAGCAGTAAGAAAGAGCAAGGGGCAGATAGTGGCAGTGAGAGAAGACAGTAGTGGTAGAAGAGAACAAAGGAGACTGTGGCTATGTGATAGTGACAGTTAGGGAGACACAAAGATATAATGACAAGGGGCTGGTGTGAATGAGTGACTAAGAAAGGACAAGTAGGAGTGAGTGTGTATGAGCAACTGACAGTGAATAGCTAGTGGGTGTGAGTGAGTTACAGTTAGGGAAGCTTTTGAGAATGGTAGGTGAGCTGCATATTAAAAACAATGTAAAAATGAGGTGTAATCAAAAAGTAATAGGAACTTTTGTTTTTCTTAAAGAATCTTTATTCATTTATCAACAGTAACATTTGTTCTTCAAAGTAATCACCATGAGATATAATATGATTGTGCCAGCACTTTTCTCAATATTGGAAGCGCTTCTAGAACTAAGTTTTCATTGTGGCAATCCGCTCCTTCAGCGACTCTGGTCTTATCGCATCAGTCGCAGCAAAATAATGTTCTTTTATGATTCTCTTCAGCTTCAGAAATAGAAAGAAGTTGCAGGGGGTCATGTCCAGTGAATACACTGACTGAGGCAACATAACAGTTTTGTTTTTTGCCAAAAAGTCATTAACAAGCATTGATGTGTCAGCGGGAGCATTATCATGATGTAATTTCTGCAAGTGGTTTCATCACAATTCTGGTAGTTTCCTTGCAATTGCTTCACACATACGGCACTTAACTTCCAGGTGGTATTCCTTACTGACCATACAGCCATAAGGCAGGAGCTCATGATGCACCATTCCATCATAATCAAAGAAAACAATGAGATGAACATGCAAATATTATTGAACATGTGAAATTTTTTTCGGTCTTGGCTCTTCAGGCAGTTTCCATTGGGATAATTGGGCCTTGGTTTTGATATCATACCCATATACATATGATTAAGATCACCATTATAACCTTCTTTAGAAGTTCTGGATCATTGTCAACTTCATTCAGTAATTACTGAGCGATGTCTACATGACATCATTTTATGTCGAAATTCAACAATTTTGGAACAAACTTTGATGCTACACGTTTTATGCCCAAACCATTTGAAAAAATTGCTTGTCATGAACTAAAGGATATGCTGACATCATCAGCAACCTCTCTGGTAGTGATTTTGCGATTTTCCAGAACCATTTTCTTTACTTCTTCCACATTGTTGTCAGTAATTATGTGCTTGGCATCCACTGTGAGTGAGCATGGTGGCTAATAGAAGGAACCAAAATAAGTTTATGCCCATCCTTGTTACTGAGTACTGGCTAAACAATCCCATCTACAGCTTCAGTTTCTGTCTCACTGGAATTAACTCTCTTGCCTGCTGACAAATACAATGGCTTTATTTCACATTATACTACCATTTTGATATATACCTATATTTACCACAAAAATTTTACTGTTGTCAATTTTGGGACTTAATCGGGTTACTGTATATAATATTATATTAGCTGAACTACTTTGTAGATCTAATTCAAACTCTGGGACTTAGCTGTGAGTGCTTCAACTGTTGATCGAGTGCTTCAACTGATGATCAGTAAGTTATTTATAATTTTATCTGTGGGAGCATTTATTTGTGCCTTGCATTAATACTCCAGTGTTTCCCATAGTTATCATTATGTGATTTGGATGGAGAATCACTTAAGCTAAAACAAACTTGTGTTGACCCACACAGTCACATATCTGGACCACTGTCCCTACTGTGTAGTGAGTGCATCCCTGACACGAGTTAGGGAGACCCTACAATTGTCAACAGTATGGCATAAGTCCACAAACTCACATCCCAGCTTGTCACAGGAACTTTGGGATCTCTCAATCAAGCCTTCATCTCGGCTCAGAACAGAAGTTCCCATTAGCACTGAAAACAATGCCGGAGATTGGGAGCTTTGTTGAACGTATGTGAACAAGACTGGTCCAGTGAACTTCCTCTGCCAGTCACTTGAAAGAACAATGTATAAGCCTTGGGGACTAGGTGACCACCTTTTGTTCCAACATGCACCACAATCTGCAATTGGTTTGTATTTTAACAAGAGAAAAACATTTGATAAAATTTACAATTCTGCTGAAGATAACTTTATGTTTTGAAGTTTTGTCAAGGTTATTCTCACAGGCATGCATATCAAAGCAAAAGACAGTGTTATGAATGATAAATGTTGACAATACGCACTGCAGCTGAAGAGCAGAAAACTAAATGGAACACAATATTGCCGTGAGCTGTTGTGCATGCAGTGTGGTGCAGTGGTTACTGTCGCTCACTGATGTGCTGTAGGTCACCAGTTCTGACCCAACCACCGACAATTATTTGTTATTTAATATTTATCATTTCTGGAAATGTCATGAAATATCTTATGTTTGCATATTCTGGAATATTCTATGTTTGTGTGAATACAAGCATTCTGGAATATTCTGTATTTTTACAAAAAGCTGCACATTCTGCCTGGGGAGTTAGTTCTGTTCTGGCTGCATATGTGTGTTCATAATAAACTTGCTTTCAGTGTTACGTGTAGTATTTCATTGATGAGCCTGCTATTGGATTTGGACTTGGGTGCATTTACAGAAAAACTATCATAGTTACAATGCGTACAAAACACAATATTATGTGGTATCGTTTGTCTTCATAAGAGCTGAGATTACACCATCACTTACATCACACACCTACAGCTCACAATTTAATACAAGATACATCCATAAATGTAAGTTTCCCTGGTGGCAGGAACAGAAATGAAACACAATTTAACTGAAAGATTTATTGGAATACACACAGAAAGTTTTGAACTATTTTGCAACATATTCACCAGAGGAATTCTGAAACTGTCATACACTGGGAGCAACTTTTGTATTCCTGCAACAGAGAAGTCTGTCACCTGGGACAGGAAATGCCTCTCTGTCAATCTGAAAACACTGACCCTGATCAGAAAGAAATTGCTTGAGGTTCCAGAGCAGATGGAAATCACTAGGAGCACAGTTCAGACTTTAGGTTGGTTCATCAAATGCCTGCCAGCTGAATGTTGGCAGTACCTCTGTTGTCCACCAAGCTATGTGTGGCTGAGCATCGCCAAGCAGTAAGACAAGACCTGTACTAAGCATCCTGTGCTACTTGTTCTGAATGGTGCACCACTACACTGTATCATAGCAATGAGCAGCACTCACTGTCTCTCCTCTGGTCAGGAATTCGATGAGGAGACTTATCTGTCTGTCCTACAACACGGCCCACAGTACTTTCCGTGCCGATATAGACTGACTGAACTTTATGTTACAGGGAGAGCTACTGTGACACCAATGCATTGTTTGCTGCTTGGTTTGTAAGGTACTGTGTGCAGCCCACATCTCATCACTTATGATGATCAGTCCAGAAACTCTTCACTGTCATCAAAGTACACCTGCAGAATTACCACCACACGCTATGCTTTGTGTACTGGAGTCAGTCACTTTGGCACCCACCTGGTGCACAATTTCCAGGTGCTCCATGTTAATTTCATGTAACAAGGAGTGACACATCAGTGGGAACAGACTGCCGAGTTCTGTGATTGAGAAGCGACAATTCTCCATAATACATTCCTGCACCCACCCCATGAACCATGGACCTTGCCGTTGGTTGGGAGGCTTGCGTGCCTCAGCGATACAGATAGCTGTACCGTAGGTACAACCACAACGGAGGGGTATCTGTTGAGAGGCCAGACAAACATGTGGTTCCTTAAGAGGGGCAGCAGCCTTTTCAGTAGTTGCAAGGGCAACAGTCTGGATGATTGACTGATCTGGCCTTGTAACATTAACCAAAACGGCCTTGCTGTGCTGGTACTGCGAACGGCTGAAAGCAAGGGGAAACTACAGCCGTAATTTTTCCCGAGGGCATGCAGCTTTACTGTATGATTAAATGATGATGGCGTCCTCTTGGGTAAAATATTCCGGAGGTAAAATAGTCCCCCATTCGGATCTCCAGACAGGGACTACTCAAGAGGATGTCGTTATCAGGAGAAAGAAAACAGGCGTTCTACGGATCGGAGCGTGGAACGTCAGGTCCCTTAATCGGGCAGGTAGGTTAGAAAATTTGAAAAGGGAAATGGATAGGTTAAAGTTAGATATTGTGGGAATTAGTGAAGTTCGGTGGCGGGAGGAACAAGACTTCTGGTCAGGTGAATACAGGGTTATAAACACACAGTCAAATAGGGGTAATGCAGGAGTAGGTTTAATAATGAATAGGAAAATAGGAACGCGGGTAAGCTACTACAAACAGCTTAGTGAACGCATTATTGTGGCCAAGATAGATACGAAGCCCACACCTACTACAGTAGTACAAGTTTATATGCCAACTAGCTCTGCAGATGACGAAGAAATTGAAGAAATGTATGATGAAATAAAAGAAATTATTCAGATAGTGAAGGGAGACAAAAATTTAATAGTCATGGGTGACTGGAATTCGAGTGTAGAAAAAGGGAGAGAAGGAAACGTAGTAGGTGAATATGGATTGGGGCTAAGAAATGAAAGAGGAAGCCGCCTGGTAGAATTTTGCACAGAGCACAACTTAATCATAGCTAACACTTGGTTTAAGAATCATGATAGAAGGTTGTATAGATGGAAGAACCCTGGAGATACTAAAAGGTATCAGATAGATTATATAATGGTAAGACAGAGATTTAGGAACCAGATTTTAAATTGTAAGACATTTCCAGGGGCAGATGTGGACTCTGACCACAATCTATTGGTTATGACCTGTAGATTAAAACTGAAGAAACTGCAAAAAGGTGGGAATTTAAGGAGATGGGACCTGGGTAAAGTGAAAGAACCAGAGGTTGTACAGAGTTTCAGGGAGAGCATAAGGGAACAATTGACAGGAATGGGGGAAACAAATACAGTAGAAGAAGAATGGGTAGCTTTGAGGGATGAAGTAGTGAAGGCAGCAGAGGATCAAGTAGGTAAAAAGACGAGGGCTAGTAGAAATTCTTGGGTAACAGAAGAAATATTGAATTTAATTGATGAAAGGAGAAAATATAAAAATGCAGTAAATGAAGCAGGCAAAAAGGAATACAAACGTCTCAAAAATGAGATCGACAGGAAGTGATAAATGGCTAAGCAAGGATGGCTAGAGGACAAATGTAAGGATGTAGAGGCTTATCTCACTAGGGGTAAGATAGATACTGCCTACAGGAAAATTAAAGAGACCTTTGGAGATAAGAGAACCACTTGTATGAACATCAAGAGCTCAGATGGAAACCCAGTTCTAAGCAAAGAAGGGAAAGCAGAAAGGTGGAAGGAGTATATAGAGGGTCTGTACAAGAGCGATGTACTTGAGGACAATATTATGGAAATGGAAGAGGATGTAAATGAAGATGAAATAGGAGATACGATACTACGTGAAGAGTTTGACAGAGTACTGAAAGGCCTGAGTCGAAACAAGGCCCCAGGAGTAGACAACACTCCATTAGAATGACTGACAGCCTTGGGAGAGCCAGTCGTGACAAAACTCTACCATCTGGTGAGCAAGATGTATGAGACAGGCGAAATACCCTCAGACTTCAAGAAGAATATAATAATTCCAATCCCAAAGAAAGCGGGTGTTGACAGATGTGAGAATTACCGAACAATCAGTTTAATAAGCCACAGCTGCAAAATACTAACGCGAATTCTTTACAGACGAATGGAAAAACTAGTAGAAGCCGACCTCGGGGAACATCAGTTTGGATTCCGTAGAAATAC